>NC_142474.1:53207803-53510833 GCF_049115385.1 Moschus berezovskii | reverse complement strand
CTAAACCTGACACGTTTATACTAAAAATGGGAGATTTGTGTCTGTTGTCATAACAAATAGAAATGCCTGGTCAAATTTTTTAGACGCATCTGCTGCTGTATAAAATTTCTTTAACAGAGAAGCTTAAGGGATAGTAGATGATACTCGAAGCCACGTATGCTGATTTTTTTTAATATGCTTTTTTTACAAGTTTTATTTATGTTTAAAAAGTTTTTGGTAGGTGGGGTCTTAGTTCCCTGACCAGGGACTGAACCTGAGACCCTACAGTGGAAGGCAGAGTCTGAACCACTGGACCATCAAGGAAGTCTCTGCTGATTCTTAAGTTACACTCTTGCAATGAAGTTATCAGAAAAAATGACCAAAAACATCCAAATACATGAAAATGAGTGAGATTATTTGTTATACAGTCACTGGGGGGAGAAAGACCAATTGAGAAGAAATTAGGAAAGCAAACACTGCTTTGTCCCAATATTTGATGACTATAATATTGAACAAACACCATCCGTGGGAAGATGCCAAAGTAACAGAAGCCATATGAAATACCAAACTATAGGAAATATGAATCAGTACATTCTTGGTCAGAGTGAAAGGAATGTCCTTTTAATCCTTAGCTACAATAGCTAGAAGACATTAGTCTATTCACAGCACAGAGGTGATGTCTAGACTAATTATATAGATGTCAATTCTATCAGCAAATTAGGAATCTTTGTTCTGAAAGCCATTCTAATGATCACATGTAAAGAAGAATCTCCTCACTCTGGCAAATAATTATGCTCTTCAGAATTTTATATTGAGGGGGAAAAAAAGATCATTTGTACCTATAGTGATTAATGACTTTTGTTTTCTGCTCAAAAACAGGAGGTGGATAATGAACTAATTATCCAAGCATAAGAACTTGAAGTTCAAAAGTATACTGATGATAACCAGTTTTCCAGATTTTATGAGATTTCCCCCAAAGTAGCAATTAATACAGTGAATTACAGTAGTTACGGGTTATTTTAAAACATAAAGTTTATGGAACAGTAGAGCAAATTCTCATTTAACAGGATCTACAAGTTCCTCAAGGTAAAAATGAAAGCGCAAAAGAGCTAAGCACCACCTGACAAAGGCCAAGGTCCCCCAAACATCATTAGCATTATAAGTGAGGAAAGCGATGCAGATTTCAGTTAACCAGCAGTACTTACTGAGCACCCACACCGAGAAGGATAGACTGAGTGTATCCTATCACGGGCTTCCTAAAGATTCTGCAGCTCACAGTGGTAAAGAATCTGCCTGCCAATGCAGGAGACACGAGTTCCATTCCGGGGCCGTGAAGACACCACGTGCCGTGGAGCAACTGAGACGTGTGCTACGAACTACTGGGCCCGGAAGCAGCAACTACTGAAACTAGAGAGCCCAGGGCCTGTGCTCCACGAGAATCAACTGCAGAGAGGAGCCCACACACCACAGCTAGAGCAGCCCCCGCTCACTTCAACTAGAGAAAAGCCCTGGCAGCAACAAAGACCCAGCACAGCCATAGAAATAAAAGAATAGCAGAAGTTCTCATCACAAGAAAACAATGTTTTTAAAAAAAATCTGCAGCTTAAGTCGTTTTACTAACCAAAGACATTCCTCACGTAATTTACTGCAAAGAAAAAAAAAAAAGGTTCAACTCTTTCAGCAGCAATGAGAATAATCAATTACCCCAAAATTAGGCGAAGTTACAAGCAAGCTGTAAGGCAGCTTTTATAGTGTAAAGTCTAACATGCAAAAACATCTGTCCTTGGGGTATGAAAAGTGTGTACGCACAGTCAAACAAATCTTCTAAAAAGCTGACAAGTGTGGATTTCTGCTCCTCTGAGGACGCAAAACTTAGTTATGTCTGAATCTCCAATCAACTTCCCAGAAGGAACCAAGCAGTGGTCCACTCCGCCTTGGTCCTCCCAGACCCAGAGCCGTTTTAGTGACACACCCTGGAAATCACAGTCCAGTGAGCAGAGAATTCAGCATCCACCAGCAGGACATCCACCAATAGCTTTTGTCTGAGAGCTGCGTCAGGGCAGAGACACTAGACACTAAGGGGAAAGGCAGTGACCTTCCATCACCGGGGAGGAAGTGTCACCCAGTGAAGGACAAGAAAAGGATGGCAAGTCCTTCCTCCAGGAAAGATGCCCAGGAAGCCTGGAAACACGGCCAAGAGCAAGAAAGAAAAGAACACTGAATACACTTCAATCAATCAACGCAGAAAGCATGCTCAGCTCAGTGAAAAAGAGCTATTTACGCTCTGAAATTTTTAAAAAGTATCATTATAATGTGTACTACACACACACACTCAATCCAAGATTATTAAGAAGGAGACAATGGACAAAGACAATTCACACACACACACATCACGCTTCGCCGACAGCTCACGTCTTTTATAACGATACACATACACTGCCATGTGTAAAACAGATAGCCAATGGGGAGCTGCTGTGTAAGCACAGGGAGCTCAGCTTGGTGCTCTGGGATGACTCAAAGGGGTGGGAGGCCGGCGGTGGGGCGTGGTGGCAGGATGCTCAAGCAAGACGGAGGGGACATGTGTATACATTAAGGCTCATTCTCATCGCTGTCCAGCAGAAACCAACACAACATCGTAAAGCAACTGTCCTCCAATAAATAAATAAATAATAAAGGAACGTCTGGGGGAAAAAAAAAAGAATTACTCCAGCAAATGGATAAACAACAAGGTCCTACTGTATAGCCCTGGGAACTAGGTTCAATATCCTGTGATAAACCACAATGGGAAGAAAAGAAAATGAAAAAAGAATTTTACATACGTATGTGTAACTTTGTTGTACAGCAGAAATTAACACAACATTGTAAATCAACCGTACTTCAATTAAAAGGAAAAAGAATGACTTCAGCAAGACAGCATCCGCACGAAGATGTTTTTCTTCCTTCCCTATCTCGTGTCTTGGTGCTGATGATGGAGTACACGAAGCAGGGGGAAGCGGGTGGAGGAAAACGCCCAGTGCTGGAAAAATCCACCCTGGGCCTTGTTAACTCCTCTTCTAGTGATAACAACCATGCCTTCAACCTTAGGGATGCTCCCTGCTCATCCATTTGAGCAAGTGAAGATGCGGGGCCAATGTCTGGTCCACCAAGCGCCGGGACTCCCTGGAGCAGGGCGTTACCTGTACACGGACATCGACAGAGGAGGCAGCAGGGGAAAGGGGAATACAGAGGCTCAAAGCCACGTGAACCCCCAGCTCCAGCGCCACGTCCTCAGCTACGTGAAGCCTGCTACTTGCCCCAGACACAGAGCAGGGCATCCAAAACTACCCTTTCCTTTTGCACTCAGGTCATGGTTTCCGGGAGGTCTGGTCCTTCAAGTTTAAAAAGCTGTCAATAACCTCACCCTTTATTTTCTACATAGTTGGCTGCAAAGCAGGGCTTTGAGGAGAAAGGTAAGAATTCATCTCCCCTTTTGGAAGGATGAGCTAGATACAGAGAGAAGGGCAGGCATTTCCACTAGGCATCAGGTGCCTGGAGTGGACGCTACCTAGGCAGGAAAAAACTGCTAAAGGAACAGCAAGAGATTAGACAAGATGGGGACTTTACTGGTGGTCCAGTGGTTAAGACTTCGCCTTCCAATGCAGGGTATACAGGTTCGATCCCTGGTCAGGGAGCTAAGACCCTACACGTCTTGGGGCCAAACACCAAAACATAAAACAGAAGCAATATTGTAACAAGTTCAATGAAGACTTTAAAAATGGTCCACATCAAAAAAGCATTTAAAAATAATAGCTATCATAAAAAGAATGAGCTTCACGTTAACTTGAAAAAGAAAAAAAAAACCTTATCAAAGTTTTGTACATATTTCCAGGAAACATTATCATCCACACTGCAAATATACTGTTATCTTTCCCAAACTCCAAGCTTTCTAAATGCATGTGCCCCTAAAAAATTTATGAATGGTTTTAACAGGATCTACAAACCTGTTGAAATTTTAAGGATTATGTGTAGTTTTCTAGGAATCATGGACACAGCTTTCACTCTGTTCTTAAAAAAGGTCAATGAGTAATGAAATGTTAAGAACTGCTCTAAAAGAGTGTCTATTCCCAAGTGTCACACCCTTTAGAATATCTCCTCCTCCCCTGCATGACTATCTAGGAGTATCAACAGATGATTTACATAGAAATTTTTGCTAGTAGATCAATTCCATTTGAGGGTTCTGTTGTAAATAGTAAATGACAGCCAGGACATAGAAGCAACCTAAATATCCATCAGCAGAGAAATGGATAGAAAAGATGTGGTACATACATACAATGCAATATTACTCAGCCATTGAAAACAATAATGAAATAATGCCATTTGCAGTAACACAGATGAACCTAGTGGCTTCCCTGGTATTTCAGCTGATAAAGAATTCACCTGCAATGTAGGAGACCCCAGTTCAATTCCTGGATTGGGAAGATTCCCTGGAGAAGGGATGGGCTACCCACTCCAGTCTTCTTGGGCTTCCCTAGTGGCTCACATGGTAAAGAATTCACCTGCAATGTGAGTGGCCTGGGTTCAATCGTTGGTTGCATGGCAACCCACTCCAGTATTCTTCCCTGGAGAATCCCATGGACAGAGGAGTCGGGCAGATTACCGTCCATGGGGTTACAAAGAGTCGGATACAACTGAGCGATTAAGCACAGCACAGATGAACCTAGAGACTGTCACACTTAGTGAAGTAAGTCAGACAGAGAAGGACAAAGGTATATCACTTACATGTGGAATCTTAAAAAAAAAAAATCATATAAATGAATTATTTACAAAACAAAAATAGAGTCACAGATGTAGAAAACAAACTGGTTACCAGGGAGAATGGGGGTGGGGATAAATTGGGAGATTTGAACTGACACATACACACTACTATATATAAAACAGATAAAATAGATAACTAATAACCTACAGCACAGGGAACTCTAATCAGCGCTCTGTAATGACGTACATGGGAAAAGAATGTAGAAAAAGAATGGACATATCAGTTCAGTTGCTCAGTCGTGTCCAACTCTTTGCGACCCCATGAATCACAGCACACCAGGCCTCCCTGTCCATCACCAACTCCCGGAGTTCATGACATATACATACGCATAACTGGCTCACTTTGCTGTACACCTGAAACTAACAGAACACTGCTAATCAACCATACTCCAATAAAATTTGAAAAAATAAAAAAGTTTTAAAAAATGGTAAAAGAAACCCTATCCAAGATGAACTCCCCACAGTGGGCGAGCTATGGTGTAGAAAGTGACAGGTTCAACCTGCCCGCACATGAGGATCGCCACAGCCTGCCATCTTTCTGAAATCCCCATAGGTGAAGTCACTCCTTTTAAAAACATACCGTGGAAGAATTAACACCTACCCTTAGTTCGCTTCCACTGAACACAGGACAAGACTTCAAGAAGAGAGATTCTAGAGGAGGTGCATTCAGGATGGAAGGGCTGACATGAAAGGGATCAAGGATGACAAGTGTCTGCGCAGAGGACACAAGTGTATTGAAACCACTTCTCCAGCTTCACATGTTGGCCTTGGGTTGTGCTGTATCTGGACTATGGGATCAACAGATGTTTCCATGTGGCGATCCCGCATGCTTCCTTAACTAAAACTGCCAAAAAACAAACTCCCAACTATAGGCAATTTTGTAAATTTGCCTATAGTTGTACCTAACCAGTGGAACCATTGGAAAGACACTGTTCAATTAATAGCTGTCTGACTCACTACTATGTATACATTTTTTCATACCCAATCTTTCAAATGATGGCAAAGGAATAAATTGATGAATGTGCACTAATTAGAAAAATAAGCTATTGATCAAAGCCTCTGGTTTATAAATACATTCATACTGTTAAAATGCAAACAGCAAGTTGTTTTGATATTGTCACAAGATAAATTCATGACACAGAGACAATTTATTTTGCATATTCTCCCCTCATAGTTTAATTTCATACAAGCCATGCACTAGAACTTTTGCATAAGGCATGACAAGTAATCTATGAAAGAGGAAATAACTAGAGACTTGGCAACAGAAAGGTGCTGGAAGACTGGTGAAGGTCATTCTTATAAGTTGGGACAGTTAATTTTTCTCATTCATCTCAACAATCAATTATGTCTGTAGAAAAGGGTTTCTATTTATTATGCTTTTTAAAAAACTGCTGAATTTTCTTCATTATAATTGGGCCTGCATATTGAGATTGCAATATTTTCATGCAAAACATCCTCCTTAATTCCTTTACAATAACACTTCAGCAGAGAGCCTATCAATATATACATCTGCATAAAATCTTAAAATATTACATTCATTTCAATGTGTTAACAAAAGAAATTATTGAAATCACTAAAGAAAATATCCTGGCATTTACTTGTTCACCATAATTTTGAATTCATATATAACTAGTAAGAAATAGTTTGCTTAAAAAAAGAAACAAGTTTTGCCATAACACTTAGGTTTACTGCCTGTCCAGCCATTTCCGACACATCAGATGACAAGAAATGGTCCCAGTTAAGGCTTGAAGTGGCCAGCAAAGCTGCTAATATCTCAAGAAAACGTTTTACATGACAGTTAAAAGTTTCCAGTGTAAAACTAAGCAATGACATACCGAGACTCACACTTATGAAAGGTTTATATAGAACCCGCTGATCAATGTTTGCACACAGCAAAAAGACATTTCTTGCAGAAAATGATCAGGGTTTAGTCCTTATCATGCATAGGTCACAAAATGGAAAATACTGTTCTCATATTTGAAGTACTGGGTTTTGCTATTTCTTTTTAAAATTAAGAAAAGCATCATGTTAAAAAAATTAATACTGATTGCTTTATCATTTATGCAAAATGTGAGTCATTTCCTAATGCACAGTATTCCTCCTTACATGATGGCATTCAGTAAAAGAACCAATATAAATGGGCACAAAATGTATATTTTCCTACGCATTACACAGTTTTTAATTAAAATCTGGTTCCATACATATATATTTTAAACTTTCTTCCAAGGGAGAAAAAAATTTTATGTGTATTCCATACAAAAAAATACATAAAAGGCAACAGAATTCTCTCACTTTAAAGAGATTGGAAGAAAAGTTTCTAACATGAGAAAGAAACCATAATAAATACTAAACATGACACGTGAAACTGAACATGTTCTTTAAATTTGGGAGTCAAAGAAAAATAACATACCTTCTTATGGAAGGATCAGCATTAATTGTGGCAAAACTGCCCTACGTAAATGGCAGTAACAACTTACCCTGAGAGAAGCTTGCAAAAAAATTTCATCGTCTGACAACACCAATTTGGTTTTTAATCTTTTAGCAAGAGAGGAGGGAGGAAAAAAAAAGTATCCCAACAGTGACCTCTAGTGGACATGTCTTAAAACGATTGTCTCAGAAATTCCTCTTTAGGACTGAAAAGTAGAAAAACACGTACAAAGCTAATACTCCCAAAGACCATAAGAACCAGGGATTAGATAAGATGCAGATTGCAAAAGACTCGGCTAACACTGGCTTACAAGGGAGGGTCACCCCAAACGCAGGCAGGCAGAGACACGGGAAGACCATCTTTGAAATAAATGCTGCGTCCCCTTCTTAGAGACATTGAGAGCAAGCAACCGCTGAGTCTATCATCTCAGACAGCTGGGGCTCACCACCACTCACACCCTCAGTTCAGTTCAGTTCAGTTCAGTCACTCAGTCGTGTCCGACTCTCCGCGACCCCATGAATCACAGCACGCCAGGCCTCCCTGTCCATCACCAACTCCCGGAGTACACTCAAACTCATGTCCATAGAGTCGGTGATGCCATCCAGCCATCTCATTCTCCGTCGTCCCCTTCTCCTCCCTCCCCCAACCTTTCCCAGCATCAGAGTCTTTTCCAGTGAGTCAACTCTTCGCATGAGGTGGCCAAAGTATTGCAGTTTCAGCTTTAGCATCAGTCCCTCCAATGAACATCCAGGATTGATCTCCTTTAGAATGGACTGGTTGGATCTCCTTGCAGTATAAGGGACTCTCAAGAGTCTTCTCCAACACCACAGTTCAAAAGCATCGATTCTTCGGCGATCAGCCTTCTTCACAGTCCAGCTCTCACATCCATACATGACCACGGGAAAAACCATTGCCTTGACTAGACGGACCTTGGTTGGCAAAGTAATGTCTCTGCTTTTTAATATACTATCAAGGTTGGTCATAACTTTCCTTCCAAGGAGCAAGCGTCTTTTAATTTCATGGCTGCAATCAGCATCTGCAGTGATTTTGGAGCCCAAAAAAATAAAGTCTGACACTGTTTCCACTGTTTTTCCATCTATTCCCCATGAAGTGATGGGACCAGATGCCATGATCTTTGTTTTCTGAATGTTGAGCTTCAAACCAACCTTTTCACTCTCCTCTTTCACTTTCATCAAGAGGCTTTTGAGTTCCTCTTCACTTTCTGCCATAAGGGTAGTGTCATCTGCATATCTGAGGTTATTGATATTTCTCCCAGCAATCTTGATTCCAGCTTGTGCTTCTTCCAGCCCAGCGTTCCTCATGATGTACTCTGCATATAAGTTAAATAAGCAAGGTGACAATATACAACCTTGACGTACACCTTTTCCTATTTGGAACCAGTCTGTCGTTCCATGTCCAGTTCTAACAGTTGCTTCCTGACCTGCATACAGGTTTCTCAAGAGGCAGGTCAGGTGGTCTGGGATTCCCATCTCTTTCAGAATGTTCCACAGTTTATTGTGATCCACACAGTCAAAGGCTTTGGCATAGTCAATGAAGCAGAAATAGATGTTTTTCTGAAACTCTCTTGCTTTCTCCATGATCCAGCGGATGTTGGCAATTTGATCTCTGGTGCCTCTGCCTTTTCTAAAACCTGCTTGAACATCTGGGAGTTCACGGTTTACATATTGCTGAAGCCTGGCTTGGAGAATTTTGAGCATGACTTTGCTAGCGTGTGAGATGAGGGCAATTGTCCGGTAGTTTGAGCATTCTTTGGCATTGCCTTTCTTTGGGATTGGAATGAAGACTGACCTCTTCCAGTCCTGTGGCCACTGCTGAGTTTTCCAAATCTGCTGGCATACTGAGTGCAGCACTTTCACAGCATCATCTTTCAAGACTTGAAATAGCTCAACTGGAATTCCATCACCTCCACTAGCTTTGTTAGTAGTGATGCTTTCTAAGGCCCACTTGACTTCACATTCCAAGATGTCTGGCTCTAGGTCAGTGATCACGTTATCGTGACTATCTTGGTCGTGAAGATCTTTTTTGTACAGTTCTTCTGTGTATTCTTGCCACCTCTTCTTAATATCTTCTGCTTCTGTTAGGTCCATACCATTTCTGTCCTTTATCGAGCCCATCTTTGCATGAAATGTTCCCTTGGAATCTCTAATTTTCTTGAAGAGATCTCTTGTTTTTCCTATTCTGTTGTTTTCCTCTATTTCTTTGCATTGATCACTGAGGAAGCCTTTCTTATCTCTCCTTGCTATTCTTTGGAACTCTGCATTCAGATACTTATATCTTTCCTTTTCTCCTTTGCTTTTCGCCTCTCTTCTTTTCACAGCTATTTGTAAGGCCTCCTCAGACAGCCATTTCGCTCTTTTGCATTTCTTTTCCATGGGGATGGTCTTGGTCCCTGTCTCCTGTACAATGTCACGAACCTCCGTCCAGAGTTCATCAGGCACTCTATCAATCAGATCTAGTCCCTTAAATCTATTTCTCACTTCCACTGTATAATCATAAGGGATTTGATTGAGGTCATATCTGAATGGTCTACTCACACCCTACCAACCCATTTATCAGCTGGCGTTAACTCAAGGGTCTACTTCACATTCTGCCTGCTTTTGGCACGTTTGTGGGCTGGTATGTACAATACCTAAGCATACGACAGCATTCCTAATTTCAAGAAACGTATCCTACAATTAATTGTTTAAAAATACTAGTAAATCATTTGGGATCTTAAATACATAAAACAGAGCTTTCCAGGTGCCACTAGTGGTAAAGAACCAACCTGTCAATGCAGGAGACATAAGAGACTCGGATTTGACCCCTGGGTGGGGAAGAGCCACCGGAGGAGGGCATGGGAACCCACTCCAGTATTCTTGCCTGGAGAATCCTAAGGACAGAGGAGCCTGGTGGGCGACAGTCTGAAAGGCTGCAAAGAGCTGGACACAACTGAAGTGACTTAGCACGCACACTTGCATACGTAAAACTAAGTGAAAGAGTAACAGAGGACCAAACCAGGAGACTGAGAAGCGTAGGAGGTCTTCACTGCCTTTTGGAGAAGTCAACTCAGCTGAGCCCACCAGGTGTGCCAGGTGGAGAAAAGCACCCACGGCTGGTCACGACCCCAGCTTTCCAACTGTGCATCCGGGGGTGTCCCTGAAGTGCCAGACACACCGCGGAGACAACGCAGGTTTGGTTTCAGACCACCCACCACAACAAAGCAACTACTGCAATAAACTGAGTCACACAAACTTTCTGGCTTCTCAGTGCCTCTAGGAGTTGTGTTTACACTGTACAGTTGTCTATTAAGTGTGCAAAGTATTATGTCCAAAAAAATGTACATATCTTAATTAAAAAGCACACAGCTTAAAAAAAAAAACTAACCATCATCCGAGCCTTCAACTAGTTGTCACCTTTTTGCTGGTGGAGGGTTTGAAATATTGCGAGAATTACCAAAGTGACACAGAGACAAGAGGTGAGCAAATGCTGTTGGAAAAAAATGGTCCAGTAGCTTTGCTCAACTCAGCGTTGTCACAGACCTTCAATTTCCCCCAATTCAATTCAATTTCCGCCAAGTTCAATAAAGTGAGGTCTGCCTGTACCATGTTAGTACATCATTCCTTCCCTGTGAAAGGCCCGGCGTAAAGGGGAAAGACAGCAATTCCTAGGATATAAGGCTCTGTTTCTCACTGCTCAGCACATTTGAAAGGCGCCTACAAGCAGTTAAGGAACAGAAACGTGCAGTGGTTACATTCACTCAGATCCATACACTGACTGATCCTGAAGAAACTGTCAGGTTCCTCCACTGAACAACTTCACCCAAATCCGCTGCTTCCCACCCTGGTCCTGCCATTACTGCCTCTACATGAGGGCTTCCTGAGAAGCCATCCTGTGCTCAGCAACGGGCAGTAAAGAGGAATAAAAGATGGTCTCAGCCTTCAACAAAGCTTACGACATCGTTGGAGAGGACGGAACAGGAAGTGAGGACAAGGAAGAGCCATGCTGGTGCCAAGATTCTCTGCCGATGAGACTTCCCTGGCGGTCCAGCGGTTAAGACTCCACCCTCCAATGCAGGGAGTGCAGGTTCGATTCCTATTTAGGTAACTAAGATCCCACATGTCTTGTGGCCAGAAAACCAAACATAAAACAGAAGCAATATTGTCACAAATTCAATAAAGACTTTTAAAAATGGTCCACATCAAAAAAAAAAGAGTCTCTGGACAATAGGATTCGGGGGAGAGATATCTCCAGTTTGCAGGTGGGCCAAGAGGAAGATGGGCGGGGGGTGGGGCAGGCAGGGGAGGAAGGGAGGAGCAGGAGAGCCTGGCAGAGCCTCTTTACTCTGCAAACATTCCCGTTGGGCAAGCAAGCACCTCCATCCGGGCCCAGAGAGTCACCTGTCCAATCACAGCAAAAAGAAAAAGTTTCCCTCGCTACTGCACCTCCCACCTCCTTTAATCCACTGCAGACATTGTATGGACTGAAAGAGTTGTTCCTGGCAGAGTCACCACCCCCCAGTGACTGAACCAAAACCCACCAGCTAGACCCCATTCCCCCAGATTCACACGTCAATCACGTCACTGTAACAGTGAAGACTCTCTGACAGTGATTAGACGGACAATTTTGAAAGACCCTGACAAATTCTCATGTTGAAAACTTTAAGAATTTCTGCTCACAAAATCTTGGGAATTTGAGGGTCATCAGCTCGCTTTCCCCTTTTTCACAGCCTCACTCGTACTGTGCTGAGGGGACCTGCTGATCTGTCAAAACCACCAGCAGGAAGCGGGGCCAGCTCAGTGCCATGCTCTTCCAACAGCCCCAAGATACTGACTCCAGTCCTCAGAGTTGAGAGCTGTCCCCAGACCAAGTCCCAGTGTGAGTAAGCTGGTGATTCGTCCCCCAGGTATACAAAAGGACACATCAGAAGTGTAACTGGCACACAAGGATGCAAGATAAAAGCAGTGCTGAGGGGTTTATCTTTTGAGTCCCATCAGTCTGAATGTGATGCTGTCAGCTAGTCCCCATTAAAAAGCACGGAAAGTGAAAGACACTGATTACAACGAAAAGTGACAGGAGGCTGGACTCACCCACCTCCACGTAATGCATATTTATCTTTCCATCAAATGGACATATTTACTATAAACACTGGAAAAACCATAGCAAAGCCATTCATTTAAATGCCAGAAAAATAGTAAAAGATGCTAATTTGACCTTAGTGAAACAGATCGGGCGTCACTGACACCACTCACAATGGCTTGAAACAGAATTTACCAAAACGATTAATTAGAGCTTACTGGATTAGGTCAAGAGTGTCTCAAATGGGAAAAAAGGGGGAAAAGGCGGGGGAGCGGGGGGAAGAGGAGAAAAAGTTTGGATCCACAGCAAACCTCTTTAATAGCAGATACAACTCAACTCTGTTTATGCCTCCCTAAATTAATCTCACCCTGCATGTCTGGAAAGAGAAACTATCACCCTGATCCCAGAGATTTCTTTATGGACATATAAAAAGAAAAACGATGACCGTCTGAAAGACTTTTTAAGGAACCTATTAATGGTATAATGGGAACAAAACAGGTTTGGCTTCCTTTTTCAATAGAAACTCTTTTTCCCTCTGATGACGATGCAAGATTGAACACCAGTGGTAAACTTGGCAATTAGGAAATACTTTCATGAACTAAATGACAGAAAGAACATCAGAAATTTCTGCTCACCAAATCTGGGGGAATTCAGGGATCACGCAGTCCACCCTTCAAAACAAATTTCAAATCCCCTCAGAACTGGGATTAGGGTCTCAGCGGAGAGAGAGCAGGACCATTCGCTATAAAAACAATCAAAGCGGCAGCATATACCTGTTACAGTAATGATCACACGTGACTTGTCACCCTCACTATCAGCAGCTGGGGCTCCCAATACTTAAACATGACAACGGCGCCACTCTGCCCTCGCTTTTTGCTAAAAACGAACTGATCTGCCTGTCTCCTGCTCACAAGAGGCCCTCACTGCCACTCTTAATTCTCCATAATCAACAGCTCTGTGACATTGCTTCAAGCTGTATATTATGCAACACACACATAAATTCACGACACAAATCCCTCAACATCACATTCTGCTCTGTTTCACCGAACTCAGAAAGCTCCCTCACAAATTCTTGCCACATGATCAGAAAAGCATTCAAGTCTGCAGGAAATACAGCAAGCACAAAGACACAGCCATCAGTTAGACATGAGATGGGACAGCAGGCCCCTGTCATTAACACCTTTTAAGCCACAGCTCTAAGAATAAAACGGCCCACGTTAGTCACACAAGATTACGCTTTACCAAGAGGTATGAAACCTACTGTACATTAACTGTACCACTCCCAATGCCTGGGACAATTTTCCCTGGAAATCAGACTCAAGAACTTGAAAAATGCAGATGCAAATTTCTATCACTTCTACAATTTTATGCTCCCCACCAGCCCCCATCAAACAGGGAAAGAAAGTACATCAATAATTACATTTTCCCCTTTTGAGGAGAAAGTACAAATGAAAGCTAACAATGTTTTGCTCTGAAAAAATTCAACTTTTTTAAAAAAAAGCTTTTCTTTTGTGGATCATTTTTTAAAAAGTCTTTACTGAAATTTTTACAATATTATTTATTTTGTTTTGGTTTTTTGGCCATGAGACAAGTAGGATCTGGCTCCCGACCAGGGGTCGATCCCACACCCCCTGCGATGGAAGATAAAGTGTTAGCCACTGAACCACCAGGGAAGTCCTCCAACTCTTTTTTGGTAAGTTTCTCTTTTCCCATGAAATAATAACGGAGTCTCAGCATCCCGGTCACTGCAGCAGTCTGCGTGCCCAAAGGGGGCCATTATCAGAGGGACAATGTCACCGTCTTCCTTCAGTTTATACGCATGAAAAATTGAGGAAGAACTCCTCAAAACAGAGAAAACTACAAAATACAGGAAGACCCTACGCTCAGGTATCTTAATGCCATCTCAGTACACTTTGGCTTTGCCCAAATAATCATTTGTCATTACTGTCCAGGAAAACAGAAGAATTAGCAGTTCCACCACGTTACCTACAAGTCAGAAACTGTGTAACAGAGGAGAGCAGTGGTTGACTCACTTGTTAGCTTGTTGTGGCTGAGGACCAGCTGTGTGATGTGGGACAGGGTGACTGGAAAAGAAAAGAAAAACACACAGTCAGTTAATGTACCCAAATCACACTCACGCTCCTGCAAGGTAACATGCTATGTTCTTTTCACAGGCTAGAGTGTTACCACTCACAAAAATAGATGCAGGGACTCACAGAAGGCTGTCTGTTCAATGTTGAAGCACATGAGGACAAGCCACGCAATAAACGGTGCAATTAGAACAGCGAGTTAGCACTAATGGGATTTTAGCACTAATGGCATTAACGTCGCAGGAACGAACAGGACAAGGGCCAGTGAGCTCTGCTCAACGACCTGGAGGGCTGGTCCAGCCTCAACAATCCATCTCACTAAGGGTCAGGAGATCTGGGAGGAACAACCTTCCCCAGCCCATGCTTAGAAAACCATCCCATCAACACGGACAGACCACTGCTTCCTGAGTTAGTCAACCCCGAAATGCTCCTACATGCTCTCAATGACCAGAGTAAAAGCCCTCCACGTGTTCCTCTCAACCAGTTTGGCTGACATTTCAAAGAACTGGCAGATGGCTCACCAGTTTCAAATGTGATCATGGAAGCTTAAACTGCTGGAAAAGACGAGATTTGCCTTTAAAAAAGAAAAGAAAAAGGTTTTCCCAAGTACCAAGAAAGAAAATATGTATACAAATTCACCAAAAAAAAAAAGAAAAGAAAAAAGCCAGTGGGGGTTAAAAAGTGACCTCAACTTTGGGTTCGAAAACTTCACTTTGTGGTCAGCAAGCTCTCTCTCTCTGTATATATATATATATGTGTGTGTGTGTGTATAAATATACTTACGGACATAATATATATACACCCATATATTTATTATTTGTTAAATTTACATTTATATATAAATTATATATATTTACCTTTTATTATTTATTTATATATATTAAATTGTATATTTATATGTATAAAACAAACCTAAATGATCATATACTATTTATACTAAGTAAATATTTTGTACTTAATATATATTAAAGTTTGAAATGTGAAATAGATATATATTTGTGAAGAAACATATTAGAAAATTTTCCAATATTCTTTCTATAACAACCTTATTTTAATGCGACAGTTTTTTTCCCTTCAAGAAACACTAAGACAAATATTTTCTCTCAAGAAGAGTCTCAGGATTGGAAACCAGCAACCTTGAAAAAAATATGCATCACCCCAACTGCAACTTTTAAGTGATTTTCTTTTGTTCAAACTATCACAAAGTTACAGAAAAGTTCAAAATACAATACAAAGACCCATTTCTCTGTCCTGACTCATAAACTTTATGTTCCATACAATTTAGGGTATTCCAACAAAGACAGTCCCCTGCACAGTACATCATTATCATCTGATCCTCAGCCCTCACCCACCCGAGTTTCACCAAATGTTCCAAACAGTTCTTTAATAGAGATGGATCCAGTTTAGAATCCATGGTGCATGTAGCTGCCAGGCCTCTTCAAGTCACCCCTTAGCCTGGGTCACTGTTTCCTTGACTATCGAGACCATGGAGATTGTGAAGCACACAGGCCAAGGTATTTTGTATTATGTTTTCCGTGTGGTTTTGTCCTTTAATTTTTACTGGAGTATAGGTGCTTTACAGTGTTGTGTTAGTTTCTGCTGTACAACGAAGTGAATCAGCCGCACATATATATGTATCTCCTCTTTTTCAGATTTACTTTCATCTGAGTCACCACAGAGCACTGAGACCTTTGTTGATTCTTGATGAGCTCAGGTTAGCACCACTAGCAGGAATCCTGAGGAAATGCAGGCTTCTCACTGCATCCTACCAGCTGGCACAGATTTCAATCCGTCCCTTGATCACTTGAGTCTGCCAGGCTTCCTGACTGTAAAGTTACCCTTTGCCCTTATAATTAGCATTTTCTAAGGGGAGTAGGAGCAAGGATACCTAAACTACGTAACAATCCTGTTCCATGTGTGTTCTGTGGTCCTCAGCTGGGGCAATTTTGATCCTCAGGGGACATTAGGCCATGTCTGGAGGCTCTTTTGATTCTACCAACTATGACCAACTACCAAACCCGGGTCTCCTGCATTGCAGGCGAGTTCTTTACCATCTGAGGCACCACTGGTGCCGAAAACTGGTCTAAGCAGAGGCGTCTAGGGTCCAGGGATGCTGCTAAACATCCTACAAATACACCAGGCAGCCCACCCAAGAAAGAATCATCCAATCCAAAACATCCATGAGGCTGCTGTGGAGAAATCATGAATTCATTTTACTTCCATCTGTATGGCTTTGAGGTTTCCTATCTCAGTCAACGGGTTACCATCATCTGTTCAGATTATGATGATGATTTGTTCAGATTATGGTCGCTGATGTGGCTGGTGCAAATCCCCCATCCAAGCTGGCTGCCTGGTCCTTCTGACACGTCCCTCTCACTTGCTGAGTACTTCTACTCTTTGGCACAAGACAGTCAAACTTATCTTGCACTTTCACTGCCACAGGCCTGGAATCCATCAGCCATTTCTCCAGTGAGCTTTGCTTCTTTTTTGTGTGCAGAAAATGGTACTTAGAAGCCAAAATCTGGGCACTAGATGTGCTCATTGTTATTTGAGGTCTCAGTATTCTCAGGTGATGGAATTAAAGTATACACACACATCTGTGCAGATTTCATTATATTATTAAAAGTCCCAAGTTCACACCAACAGATCAATTTTAATACAATCCTGCATGGTTCATTCTAGTGCTCTCCTTGTCCCATTTGTAGTTCCCTTTCTAACAGTGAGAACTCCGGCTTCCATTATCTTTAAGCTACTTACGTATGCAGTCAGTACCTCTACATGTAACTGCACAAAGCACAGTTACCTCACATCTGGGTGTGAACAGCTCTATGCTGACCTGCAGGGACACAGAGTCAAGGTCAAGATGAGTAGGCAAGCTCGAGATGTGTCATGTTCTGTTCAAAGTGGCAGAGACCTTGGAGGCTCTAGGACCAGCTTGTTCACACATCCAGGGATATGCAGGTCATTGGCTTACACTTGGCTGCAGATGGCTGACCAGTCGCACACAGAAGACGGTGCTGGAGACTTCAGTCCAAGCATTCCCAACACCCGGACTTCTCAGATATGTCTTGAAAGTTCACATCTGGAGACAAAGTATGTCCTAAGCAACTAAGAAATGACTCTGGGGCAAGGAAGGATGGTGGACTGTGCCAGTAAGCCTCTGGGGCCCCTGATATTCACCTGCTTTCTTATCCCTGCTAAGCTATGGCCTGTGCCTTTATAAACTCCCTGGGTGAGTGGGCTCTGTGGAACCTTCTGGGTTCTTTCAACTATGCAACCTATGTATTAATGTAGTAATCCATCAACCCACGCCCTTTCTTCCTACCTCGACACATGTCCAACTCAACCTCCTCACCTGCTCGCCTACCTTCCTCAACCTGATCCCGCTCAGGCTCAGACCTCCCAAGCCAGGCTCCCTACCCTGCACAGATGTTCTCCTCACCCCACGTACAGTTCCATACCCGGCTCTGGATCACCATGCCCACCCCCACCTTACTGACTTTAGGATTGAATCTTTAGGGAATGAAGAAGAGAAAGGCAAAGCAAAGGAGTAATTTTACAATTTTAAAAGCATTACCATGATTGTTTCTAACATGAGAAGCTAGATTTTAGACTGCACAGCATCTTGCACACATCTATATTTATAAGAGTTAAGAGTGTTCCTGTCCACTAGATACAGCATTCCTTTAACTCTAAGGCATATAGTCTGATATGAAAACAAAAAATCTCCAAGAGCAGCCTTCACATAAAACCAGAAGAAAGAGATTAATAGACATGTAAGTTGAGACAGTAGCCAGTCATATGAGAACAAACTGGAAATAACAGGAGTTACACAAGAGTTTCTCTCACTTATACATGGAGAGTACAGAGTTTCTGGTTTCTGGCTGCCCAACCATTCCCAATGTGTGAATCCCACCTCACAGACCAAAAGGGCTGCCTGAGTTTAGCCATCATGTCTATATTCCCCTTAGGAAGATGGAAAGGGGAAAAAATTCTTCTAAGAAATTGCACTTCCACTTATAATACAGTGATGCATAAATGAAAAAGAGGTGGATTACAAGTGACCACATGCGAGATAAAAATAGGGGTTTTAAAACCAACAAAAATGGGGCAAACCAAAACTGGCAGACACTCACATTAAGCAAATACTTCGAGTGTCACAGAAATAATTCTGCTTACCAAAAAAAAAACCCTGATAATCCAATATCCTGCCTTAATTTTTCCTAAAATATCACAACTACCTTAATTAAGAAGAAAAAAACTTTTCTCTTCTCCCAGCTAATATTCATAATGAAAGATTTAATAAGAGAAAGTTGGGTTTTTCCAACCCTTTCATTGTCTTTTTTATTATACAAGCATTTAGCAGGAGAGAAAATGAAGTTTGAAAGTTCTTTCTTTTTTTTAATAGAGAAATATATGTGTTGCTTCACCTGATCACATTACTATTAATAGATGTATTTTTCTTTCTCATTATTGCTACAGGGCTACATATTAAATAAGGAGGAAAAAATTAGAACAGAAAAGGCAAAGTTAATAAAAGACCTTTGAGGAAATATTTAGGGCAACAAAAGACTCTGGGCTGGGTCCGCTGGGAGGGCAGTTAAGTTGGACAGAATTGAAATCTCAGAATCAATCACAAAGCCTGTGACAGGCAAAGACCAAAGAGCTAGACATGTATTCAAGCAGCTGTCACTCCTCTCCACTTGGCCAAGCAGAGTCCACTGTGGGTCTTACACTGACACTGCACTGTTTAAAAAGAAGGGAGAAAAGGTCTACCAAAATAGAATGGGTTATTTAAAAGTACAAAAGCCACCCTAGTCAATCATGTGGGCAAAATGGAATCAGGTCTCCCCACTGACCTGCCCTGCTACGTACTCACACACTGGGAAATCTCCCAGCGCAGGAATATCCTAGCTTTGGGTCCTGCTAGCCATACACTGGCCGGAAGCAGTGGCACCAGAACAGTGACGACAAACTGTTATTAAAGGTCCTCAAGCAATATTGAACCGTGTTTTGTCCAGGCATTTTCAAAGGAGAACAGACTTCCAAAAGTCAACTAAATAACTGAGAAAATGTGCTGGCATTCAGTTAACGCTGCCGTGCCCTGGCTCTCATTCTGTCTCTAGCCTTTAGAAATAGTATGTGGGAAGGAAAGGAATAAATTGGGAGATTGGGACTGATTATATACATACTACTACTATAAAATAACTAATAAGGACCTACTGTATAGCACAGGGAACTCTATTCAATACTCTGTAATGACCTATATGGGAAAAGGATCCAAATAAGAGTGGATATATATTTATATATATGTAAAACTGAATCACTTTGCTGTACATCTGAAACTAACACCTTTGAAATCAACTATACTCCAATATAAAATAAAAACAAACAAGAGCAAATTAAAACACCAAAAAAAGAAATGGTATGTGGGTGAACACTCTATCAGGCCAAAATGAACATGTGGGGAAGAAAATTGTGGGGAGAGGGTTGTTTGAAGGTGAAGGGGGTGGAGAAGGGAGAGATGGCTGGTGCTGTGTGTGATTGATGATGGGTTATTCTCCGGTCAAGGATGGAATCTGCCAGAAAGTCCTAAGTGATCAAAGAGAAACTGGCTGTTTCAGTAACTTCCATCAGAGACCCATTCAGGCACTCACAGACTGGACATTTACCAGGCATGCTCAGCACGGCAATGGAGATCTCTGAGAAGTAATGTCAGATGTAGAGAACACACGTATGGACACCAAGGGGGAGCGGCTGGATGGGATGAATGGGAGATTAGGACTGACAGGCATACACTACTATGTACAGAACAGACAACTATTTTATATATAGCATACCGTTTTATACACAGTATACCATTTTATACGTGGTAGATGGCTCAGGGAACTACTCAGTGCTCTGTGTTGATCTAAATGGAAAGGAAATTAAAATTTAAAAAAGGGGATATATGTATACATATGGCGTGCTGTGATTCATGGGGTCGCGAAAAGTCGGACACGACTGAGAGACTGAACTGAACTGATAGCTGATTCACTCTGCTGTACAGTAGAAACTAATACTATAAAGCAACTATACTACAATAAAAAATGTTTAAAAATAAGCAAAAGAAAAAATAAAAAGCAGCAGCAATGTCAAGCATGCTGCTGCTGCTGCTAAGTCACTTCAGTCGTGTCCGACTCTGTATGACCCCATAGATGGAAGCCCACCAGGCTCCCCCGTCCCTGGGATTCTCCAGGCAAGAACACTGGAGTGGGTTGCCATTTCCTTCTCCAATGTGTGAAAGTAAAAAGTGAAAGTGAAGTCGATCAGTCGTGTCCGACCCATAGCGACCCCACAGACTGCAGCCTACCAGGCTCCTCCAACCATGGGATTTTCTAGGCAAGAGTACTGGAGTGACTTGCCATTGGGACAGGCCTGGATTATGCCCAGTGTCCCTCTCAAAACTGTCCTGGTTTGAATGATAAGCCACAGAGTCCCTCAATTTAGGCAACAGTGAATATAAAACTGGACTTGGAAGACATCCAGAAGTTGGAGCCTATGGAAGTAGTCCTAGCCTTATCTGAGCGAAGAAATGGAAAACAGGGAAGGTACAGGACTGGGT
The DNA here is from genome assembly GCF_049115385.1 of Moschus berezovskii. NCBI lineage: Eukaryota > Metazoa > Chordata > Mammalia > Artiodactyla > Moschidae > Moschus > Moschus berezovskii. The sequence continues at coordinate 53,489,862 of NC_142474.1, read as the reverse complement.
GGACCAGCCAGAATTACAATGGGCTACACTCAGAACAATCAAAGGACTAGCCAACACTCCTAGAAAAAGAATCATCATGTCTGGATAATGCACGGAAGCAGATATTATCTCAAATAGGTTCAGCTTTTTTTCCTTCATCATCTAGCAGACAGCGTAAGAAAAAAATAAGCAAGATGAAATCTACAGCACCAGATGATGACATGGCAGACCTGCTTTCAAAACAATCCAACAAATCACAAAGATGTGCCACACTGGAAACTGTCTCTCCAGCTTTCAGTCTGGCAAATCAGAAGGAAATTATTCCTCTGGTGGCACTTTAGAAAGGTTTAAAAAGTTCCAGCTTCACCGAATGACATTTATATCCAGAGGAAAAAACACAGCCTAACGGGAATGATACTTGGAAACGCACGCAGCGACAGGGGACTTGAAAGTTTCCGCCGTCCTGTCGAAGGCCAGAACTGGGCCTCTCGGTAGCTGAGCTGGTAACGAATCCGCCTGCAATGCAGAAGACCCCGGTTCGATTCCTGGGTTGGGAAGATCTGCTGGAAAAGGGATAGGCTACCCACTCCAGTATTCTTAGAGGGCTTCCCTGGTGGCTCAGTTGGTAAAGAATTCGCCCCCAACACGGGAGATCTGGGTTCACTCCCCGGGTTGGGAAGATCCCCTAGTGAAGGGGAATGGCTACCCACTCCAGTATTCTGGCCTGGAGAATTCCATGAACTGTATAGTTCATGGGGTTTCAAAGAGTAGGACACAACAAAGAGGCTTTCACTGGCTGGTTCCCAATGAACAATTCTGGAAACCGGTCACCAAAAACTTGACTGTAACCATCAGCTCATTTCACTGGCTACATTCTCCAAGGAAGCAATTAGAAAAATACAGCTACCATCAGTCTAGCCCTCTTCGACGATTCTTGCGGGATCAAATACTGCATTGGGAGAACAGCTGTACCCTCCCTGAGATGCTCAGAGAGGGTCACTTTTGACTTGCTTTACAATTCCAGGGGGACACACTTCAAATTCAGCGCAACTCTGTAGATTACACTGCAGACAGGACGCTCTGCTCATTCAATTCCTCCCAAAGTAGTTGACGGAAAAGAAGAATTCATTTGAACTGAAAATACAGGATGGTCCAAATGGCTGTTCTGACCCCTTTGGGTCCCAAGTCTCCACAATGTGTGATTAAAATGCCTGCCCTTGTCACATGCTAAAGTTATTTCACCCCTGGAAGAAGGATGCAGATTCAGATCTTCTTAAATATGCAGCTCCTGATGATATATTTAAGTGAAGACAGACAATAAAATATTTGAAACCAAGATATAGTACAAATATCATATTCATCCACACACCCAGAATCCTAAGAAGTATTCCTTTGAATTTTGTTCATAATTTAAAACTTCAGAAAAAAAAAATCCATGGTATAAAAGCTTTCCTTGACTTCACAACTAAATACTGGGGCGAGGGAGAAGTGTTTTTGTAGCAAGTTTTCAAAACTGGTTACATGACTGAGTCCTATTTACAGATAAAGGGTTCCTCAACCACAATGACTTGCTTTTTCACTCAACAGAAAGCAATTTATCTGATGATTTTTAAAATGTGACATCTCATTCTATACATAATAAGAGCAGAGAATTCACGATACTGAGAATCCCCATAAGATGGCCACGGGACTGAGGCTTCTGTGTCTATAGGGACATTAAGTCAAAAGATGCCAGACCCAGAGCACTGTGTTACTGACAAGGCAGAGCCAACATCCTTCCCGTCCAAACACATCACCTTAGAGTCTCTCCTTCAGGAACAAAGACAAAGAAAAACTTTAAATTCAAAAATGCCTGGGAGAATTAAAGAGAAAAATACAAGTACACAGTTATTTATTGCTCTCTGGAGATGTGTAGGGTGATATGAATAAATGCTCTGTGAATTACAAACTGTTTGCAAGGCACTGTATTTGGCTGGTGTTGACAGAGATAGAAAACGCGTGAAGACACAGTTACTGCCCTCAAGGAGTTTATAATAAGAAAAGTGAAAGTGAAGTTGCTCAGTCATGTCTGACTCTTTGCAACCCCATGGACTGTAGCCCATCAGGCTCCTCCGTCCATGGGATTTTCCAGGCAAGAGTACTGCAGTGGGTTGCCATTTCCTTCTCCAGAGGATCTTCCCGACCCATGGATCAAACCCAGGTCTCCTGCATTGCAGGCAGACGCTTTACCCTCTGGGCCACCAGGGAAGTCTATAAGAGGAGGTAACAAAAACCTATGACACATTGTACATATAAGCCACATCCTTATCCATTCTTTCACTGATGGGCATTTAGGTTGTTCAGCAGTGTATCAGCCACAGAAAGGAACGAAACTGGCTCATCTGCAGAGATGTGAACGGACCCAGAGATTGTCATACAGAGTGAGGTAAGTCAGAAAGAGAAAAACAAATGTATGGATACAAGGGGGAAGCCGGGGTGGGATGAACTGGGCGAGTGGGGCTGACACATCGACACTATTGACACTGTGTGAAAACCAGAAACTACCGAGAACCTACTGTAGCCCTGGGAGCCCTACTCAGTGCTCTGTGGTGACTGGAACGGGAAGGGGGTCCGAAAGGGAGGGGATGTATGTACACACACGGCTGATTCATTTGGCTATACGGTAGAAACTAATACAACACGGCAAAGCAACTATACTCCAACAAACATTTAAAAATTAAAAAAATAAATGAAACAAATTTCCTTTGTTCATCTCAAAAAAACAAAAACCTGAGATACAGGCAGATTAGCAGCACCAAAAGGGGGTAAGCTGATTACAAACTCCCATTAAAAAGGAAATGTTGGAAGGTTTTTTTCAGGCTTCTTAGTCCATGGGATTTCCCAGGCAAGAATACTGGAGTGGGTTGCCATTTCCTTCTCCAGGGGCTCTTCCCAACCCAGGGATCAAATCTGATTCTCCTGCATTACAGGCAGATCCTTTCTCTGACTGAACTACCATACCTCCTGTATCAATATGTTATGCTGGGCACTGAATCACCACTTATAAGAATAAAAAATGTTAAAATAGTCATGACAATAATGTTTACCAAACACTTAACATGTTCTGCCATGGTTCTAAGAATTTTATTACCTCATTTATTCATCACAGTAGGAATAGGGCTTCCACGGTGGCTTAGAGGGTAAAGCGTCTGCCCACAATGTGGGAGACCCAGGTTTGATCCCTGAATTGGGAAGATCCCCTGGAGAAGGCAATGGCAACCCACTCCAGTACTCTTGCCTGGAAAACCCCATGGACGGAGGAACCTGGTAGGCTGCAGTCCATGGGGTCGCAAAGAGTCAGACAGGACTGAGCGCCTTCACTTTCACTTTTCCCTTTCACTCCTCACAGTAACCCGAACAGATACAGCACTATCATTCTCTGCCTCCCTCCCAACTTTTTGGGTGAGGGAAATGAGGTCAAGAGAGGTTAGGCAGCCTCTCAGAGTTTCAGCTCTAGGAAATAGAGAAGACTCTTTACAAGCTGTCTCCAAACAAGAATCTGATTAATTCTGACTGTACTTTTCTATAAGCCAAACAAATCCAGCAAATACCCAGAAACAGAAGACTATATATCATTTTAAGATGTCCAAAGATAACGCCTGGACTTGAAGTAAAAAAAAAAAAATCTTTCCAGCATCTAGGAAAAAAAGACATAAGAAAATAAAATCAGATCATTAGACTTCTGGACAGCAAGGCTTTACACCAAAGAAAACAGGATAACACACTAACGATACGCCAAGAAATAAATTATGAGTCTTCAGTTAAGGCTGACTTCCAAGTAAAAAGGCCCAAACTTTAATCTACTGTCAATAAGCACAACTCTGGTGATTAGGCTTCCCTGGTGGCTCAAATGGTAAAGATCTCGCCTGCAATGCAGGAGACCCTGGTTCAATCCCTGGGTTGGGAAGATCCCCTGGAGAAGGAAATGGCTACCCACTCCAGTATTCTTGCCTGGAGAATCCCATGGACAGAAGAACCCGGTGGGCTACAGTCCATGGGGTTGCAAAGAGTCGGACACAATTGGATGACTAACACTTTCACTGATGATCTGATCCTCTTGAGTGCTCCTGAGCAATCTACTAGAGTACATGTTTCAGACATTCATAATGATTGGAGATACTGACCTAAGGGCTGTGATGAGCATGAAAGACACAAGTTCCCGGGTGGTGGGTTCTTACCAAGGGGGCCTGAGTGAAAGCGACAGACCGAGACCCCCAGGGCAGCGGGTTTGCTAAGACCTCTGAGTGCTGGCTGCCCAGCTCTGAGCCAGCAGATGCGGACAACGCCCTGCGTGGCACGGAGAAAGGAATAGAAGGAAGCAGAGATCCTTGAAGGCTACCAGGAGCAGAGATGCTCGCTGACCTACAACACTCATCCCAGGCTGTGCTGTGAAGGAGAAAACACTTTTTAAATTCTTTAAGCCAGGGGTCCCCAATCCTCAGGCCATGAACCAGTACAGGAACCAGGTACTTGGCCTGTGGAATTTCCTAAGTGACAGAGCAAGGAAGCTTTGTTATGTTAATGAGACGACTTCTAGAGGCTGGCAGCCAGGGCAGCCTGACCTGTGACTACAGGACTGGAACGACCCTAGCCAATCAATTCTTTCTAATTTGATCTAAAAAGTCAGTGCAACCAATCCCAAGGAAAATCACAGCACATTTATTTTATGAATGTCAGCAAACTAATCCTAAAAGTGATATGGAAAGGCAAAAGGCTCCAAGTAGCCAATAAAATACTGAAAAAGAAAAACTCAGAAAATTGTCACGTCCCAACACAAAACTTACTGTATACAGCCACAGCCAACAATGGGTGAGAAAACAAACAGACCAATGAAACATTAGAGAACCAAGAAGTAGACTCACACAGATACAATCAACTGGTCTCTGACAAGGGAGCAAAGGCAATTCAATGGGAAAAGGACAATGTTTTCAACCAATGGTGCTGGAACTTGACATCTACATAAGGAGAAAAAAGGAAGAAAGAACCTAGACACAGAATTTGTAACTTCGAGATATATTAACTCAAAGTGGTTCACTCTCTTAAATGTAAAATGTAAAAGCATAAAGTCCTAGAGGGAAAATCTAGGCAGTCCTTGACCTGATAATGATGTCTTAGATACAACACTAAAAGCATTATCAGGGGGAAAAAAAAAGAAAAAAGGCATGTTAACTGGCTGGGAATTCATTAAAATGAAGAACACTTCTCCTCTGTAAAAGACAATGTTAGTAAAATAGAATGGAGAGCCACAGACTGAGACAAAAGTTTTTGCAAAACACGCATCTGATATAGGACATCTTTGTAAAATACACCAAGAAATTTTAAATTCAACAATAAGAAAGCAAACAACCCAATTAAAAAATGGGCCAAAATTCATACTATGTGCAAGTATCAAGTCACGAAGCACTACACCTGCAACAACAATTGTACATCAACTACATTTCAATAAAAAATAATAATTTTATTTAAAGTATAACAGAAAAGAAAACCTACACAAAACAGACTTTACTTAAAAAAAAAAAAAAAAAGCCAAAGACCTTAATAGACACCACAAAGAAGATAAACAGATGGCAAACAAATATATGAAAAGATTTTTCACATCACCTGCCATGAGAGAATTACACATTAAAACGAGATACTGCTACAAGCCTATCAGGACGGCCAAAATCAAGAACACTGACAACACGAAATATTGAGAGGGATACGGAGCAACAGGAACTCTTATTCATGGCTGGGGGATGTATGTGTGAAATGGTTCAGCTACTTGGAAGTCCAGGTGTTGGTTTCTTAGGACACCAAACGTACTCTTAGCACATGATCCAGCATTTGAGCCCCTTTGCATTTACCCAGAGGAGTGAAAGAACTACGTTCACACCAAAATCTGCATATGGATGTTTATAGCAGCTCTACCCATAGCTGACAAAATCGGAAAGCAACCAAGATGTCCTTCAATAGGTGAAAGGATAAATGAAGTGGTGGTGCATCCAGACAATGGGATTCTAGTCAATAATAAAAACATACAAGCTAGCAAGCCAAGAAAAGACACAGAAGAACCTGAGGCGAATATGGCTAAGTCAAAGAAGTCTTTCTTTAAAGGTTACGTACTGTACGGTTTCAACTATGTCATACTCGAGGAAATGAAAACTACAGAGGCATAGAATTTCAGTGGTTGCCTGGGGTTCAGTGTTAGGTAAGTAAGAAGAGAGGGGGAAAAAACCCACAAAGGGTATTCAGGGCAGTGAAATTACTCTGCAGGACACTGTGCATCTGTTTAAAAGCCACTGAGTGTCTATATTTCTGCTTTGCAAATAAGTTCATTTGTTCAGTTTTTCTAGATTCCACATGTATGTGGTAACACACGACGTTTGTTTCTCTGTTTCTGACTTATTTCACTCTGTCTCTAGGTCCAGCCACATCGCTGCAAATGGCACAATTTCATTCTTTTCATGGCTGAGTAATATTCCATTGCATATATGTACCACATCTTCTTCATCTAGTCCTCTGCTGATGGAGACTTACCAGTTACTTCCATGTCCTGAGTATTGTGAGCAGTGCTGCAATGAACACTGGGGTGCATGTATCTTTTGGATTAGGTTTTCTCCAAGTATATACCCAGGAATGCGACTGCTGGGTCATACAGCTGATTCACTTTGCTGTACAGCAGAAACACCACACTGTAAAGCAACTATACTCTAATAAATATTTTAAAGCCATTGCATGTTACAACACAGAGAGCATACAACAATGCAAACTGCGGATTTTAGTTAATAATAATATATCAATGCTGCTTCATCAACTGTAACAAAAGTACTATTCCAATGCCAGATTTTAACAGGGGAAACTGGTGATTTAATAACAGGGAAAACTGTTGTAAAAAATGAATAATATTTTTTTTTAAAAAAAGAGGAGGAGAATGAGGAGACAACCGTTTTCAGCAATATCTTGGTGGCAACATCAGCATTGTTAATTGTGTGTAATTGACCCAATTGTGTGTAAGGTACCAAAAAGTAACTGTGAGATAGTCTAACGTCATTAGCATCCTTAAGAATCAGGATTCTCCAAGTGGAAGAAAAGTAGAGACACAGCACTGAAGAAGTTCAGTAAAAGTCTCGCAGTGTCATATTTGAATTGGACCCACCAGTACGAAGTCTTTAGATATTTTATCTTTACACAGTGGACACAGGGGTGGGGAAGGAGATGGTGGGACGAACTGAGAGAGTGGCCTTGACATACATACACTACCATGTGTAAAACAGATAGCTGGTGGGAAGCTGCTGTATAGCACAGGGGACTCAGCTTGGTGCTCTGTGGGTGAGCTAGAGGGGTGCGATGGGAAATATATACATATATATATACATGTACAAATATGGCTGATTCATTTCTGAGAAACCAATGCATTATAAAACAATTATACTCCAATAAAAAAAGAATGTTAAAAAAAGCCTTTGCCAGTCATTTGTTTCAAATATTTCCCCCATATTTGGGACTCTTGCTTACATTTTAAAGAGTGTCCAAGGGCACACCCATGACCCAGTAACTCCACCCCTAACCTGTAACCAACAGAAAGGAACGTGTGTGCTGACATGGCCACAGCAGCAGTGCTGGTTACAGCCCTAGCCTGGGAGCCACCCAAACATCCATCCACAGCAGAACAGATGTGGGGACTTAGGCTGTCACACCCTGGATCTGTCAACCAGCATCATGACACAAATGAACCTCACGAATAAGATGCCAGGCAAGAGAACCAAACAGCGGAGAGCGTACTGTAAGCCCTCCATCCTTTGAATGATACCAATCAACTGGCAAAGGAAATCTACGCTGTCAAGAGTCGGGACCCTGTCTTGAGGGGCGAGTGGCTAGGAGGTGCCGATCGCCTTCAGTTTTTTGGTTTGAAGATCTGTCACGCTGTACTGTCAGGTGTGCAATTACCTACAGAACACTCAGATAAAGGCATTTTGAAATGGAGCTTTTTAAAAAAGAATGTGTAAGTGTCTGGGGAGGAAGAAGATTGCTGTTTCCTGAGCGAAGTCCGCCGGAGCGTGGGAAGGTCAGATCCCTGAATACATTCCTCGATGGATACGGAATCAGCAGCCCATACAGGTCAGGGAGGCGGCTTCCGGAGCCAGCCAGCACTCAGAGGACGCTTGCGGAATTAGTGGTTTCATCTTTGTATGTGCACCTGACTCTCGAAAATGTTAGTGACATCAGAGAGGCAAGAAAGTACGAGCTACAGCATAGCTTCGGGAGTCTGACTGCCTGGCTTCAAGTCTACTGCTTATTAGTGTACTAATATTAAATACTTATTAGTGTACTGAAGTTCTGGAAATCTCTGGGACCTCAGCTGCAAACTGGATAGTGAGAACAATGATGATGATGACAACAATCCTAATGGAGCCGTGGGGTTTAAGAGAAATAATCCAGGGACTTTCCTGGTGATCCAGTGACTAATAAGACTCTTCTCTCCCAGTGCAGGCAGCCTGGGTATGATCCCTAGTCAGGGAATGAGATCCCACATGCTGCAACTAAGACCAAAGATCCTGTGTGTCCAACAAAGACTCGGCATAGCCAAATAATATTAAAAAAAAAAAGAAAAGAAATAATCTATATGCAGAGCTGCTCACAATGTCCAGCATGTGGTAATCAGTATGTGCATGTATGGATTAATACACTCATGTAGCTTCAGTTACCTATTATTTTTATCCTTCTAGCAAAGAGTGTACAACTTGAAGAATATGTAATAGGCTGCGTAGGCATCTTTTACAAAGCCTGAAGATGGAAATATTCACAGCTCTAAAAAATCAACTGTCTTGTCTATGCAAACATTTGCACAACAACCATTTGGATACTGAGGTTGCAAACCGTGTCACCAATTTCTGCCTATTTCTGCACTATGCTCTGAAAAACCCAGTGTCCAAGGCCCCCTCCAATTCGCTACCTGGTCTGAGGTGTGCCTCTCATTAACCCACTTTAAGCTTAAGAACTATTCTGAGTCTGGAGGCACCGCTAACGCATACGCACAGAGACATATTAAGTGAAAAGGCTCTTGATGAATAACAGGTAAACTGCAACTACAGTTACCATTTCATGCAACTCAGGTTTATTCTACTGTGATATATGGAGATAGAAAAGATGAATTAGCACAGAGTAAAAAAAAAAAAAAAAAAACACTCATATGTGACTGTTAAATCCCATTAAGAATAATAGTTTTTCAGAAAAGCCTTAAGAAACTAGGAGGTTCAGAATTAACTCTGACTAGACAGAGACGAAGTTGCTTCTACTGTTTTCTTCGACAGTTCAAGTCCTGCAGCAATGTGATAAACCTCAGTTTCCAAGCTGGCGGGTTGCAGGAATGATGCCTTTTCTTGGCCTACCACAGCGTTTGTTTGTTTTTTTTAACTGGAGGATAACTGCCTTACAATGTTGTGTTTCTGCTATACAACAAAGTGAATCAGCTCTGAGTACACATATATCCCCCTCTCTTGATGCTTTTTGTTTCTCAATGCCACAGTCTATTTCTGGACTCTCTATTCTATTCCGTTGGTCTACATGTCTGTTCTTATACCAATACTACCATCTCTTTTTTTTGGCCGTGCCACCTGGCATGTGGGATCCCAGTTCCCCAGCCAGGGACTGAACCGTATCCCCTGCAGTGGAAGCTTGGAATCCTAACCACTGGATTGCCGGGGAGGTCCCTAGGACAGTGTTTTTAAAGATTTCTGAAACTGACTGGCGTGAGGTTAGCCCTGCCAGTCCAGCTTAACCCTGGAAGCCATCACTCCTGAAGGCCTGGGCCACATAGCACAAGATTACAGAACGAACCCAGGTGTGTCTAACCTGTGAGGCTGGGATTTTCTCAACCGATGTGCTCATGTGTGACACACTGACGGTCACCATCTGCACCAGAGGATGATGTGAGCAGCACTCATGTGTGCACCCCTCGGAACCTCTGATGCAGACGTGATGGGCTGATGGTGGCCCTTCAAAGCCCTGACCCCAGGTATCTCACAGTGAGACCGTATTTGGAGTCAGAACTCTCAAAGCGTGAGGAAGTAATGAAGCCACTAAGGTAGGCCATAATCCAAGCTGAATGGCATCGTCTTGGGCACGGGAAGTGGACACAGAGAGGGTCCAGGGATCCGTGTCAGCAGAGGCCAAGTGAGGCGCAGAATGAAGGTGGCTGTCTGCAAAGGAGAAAGGCCTCAGGAGAGACCGACGCTGCAGACACTACCATCTGAGACTTCAGCACTATGAACAATCTGTCTGCTGCTGAAGCACCTTGGTCTGCAGTGTGCTATGTGGTAGCCCTGTTGTTGCTGTTCAGTTGTGTTCAGCTCTTTGTGACCCCACGGACTGCAGCACACCGGGCTTCCCTGTCCTTCACTAGCTCCCAGAGTTTGCTCAAACTCATGTCCATTGAGTCAGTGATGCCATCCGACCATCTCATCCTCTGTCATCCCCTCCTCCTCCTGCCTTCAATCTTTCCCAGCATCAGGGTCTTTTCCAATGAGTTGGCTCTTTGCATCAGGTGGCCAAAGTATCCCTATGGTAGCCCCAACAGACTAATAAAGCAGACGATGTTATACTATTATTTATCTTTTGGGTTTTATCGATGCCTCAAATCCAAAACACTGTTTTAAACTGTTTAGCATTACACACTGATGAAATCTGCCCGAAGGGGACTCAGCAAATTCCATTTTGCCCCCATGTTTCACTGGGAAGCATGCTGACTGATCAGCAGCTCTCTGTCCAGAAGACTGTGCTGTCGGAGGAGACTCCAGGTCCACAAGGCAGTTCACAAGCCAGCATTAACGATGCTCTGGGCCTGACAGTTCATAAGAAACGGGAGGTTTCTCAGACTGTGAGCTTCACAGATCAAGTGACATAAACGAAGGGATCTCCTGACCTGAAGAGAGACGTGATGAGGGAGGAAGGAAGCGAGTGCCCAGGCGGCAGTGGACACTGGGGCAGGAAATGCTGTATTTAATCTTCTGAGGGACCTGGAGCAAAATGTAGAGGCTCGGCACTGCCCCCTACTGGCCAGGCACGCGCACTACATGGACTGCTCTTCCAACATTTTTATGCTCTTTGGCTGAAACAAATAAACCAACCTGTGCAGACTTGCTATTCAAAGAAGCAACGGACCTTTACACAATGTAAAAATATCATCTCTAGCTTATGCTCTATGACAGTGGATCTTTTTATATTTAGACTGGGTTTTCTCTAAATCAGGCTCATGTACACTTAGGGAAGGGAGAGATGGGGTCTGTTTTTCAAGTACTATTCTTATCAATTCTAGCACTGGTTTTCACAATTAAGAGCTGGCTAGAAAGGCAAAGCAGTGGACGTTATGATTTCTTATGGTGACAATCTAACTACTTCAGATCTATTAAATAGCCTACTGTGGACGTGAGTTTGAGTGTACTCCGGGAGTTGGTGATGGACAGGGAGGCCTGGCGTGCTGTGATTCATGGGGTCGCGGAGAGTCGGACACGACTGAGCGACTGAACTGAACTGAACTGCTTTCTTAGAAGAGCCTGTATTAATTCATCACTGGATAATTTAAAGCATCAGTAAGGAAGAAAATCCCAGAGAGACTCGATTTACATACTGTCCATCATGAAAAAAATACACCCAATACTGGATAGCAAATAATATTTTAATTATTAACTGAAAAACTGCCAATGGTTTTGATATCCACCTCTTATGCTCAACAGACCCAAGCCCATCACAATCAAAATTCCGCCAAACGCTCTGCTGTCCCCTCAGTGACTCCTTCAGCGTCTGTGGCCCTGCACTTGCCATGTGTGGTCACTTATTTCGCTGCTGACTTGTCACGCTCTGTGGGCCCACCTCACCTTTCCCGGGATTTGTGACAGTGAGACAGGCTGGGCGAGGCCACCACCGAGAATCTCAGAAACTAAAGAGATATTGTTTTGCAGTTTTTATACCACCATAGATAAAACACATTTTTAAATACTAACAGTAGAATTCCCTGGTAGTGCAGTGGTTAGGACTCCATGCTTCCACGGCCGGGCGCAGAGGTTCAATCCCAAGTCAGGGAACTAAGATCCTGTATGCCAATGTCTCAGACAAAATGTAAAAGTAAAAAATAAATAAAATATTTAAAGTTCTATCATGATGAAAATCCGCAACAGGCACCACATTCCTGGGTTAACAACTCCTCCAGATAACCAAGCCAAGATTACATCTGTTGATTCTTTTGCAGACTCCTTTAGAAAAACAATTCCCTCACAGGTGGTTGAATTTTTTCTTTTAAAATTTATCTGAGAGATATTTAAGTCCTAGCTGGGGTGGGGGAAAAAAAAAAAACCTGATAAAAGTTTGACACCCAGAACACAATAAATGTGAAGAGATTAAAAAGTCACAAAAGTCTTAAAAGAAATAAAAAACAGTCTGGCTCCTGAGACTTCCAGGAAGCTGATTGCAGAGCCCTTCAAGAGTAACTTTATCATCCGGGTGAAGAGCTGCTGCATGGGAGAGAGTTTCCTCATGAAATCTCTTTAATAAAAAGTACAAAATTGTACCATTCCTCCTGGAAGCTTTAAGGAGAACGTGTGTGATTACATGCCATGCAAAAAAAAAAAAAAAAAGGAAAAGAAATAAAATGAGGGACTCCCCTGCTAGTTAAGACTCTGTACTTCCACTGCAGGGGTTGAAGGTTCAATCCCTGGTCAGGCAACTAAGATCCCACATGCTGCGTGGTGTGGCCATAAAAATAAAAGGTTAAAAAAAAAAGAAAATGAGGGATCATTTCAGAGAAACAGTATATGGAAATCCCTGAAAACCCCACCCAACGGGCTAAAACACACTTGATTCCATTAAGCTGCACAGAAAACATCAACACATAAATACACACATATGTCTTACCTCGTCTACCTAACCCGGCTATTCTTGGTTCAGACCATCAACTGTGTTGGGACTGGTTATATCTGAGGCTTCCACACTCCCTCTGGACATTCGTATGAGCAGTTAACAGTCACTGCGTACTCATTACTGGGCTCGGTGCTAAGTACTTGACATGAAGCCATGTACTCAGGTCTAAACCAGTGCCAAGTGGGCACTTGTGCTATACTGTGCTAAGTCCATTCAGTTGTGTCTGACTCTTTGTGACCCTATGAACTGTAGCGCCCCAGGCTCCTCTGTCCATGGGGATTCCCCAGGCAAGAATACTGGAGTGGGTTACCATGCCCTCCTCCAGGGGGTCTTCTGACCTAGGGATCGAACCCTCATCTCTTACATCTGCTCTGGCAGGTAGGTTCTTTACCACTAGCGCCACCTGTACTTATGTTTCCATCTAGTGATGAGGCAGGCACTCGAGGCTCAGAAAGGTTAGGTCGTTTCTCTAAACTAACACAGCGATAAGATGGACAGTCTGAACCCAATCTATTCGGCTCCAAGGCCCCACTTGTAAGCACTGAACCATGTCTGCCTCTCAGGGTCAGATCCAACCATCCCCGGAACCTGGATGGACTGACAGAAAACTCTAAAACCTGGCTGATGTTTTCTCCAGCCTAGGAAGTTTTCTTATCAGAAAGCTTTTGGTACTCAACTCCAAAGTTGCATCTTTGAAAGGCAACTTACTGCCCTGGAGCAAGGAAAGTGCTGCGTTTATAAGATACAACTTTCCAAGCAGAAACAAAGCCTATTTCCTATGCTTAGAATACGTACACAACAGCCACTCTTAGATTCAAAGCTTAATTCCTGCTCTGAGAGAAAATGAAAGTAAAGATAACAAAGAGAGGGACTTCCCTGGTGGTCCAGTGGCTAAGATTCTGCACTTCCACTGCAGGGAGCATGGATGCCATCCATCAGGAAACTAAGATCCTGTATGCCACACAGTACGGCAAAAACAAATAAATAAAAATAATTACTAAAAAAAGATAATGAAGGGAGAGCTTGAGATACAAGAACCATTCTCTGTCCGTGGAAATAAGCTGTTGCCTGGGTTCAGTCTTGATACTAGCACATAAAACCTTGGGGACCTCCCCAGCAGTCCAGCAGTTAGGACTTGGCACTTTCATAGCTGTGCCTGGGTTCAATCCCTGGTCGGGGAAGTAAGATCCCACAAGCTGAACAGACAAATTCAAAAAAATAATAAGCAAAACCTCATGATTACAGTCAAAATTTTATAAGCAAAAGACTATGGGAATCCTTATAGTACAGCTAATATGACCATGCCAAATATTTTAATATCTAAGGTATTAAAGAACATGGAGTAAGCATTCTGTACACTACTGACCCCTGAGCCCCAGTGGAGTGTGGGGTCCTGAAGGCATCCTGGGACCCTCCAGACTCCAGAAGTCAGGGAGTTTTTTGCAGAAAGCGGTCACTTCTTAGGCCTAGCCCACTCCAGAGGATGGAAGCGAAGTGTCCAAATTCATTGTCACTAATATTATACCGGAAGAAGCTTTTTCAGGAAGCAAGTGGCTATCTTTTCTTCTTCAATACAAGCCAAGGCTTCAAAGAGATAAAAAAACTGAACTGGAATAGCTCTGCCACTCTAATTTATAAATATAACATAGATAACCCTCTTCAAAGCTGAGGAGTACAAAGTTCCTCTAGTGAGAGCAACCTTTTTTCAAGCCCACGAGAGACATCCTGAGGAGCAGAGAGCTGTGGGGCCAAGGGCATAGCTGTGCCAGGCCTCCTGCTCGCTCCTCAGCATCTTTTTCTGACGCAGCTGCGTGCCCAATGACCATTGTGACCTCACAGGGCAGGGGCAGTGAGGGGAAACATCGATGTTCCCAACTATCAGTTCAGCACCTGAGACCCCTGCTCTGTTGTGGCCACCAAGAAGCCACCACCATTGAGAAGTCAACACATTACAGGAGGTTGAGATGCTAACCTTCATGGCAGGTGTCTTCCGAAGGACTATCAAATGCAAATCACCTACAGTTTTCCATTCCCTGGCCTTCTATAGCGATATATCAATGACAGCAACCCTGATCTCTGTGCAAGGCACAAACCTGAAGGCACCTGAGATTGCAATCCCTGGTTTAAAGGAGAGAGTTTCAATAAGATGCCTGTTACAGGAAAATAACACTGAAAGCAATTCAGTGTTTAAAGTACAGGGGCAGTTAGGGAGAAGGATGGGAAAAAAGATAGTTAGGGAGTCTGAGATTGGCCTGTATACTCTGCTATATTTAAAATGGGTAACCAAAAAGGACCTACTGTATAGCACAGGGAACTCTGCTCAATGTTATATGGCAGCCTGGATGGGAGAGGAGTTTGGGGGAGAATGGATACATGTATGGTTGAGTTCCTTTGCTGTCCACCTGAAACTATCACAACATTATTAATCGGCTATAGTCCAATATAAAATAAAAACTTAAGGGCAGTAAAAGTGGAGGTGAGAGAGAACATTAGGAAGACAGCACAATAGCACAGGAAGAAGAAACAAAAGCCTGAACTAAGTCAGAAGAAAAAAAAAATGGAAAAAGACAATGAGTCAAGAAATGCTTAACTTATTTATGTAACTTTCACATGGAAAAAGAACAGAAAATGATTCAGAAATAATTTCCCATTAAAAAAAAAAAAAATGACACATGAAAAGATGCTCAATATCACTAATTATTAGAGAAATGCTACCAAAACTACAATGAGGTATCACCTCACACTGATCAGAATGGCCATCATAAAAGTGTCTACAAACAAACAATAAATGCTGGAGAGGCTGTAGAGAAAAGGGAACCTTCCTACACTGCTAGTGGGAATGTAAACTGACAGAGGTGCTACAGGGAACAGTTTGGAGGGTCCCTGAAAAGCTAAAAATTGAGCTACCATATGATCCAGCAATCCCACTCCTGGGTTTATAACTGGAGAAAAACATGTTTCAAAAGGATACAATGTTCAGCACTGTGTATAACAGCCAGGACATGGAAGCAACCTAAATGTCCATTGACAGATGAATGGATAAAGATATGATACATATATTCAATGGAATACTACTCTGCCATGAAAGAGAAGGAAATAATGTGATTTGTGGTGACATGGATAGACACTGAGTGAAGTCAGAGAAAGACAAATATCAAATCAATTTTATGCGGAATCTAAAAAAAAATGATACAAATGAACCTATTTACAAAACAGAGTCAAAAGAGGTAGAAAACGTCCCCAAGGGGGAAGGGGAGGAAAACTAGGAGATTGGGTTTGACATATACTCACTACTATATATAAGACAACTAATAAGAACCTACTGTACAGCACAGAGAACTCTATTTAGTACTCTATAATGACTTATATGGGAACAGAATCTCAAAAAGGGTGGATGTATGTATCTGTATAACTGAATCACTTTGCTGTACAGCAGAAACCAGCACATTATAAATCAGCTATGCTCCAATAAAAATTATTAAAAAACAAAACTCCAAGTGGCTATTTAGTAAACTGCGGAAAATCCACCCAAAAACCATCAATCAGCATGGACAAATGATGAGATCCAGCAGCCACAAGTCCGTGTGATTCTTAACCTGGCTCTCGTGCCCGTTTTCCAGTTGAGAGAACAAATCTGATTGCAAGCTTTCTGAGCTAAGCCCTAGACAAGTGCCCTTTATAAGCACCAGGTGGGGTGGCAACCATCAGAATGTCTCGCACTGCCACCAGCAGTTACTTGTTAAACTGACAAACCCACCCTCTCCGAGAGGAAGGCCCTCCGGAGAACTTACACAGGCCGTTGACGTCCAGCATGTTAGAGATGCCCCGGTCACTCATGTCCACTTCCGGCTGGTTCTTCTCCCGGCTCTCTTCCACCAACTTTTTCAGAGACTTGGACATGACCTGTACCAAACAACAACAAAGCACGTGGGCGACGGCCAGAAGGGTGCAGGGAGAGAAATGAGGGAGCCCCCGGCTGGCACTCTCCAGTTTTCCCCAGGTCTTGGGAAGTGGGCAGCGGCGGGCAGGGTCTGGGAACAAGGATGGGGGGCGGGGAGCGAGGGACAGAGAAGTGGGGAGGGTCCAGCACGATTCCCGCCGGGGAGAGAGAAGCAAACACGACTGCAAGCACACACACACTCACTGCGGAGGGCTGCACCTAACAGGCAGAAACTACAGACTTCTGCAGGGCTCACTCCGGTGGCCGGCCAGAGATGCGCTCGGTCGGCGCAAAAGGAGCACCCAAACGAGGAACACGCCCTGTCCCGGCACTCCGCGCAGGCGCACATCGGACCGCTAGCAACTCCAGGCCCCGCCCGCGCCCGGCCCTTCCCTAATTAGGAGAACTGCTTACTAGACGTGGCTCAGGGCGAGGCTCCGCCCATAAAAGAATGCGTGCCCTGCGGCTAGCCAATCCTGTATGCTGTTCGGCCTGGAGACTCCGCCCCACCCGTTAGTGCCCCGCCCCCCAGGCTAGCCTTCTGATTGGAAAGAAGCCGACGCCTGCGCAGGCTCAATTTGTAGAGGGAAGCCAGAGTGCCGTGGGCTGGATCAGGGAAGTTTGGGCCGGGGTTCAGGCTGGGTCAGGGGCAAGTGACAAGTCAATATTCTGTCAGTGTGCTTCTTTAACTTACTGGAAGTTGCTACCCTGAATCCTTTCCCCACAGTTGTACCTCTTGGTACATTTTGAGCTCCTGAAAGCAATAATTGTCTGATGGTCTGTGTGTCCCTGGCGTCCAGGTCGCAATCATGGAGCCTTGAGTCACAAGACAGGGAATAGACATATGATAAATACGTAACCCCTGTATCCTTATGCCATGTCCTAGCTTAGTTTGCTTTCTGTTGAATGATGATTTCCTCGAACAATTTTGTGGGGTTTTTTAAAACTAGAATTTGGTTTTTTCTTCTTATAACCTTAAGCTTTTCATTACTCTCCACTGTTTGAAATCCAGTGGATTCTTCCTGAAGACTTTAGGAACCTACTAATATACTGCTGTAACTTGGACTGATTCTTTGTCCTTCCAGCTGAGAGCTTGTAACTTTTTAAAACTTGGTTCCTGGGCTTAAACAGACATTTCTCGTAGTCACCTTGCTAAGTAACTACTCTCAAGTAACCTTCTCTAAAAGGATGTGTAAGAGGCACAAATGTTAAGTAGTTGCATGTTTTTAAATGTCATTTTTCCACCCACGCCCCGCATGGAATTCTAGGTTCAGTTTCTCTTAAATCTCAGTGGCATAGTTCCAGTGACTTCTGTTTGCAATGTTGATGCCCAGAAACATCTCCTTAAATCTTTGCAGGAAACTATTTTTTTCCCTTGGGAAGCATTTGTGATCTTTTTATTATTCATCACCATAATCTCTCTGATGGAAACTCTTTTTTTGTTTAATCTGTTCAGTGCTCATTGGGTCGTTTTCAGAGGATGATTCATTTCTCTCTTCCTCTCTGGAAATTGTTTTCAGTTATTCTTTTGAAATTTCCTACCACTTTCTATGATTTATCACTCTTGGAAATCTTTTCATATGGCAGCTTCCTGGGCCAGTTTTCAGTAGCTGGGTTTTTTTCCCCCTCATATATTTAACACCGCCCCCCTCCCCCCCCACACACACTCTTTTTAACTTAACATTCTGGAAGACTTTCTCTGTTTTATCTTGCAAAGATACTAAATTTTTTTAAAGCTATATAAATTTTTAAAAGTTGTTTTGACTATTAATGAAATATGCTTCTTAAGCCCTCCTTGTTTAATAGTGCCCTGCTTTTGTTTCATGAATGCACACTCAAGTATCTCTGAGGACAGCAATTTTTAAACTTTTCTTCTGTTTACTAAATTGTTTCCTCATGTCCCATTTTTTGTTAGTTTATCTAGTTCTTTCCCATTCCGGCTGCTGTAACTTTTCCTCTGTCTGCTGACTCCTGGTTTTCCTTTTGTATTTAAGCATGAAACCTGAGCTGATTTTTCTAACTAGCTGGTGTGCTCTCCTTCCTCCTCTACTGTTGATGTGTATTTGTTTCCCTCTTAGGTCATCATTAATTTTCCTGGGCTATTTGTTAAATTTCTTCATAGGTTAGAAGATGGTCCTCACAAGGCTGCTTCCCCATGTTTGCATTCACGTCCAATTTTCCAGAAATTCGTTTTCACTCCCTTATAACCTTCTTCCCTTCTTTTCACTTTTCACCAGTACAATTCTTAATGAAATGTGTCCCTAAGTTCCAGATTTTTATAACATGGAAACAGGACCGGTTTTCTGGATATGCAAACCGTACGCAATGTCAGAAAACTCCAGGCTTAAATAGGCCCCACAGTTAGTTTCTTGTTCTGATGTCACCAGCTTGAGATGTTTAACAGTTTTTGAACCAGGGGCCCTGCAAATTAGGTAGATATTCCTGCAAGGAAAAGTATTTATCAGAGCTGAAATCACCCCTGCAGTGTCACTGCCAAGTGCACCGCGCTTACACAAAGTCTATGCTTCATTTTCCTTTGGGGGGAATGTTCTACCCCTGCCTGTGAGCGCCCAGAGTGGGTCAGTCAAGGACAATCAAAGGGGATGCCTGATTCCCCGAGGTACTGAAGCGGAATCCGGCCTCTGTACCCCGACACCAAATTAATTCTTGGAGACAGAGTTTTGGGTGAAGTAGAAAAGCTTCACTGCTTTGCCAGGCAAAAGGGAGAAGAGCAGGCTAATGCCCTCAAAACTGTGTCCCACACGTGCACCCCTGGCTGACTCGTGTCAGTGTATGGCAGAAAGCACCACAGTGTTGTAAAGTAATTATCCTCCAATTCAAATAAATTAATTTTTTAAAAAATCAACTGTCCCAACCTAGAGGGTGTAGTGAGGAATAGGAATGGTTCAAAGAGGGTGTGATCTGCTCCTGGACATTCTCCTGATTGGCTGGTGGTGAGGTAAGTGGGAGTCAGCGTCATCAACCTTCTGGTTCCAAGCAGTCTGGGGTTCACGTGCTCGTGGGCAGCTTACCGCTCATTTCTCCCACCTGGTGGACCAGGGCTACACTATTGTTTCTTGACCGTTCCTTGACTGTCTCTTGACAGACAGTCTCCACATCCCTCTCTTCCCTAATTAGCAACTATTTGAACCTGCTCCTTGGAGCACAGGGAAGGTCATGGAGGCTGATTAAAGCCTATTTTCTGTAATCAAGAAGCATTCGACACACAGAAAGGCCCAGAAGCCCCACAGGTTCCTGCTCGGTATCAGCACCCCGGACTACAAAACAATGGGTAAAATTCAAGTAAATTATTATATAAATCATTCATTTTGAAAATGCCTTTTGTAGGGGCCTCCTTGGTGGCTCAGTGGTAAAGAATCTGCCTGCCAATGCAGGAGTCATGGGTTCAATCCCTGGTCTGGGAAGATTATACATGCCTCAGAGCAACCAAGGCCATGCGCCACAGCTATTGAACCTGTGCTGTAACAGAGTCTGCACTCTGCAACAAGAGAAGCCACCACAATGAGAAGCCACATGGTGCAACTAAAGAGTAGCCCCCGCCCACCTCAATTAGAGAAAAGTCCACACAGCAACCAAGACCCAGAACAGCCAAAAATAAATAAAATTATTTTTAAATGCCTTTTGTAGTCTCTAAACTGTGATTATAATAAACTACTTACAAATAAACATATAAAGGTATGAAATTAAAAATTGAAAAGCCAATTTCTCATTAATATCCAAAAATTATCATACCATGTTTTTTCCAATAACTTTCCCATTAAATTGTAGCCATGGAGTGATTTGAAGTCTCAATAAGTAAAACATTTTCTTCCTTTAACACTATATTTGACTCAGTATAATCTCTATATTTTTACTAAAATAACAGCAATTGCATGAAAAAAATTTCAGGCCATATTTTTTAATGATGTCACTAGATCTATGAAGATAGGCTGTCATACTTAATACATTCACACTTAATCCTTCTGGCTGGATGGGAGGCACTTTCTTGGGTGGTTGCTGAGGTTAAAATCACCATTCCATCACTGAGGTTTTACAGACTTTTTCGTACCTTGTTTTCCTCAGCTGTAAAATGGAGGTGATTGTTCTTGGATTTCCATGAGTGATGAGAGAAGGATGCCTGGCATAAAGCAAATGCTACTGATGTGAGTTCTCCTTTTTCTTAATAAAATTAATTATGTTACTATTCCCTTGAAGAGCATGTGGTGGATTTTTAACAAATTCCATTGACTAATAGAGTTGAAATTTAGGAGATGATGACAAGTAGAAGGAGTAACCCAGGCATCACCCAGCCCCAAACTAACATTGACTCATCCATCCCTGGGGTTTTCTTCATAGGTGCTTGAAGTGCCAGGAGATCCCTGGCCTGTGGTGGCCTCTGGCTGACTTATCCCAGGCAGTTCCCTGAAGGTCAGATGAAGGTGACTTTGTCCAGTGATGGCTGACATAACCTTGAAGACCAAAATGCAGGTGCTCAGTTCTTCCTACTAAAGTCCAGACAGTTAGGGAGACAGACAAGAAGAGGAGAAAAGATCACATGGTGGGTGGAAGCCTGGCTCCCCTGACTCCTGAACTCCATTTACTTCCAACTAAGACTGCCCCTCATCCACTCTTCAAGCCCATTCATTTTATATTATGTTGTTGTTGTTGGATTCCATTTATGGTCTACAGAATGGGAGAAAACATTCTTATTTCCTGTTTTTAGTTTAAAAATTACATACGAAGATTGACTATGCTGTCTTTGCTTGGTAGATGCACTTTCTGAATATGCTCACGTGCCTCCTAGAGATAACTCTTTAAAAATGACTTTTGTAGACGCCATGCCTCTAATGATGCAATCACAGATCCGATCATCTCTTACTGTTTGACAGCTGCATATGCTAATCTTGCTTTCAGATAAAACTACTATTTCATAGGTTATTGTTCAACCTTCTTCATATTTTGTATCTCTGTGATTCATTTTTAGATAAAAAAGCTAAATCTTGTATCTATTCCCATCAAATTTCATCTCGAGAGTTTCAGTCCATTATTCCAGCTTTGCCAAGAACTTGGGTTTGATGGTCTCTTCATCATGTTCACCATTCTTTCCAATAGAGTCATCCACAAAGTTGATGTATCCAACCATGATAGAGCTAAGGTGACACTATCTCATTTAGGTGGCTCCGTAGTCTGTGCAGGTATTATTCCCCTGGCATTTGAGTAGTAGCGGAAGATGAAGTAACACATTTGATAACATCTTTCATTCATTTGGTCCCATGTTCTTCATAAGACTTAGCTTTGTATTTTTAACCTAATGTTTCCAGATTTAAAATAGCAGAATACTTGATCAAAGCATGCCTAACTAGGTATAACTTCACATCTCGTGTAGTTAAACTTCAAATAGACAACAGTGGCACATAGGGAAACTGGCCCAGAGAGTTAAGGAAGTTGCTGGAAAGGTTAAAATTCAGATGCAGGCAACTTGGCTCCGGAGTTCCTATCCTGAATGAGGCATACACTTTGTCAAAATGGAACTATTCAACTTGAAGTTTCACACAAACCTACAGTGAAAGACAGCTTTCAGTGAGTTAAAAAGAACAAACAGCACTGCTGTTGAGATTTCAGTAACGTTTATCATCCCCAGTGTGACATTCACAGAGAAAACCGTACTTCTATTTAATTAACTTCTGAAAATGTACAGCACACAGGCCATAATCATTCCCAACCCTTTAAGGGCTTCTAGAAATGTTCAGCTCAAAATACTAGATTAAAGAAGCTATGTTCTACATTCAAAAAACAAGTACAAATGTTGATTCCACATGTACTTTGATGAAACACAAAAATGTTCAGATTATTCTCAGTGGCACAGGCAGAGGGTCAGGCATCCTGTCCAGCGTGAGGCCGGAGGGTCCAGCCCCTGTGGAAAATCCAAGATGCTAGGCAGACCCAAGCTCACTGGGCTAGCTGGCCCAGGTTAACCGGAGCGCTGATGGTCGGGCTGCATACTCTGCATGAAATTTTATGAAGACACGATGTGATGAGGCCACAAAGGGAGCTATATCAGTGTCCTAAAATTGGAAGAAAAAAAAAAGAGAAGTAACAAATTATATACTTCACAAATTTGAACATTTTCCCAGAAATGTCAGATGTAGCAAAGAAGTAAAACATAAAAAAGCCTTCTAGAATTTTCAGTAAACCTGCATATGTGCCTAGAAGTGATCTTGCTAAGTATTAATGTAGAGACTTTACACAAGAATATTGCTGGGGGTGGGGGGTAAGGAGCAATGGGGAGTGACTGCTAATGGATACAGGGTTTCCTTCTGGAATAACAAGAATGTTCTAAAATCAAGCAAGGTGACAACAGCATCGTGGCTCTGGGAACTGACTAAAAGTTATTGAATTTTACCCTTTAAGTAGATGATTTCTATGGTATGTGAATTGCATCCCAATAAAACTGTCACTAAACTTTCAATTTCCAATTCAAGTTCTTATTGAAATTTTCATTTTTCTGGTGGGAAACAACTTATGTCTGCAACTAAAATGAACATCTGAATAAAGTGTATTACTCCCTTTATCAACACCTGTACTTTCCTTTGGGGGATGATTTTCATATCCTTTGTGGGGAACAGTTGTGTGTGTAGAAAGAGTGGGTAGATGGGTCTCTTTCCTTCTCCAATTATTAGCACTAGGGATATAAAAAATGAACCAAAGACACAAAAAGGGGAACAGTTCTGTATGTGTATCTGTGTGTGTGTGTGTGTGTGTAAAGAGCGGATAGATTGGTCTCTTTCCTTCTCCAGTTATTAGCACTAGGGATATAAAAAAATGAACCAAACATGCAAAAAGCCCTGCTGTCATGAAGCTGACATCCCAATGGGAAAGGTGAGGTAGGAAATAAGTCAGTAACATGTACAGAAGCAAAGTACATCACACAGGGTCAAGGTTGCAGTTTGGGGCCCTGCTCCTCTGGTTCTGCTCAGGTCCCCTGCCTCAGTCCTCCCCAGAGTCATCAAAAACAACAACAACAACCAGATTTATTTCCAAGACAGTAAATTATTCAGGTGAGCACAGCACAGGAATTCTTTTTCCTAGAAAGAGATACCAAGGGATACACAATATAGTACAATTGCTGTCTGCACACAACTTTTCTTTCCATTTCAACCTGCTCCCAAATTTCTACTTGTTATTCTGTGCTGACAAACTAGTATGAGCAGATTACAAAAATTTTAAACTCCTTCTCTTTAAAAAAATTTTAACTCCTTACTTTCCTGTCATTCTTTCATGCTTCTAGATGTTCAGATTCTGTAACTCAGATGCCGGAGAGCAATGACAATTATCATAAAAGAAAACATTTTCCAATGATTGTATGATTAGCTAACCAAGGAGGGACTCCCACTGTTTTTCTGTAAATACACTGACCCTGCTGGACTTAACACACTAAATAAATCAATGGTATCTTTAAAAAATAAAACAATTACTCTGGAAACTAGGTCTAAATTTACTAAAGAAAACTCAAAACTGGGAAAATACTACAAACATCAATAGTTAAGAAAAGGAGACATCTAATTATAGACTTGGATTTAATGTGACATTGGTTTAAATGGCAGTAATCTCTCTCAGTGCCTCAGTTTTCTTTTATCTGCAAAGTCCAGGGATCAAATGGGATTGTAGATTTGAAAGTCACTGAAAACCAAAAAAAAAAAAAAAAGTCATACAGACATAAAGTAATGATATTGTGAAATAATCTCTTTTTGAAATTTTCACAAATTTCTTTCTTCTTTTTTTTTTTTTTTTGGCTGCACAGTGCAGTTCGTGGGATCTTAGTTTCCCAGCAGGGACCAAACCTGGGCCATGGCAGTGAAAGCACTGAGTCCTAATCACTAGACCACTGGGGAATTCCTACAAATCTCAACTAAATGTCTAAGGCCTACTTAGCTTTCAAATCTGACATGTGACTCATTTACTGGGATCTCTTGTCTGTGGGCCCCTGTGAATAACTGCAAGACAGTATCCACTAGTCGGGTGACCCAAATTTCTCCCTCAATAATTAGCTCTGTGTATAGGGACAGAGCTACCAGAGAGTTTATTGATGTGTTGTCTATAAACCAGAGGAGCCTCGTTCCAGAAATTAGGCTGCACCCATGCAACAGAAAGCCACCCAGTGATTAAATATGATAGACCACTTTGCCTAATGATATGGTTAAGAGATATTAATTTTTTCCAGTCAGTGGAAAAAAACCAAACCACAAAACAGGATAAAATATGTGTGTGTATGGAAATATATTCCCCAAAAGTGTTTAGAAGAATATATGGGAGAATTCTCAGAGTTTAGAAAAGTGGGTTTTTAAAAAAAGTTTTTTGACAATACCATTAATCAATTTTATAAACCGTAAGTCATATTCTAAAAACTCTAGATTTCCAGCATAGGCAATTCTCTGTTAGTTTGATCAGGAAGCATAAACAAGCAAAGAGCGAAACAGTAAGAAACTGCTAACTTCTCATCAGTGGTCATGCGACCCTCGCACGGAAGCTCTGAAAACATCCATCCACTTGCACATAAAACAAAAGGCAGCAAGGGAGGATGCAGCAATGTTGAGTCAATATCAGAACATACTGGAGGGCTCAGGGGAGATCTGAGATTTACAAAAACAAACTCAGTCCCCAGGACAACTGTTAATATCCCTGTGGATTTCTTCAAAGAGTTCCCACAATTTTCAGCAAGCAGTGAACGGAATGGAGCCAGGCATCCAACATTTCTATATAGTCAGCCCTCTGTAAGGACAGGCTCCACAGCACGAATTCAACCAACCACAGAATCCAGCAGATACAGAACCTGTGGATACAGAATCCACAGATACGGGGGACAGACTGTACTTGCTAGGCCAGTTTTTATAAGGGATCTGAGTACCTAAGAATGTGGTATCTGTGGGGGGTCATGGGACCGATCCACCGCAGGTACAGAGATAAGACTGTAATTCTAGTCATGCAGAAATAACATGGATGGGCAACCCTGGACAAGGCCTTTAAACCACACATGGAACTTCCACAAAGCAGCGGGCCACAGGTGTTCCCCCAGAAACTTTGATTCTATAGGCTGAGTGGGGACTGGAAGTCTGTGATGCTAAATAACTGCATACGTAATTTTGATGCACAGTCAAGTTTGGTAACAGTTAATAATACTGGTGGCTGGGTCGGTAAAGAATCCGCCTGTAATGCAGGAGACCTGGGTTTGATCCCTGGGTCAGGAAGATCCCCTAGAGGAGAAAACGGCAACCCATTCCAGTATTCTTGCCTGTCTAATCCCATGGACAGAGGAGCCTGGTGGGCTAAAGTCGGGCATAACATAGAGACTAAACCACCACCACCACCATTATTAATTTAACAAAAAGTCCACTAGGTGGCACTCGTGCTCCCCAAAGAAACAGGAAAGTCTGAAAACTGAATTTGCATTAATCAAAGTATGTTGTGCTCTGTGATTGCATGTCTGCCTTTAAACATGCCCTTTAAAGCTACTTTAATTATTTTAAAATGATAATTTGATTTTGTAAAAGCTTGTTCTACTCACTGCGCCACAATAGGGCCCGGAGGATGGAGAATTAGCATCGGGTCCATCGTAGAGCAGGAGGTAGTTTTGGACACATTCTCCAGGATCGTCAATGCTGATAAAGTAAAAGCTGACGGTGACCGGTCTTCCAGCAGGAGCAAGGATGGCCCACTCACAGTGAGTATTGTTTGGGTAAGTGCCCGGATAGCCAGGGCTGGTGACCGAGCCGCTGTCTCCATAGAGAGTCCCACCACAGCCTGCCAGGAAACAGCGGCATGAAGTTGGATTCAGTCAAGCAGAAACTATCCATTGTGCTTTAGTGCACTTAAGACAATGCGACACATTTTCTTAAGGTGCTGAGACTCCCTGCAGGCAAAGTGGAAGCAGAAACCCTGTTCCTGTGCCTTCATGGGCTACATCCTTCTCCTCCATCAGCACCTGCCCCCTCCCTCCCCACCTCCACCATATATTCCTTTCCCTGCAGATCACCACTTAGGACCGACTTCCTCCAGGTCTGTTTTTTTAAAATAGTGAGTTGAGAATGCAATGGGAAAACCAAGATCTTGATAAAGTAACTGCAGGAGAGAGTGAAGTCAATCTTGGGTACTCTGGTGGTATAGGTACTTGGATTGATCTTGAGTACTTTGACTCAAAGGCAGTGACTTGGTGATGATGTGGGTGAAGTAAAATTAAAAGGGAAATTCGGGGGCAGGATCACAGAAACAGGTGTTTTGGTTTTGGCAGTAATTTGTTGTTTTTGGTGTTTGTTCAGTAGCTCAGTCATGCCTGACTCTTTGTGACCCTATGGACTTCAACACCCCAGGCTTCCCTGTCCTTCCCCATCCCCCAGAGTTTGCTCAAACTCATGTCCATTGAGGCAGTAATTACTTTACTAAAAAAGTGACTTTACCAGGCATAGAACTGACAGCTCCAAGACTGATATGCTTAAAAAGTCAGTTTATTTTCTTTTTTATTTTGGCCAACTCATGTCGCATGTGCGGGTCTTAGTTCCCTGGCCAGGGCCTGAACCCACACCTCCTGCAGTGGAAGCACAAAGTCTTAACCACTGGACCACCAGGGTAGTTCCCCCCCACCCCCCAAAAAAAAACCAAAGCTTTTTAAGTATCGGTGTTAATTTTTTTCAGTTTGTCAGTTTGCACAGGAAATCTATCATGATTTAGATCAGATGGCATGGGCATCCAGATACCCTGTATGCAGGAAGAAACTGCAGAGCACAGTTAAAGAGCACAGAGCTGGGTTTCTGACCGGTGGAGGTTTGGGCCCGCCTGTGCCACAGTCTGGCTCTGCGTTTAAGGCAACTTATCAATTGGGTGTTTTATTTCCTTATCTGTAAAATTACGGCATAGAGATCATCTTTTACTTTTGTGCAGGTACCAAGAAATCATTATCCACAATTGTCTTGACAGAATCCTTTTGTAGTCACTCGGGATATTTAAACGAATCATTTCCACATTCTTATTTTGAAAGTTTTAAGATATTTTCGGGGACATTTCATAAAAGTATTCCTTCTTTCTTGAGTTAAATGTATTGGCATGACTTAAATTTCCTTCACTCATCAGTAAACAGCCAACCCAAACTGCAGGAAGGTGCTTACTGCCCTGTAAGAGTCATTAATCTCTAGGACTGTCCAGAAATGAGAGGGCCTCCAATGGAACACAGCTGCTTGATGTACTCAACTATGTGTTTGTAACTTTTTGGCAAACTTTTATTTAATTTTCAGAGAAGTACACCTTGAGGATCAAACCAAAAGTTAAAAATATGACAGAAATCAGCTTCCCTAGTGGCTCAATGGTAAAGAATCTGCCTGCCAGTGCAGGAGACACGGGTTCACTCCCTGGTCTGGGAACACATGCCTTGAAGCAACTAAGCCCATGCACCACAACAATTGAGCCTGTGCTCTAGAGCCCAGGAGCTTCAACTGTTGAGCCCACCTACCACAACTACTGAAGCCTGCGCCCTAGAGCCCATGCTTCACAACAAGAGAAAGCACCCCAATGAGAAGCCCACACACCACAATGAGGAGTAGCCTCCGCTCTCCACAACTAGAGAAAAGCCCTCTAGGAACAAATACCCAGCACAGTCAAAAATAAATGAATAAATAAATACATAAAAATTTTTAAAAATATGACAAAATCAAAATTTATAAACTCATTACAAAATATTTATAGCTTATCTGTGCCTCATATATATATACATATATTCTTTAGAGAAATAATAAATACAAGGAGAATTTTTAAAATCTATAATTTCATCATTTTAAAAAATCTTTATTTTTAACAGAAAATGATCAAGTACACAGATTGGGGAGAAAGATGAGGTCCCTTTAACTGTCTTTTCTATGAAACACTGTATGTTTTTCTCGGCTGCATTACTTGCCCTGACAAAGTGCCAGTGTCTTACCGGAGGGTGAAGAGGTCCAGATAATTTCATATCCATGACCGGAAGTTGCACCATCACTCTTAAATCGAAGGTATAGTTCATGACTCTGGGAGAAAATGGGATTTGGCAGCAGAGTCCCACAATATGTGCCCAGTAAGGGCGAGCTGCTCTCACTTCCATTCCTGACCTTTAAAAATGAAGCATTAATGAGGACACTTAAACATATAGTACCTTCTTTTCTGGTCTATCATTGCTCTATATTAAGACATGAGACTATCTGAATAACTTTTTTGAGAAAAACTTTGTCTTTTTACATATACTTACACTCACATGTCACCTTCATTTGCAAAGGAGAGAAACGTGCAATTTGTAGATCAAAAACTATTTATACATGGATTCAGAAATATGTATTCATGACCAGCAGTTAAAACACAAAAGCATGTTTCTGCTGATATAACCAACTAGTTGATTGCTGTATAACAAACTAGTTATATCTTTGTTCTTGGGGAGATGCTTCAAAGAATGTAGTTAAAGTGAACTTTAAAAAGATGTGGGGAGAAATATATTAGCTGCATTGTTTCTAGTTAACTCTGTTGTATTCTATTCATCATACTGCAGTTATGCTTTTATCCCGCCTGGAAAATGGCTCGACTGTAACGGGGCCATGAAAAAACAACATACGAAGTGTGATAAAGTCAAAACAAAATGAATTCCCATATGGGAAAAGGACATAATTAAAACAATCTATAAAATTTCTGACTGTTTAGATATATTTTAAAAATACACTGTGAAGCTGAATAGATTTCTAAAAAAAAAAATCACTGCATGGTGTAGACACACGTGAAAACAGGAAACGAGCTGGCATGTGAGTGTGGTAACCACATTTGAATTCAATCAAATTCTGCCCTCCAGCCTGGGTTCTGCTACACACTCACAATCAGCCCTACTTGGAGGAGGACTCTTGAGGGCTATGAAGACATGTGATCCAGGAGTAGAGAGCTGGATCCAGCCCCTCCTGGATGGATACTGACTTTATTGAGTTGATACCTGTATTTAAAATCCTGAAAGTGCTTCTGTTCCCTTTATAGTCCCATAGTTTAAAAATCCCATGGATGGAGGAGCCTGGTGGGCTGCAGTCCATGGGGTCGCTAGGGGTCAGACATGACTGAGCGACTTCACTTTCACTTTCACACATTGGAGAAGGAAATGGCAACCCACTCCAGTGTTCTTGCCTGGAGAATCCCAGGGACAGGGGAGCCTGGTGGACTTCCATCTTTGGGGTCACACAGAGTCGGACACGACTGAAGTGACTTAGCAGCAGCAGCAGCAGTTTAACATACGGTTAACTGTTGATTGTCTTAAGTTACAGAATGGCTCCAGAGGTGTGGTGGGTAGTATGATCGGGTTGTGTTGCTCAGGAGATATCCCCCACCCCAGGTTTTTGTTTGTTTGTTTTACCACAAGACTTGTGGGGGATCTTACTTCCTCGACCAGGGATCGAACCTGGGCCCCAGCAGTGAAAGCACTGAGTCCTAACCACTAGACCACGAGAGGAGTCCATGGAGAGATTCCTTTTAGGTCTATAGAGTAGCCAGCAGGAGAGAAAAATGCCTTTCTGGATTATTCTGCTAAGTGTTTATACAAAGTAGCCTTGCTGTGGGTGGAGCAGCCAGTTCACAGTCAGCAGACAGAAGTCCAACTGCCCTACTTCAGTCTGGACATGGGTCTTTTTCCTCTGGATCCTCTTTAGAAAGCTGATGCTCTAAGAGAAGGAATGGGATATTCAGTCTCACGGAATATGCCAATGAATTGTCCTTTTCATTTCTCTCTGCACAGGAGGAATGGGACAAGAAGAGCAGAGAGCATCTCTGGGAGTGCAGATGAGCCTGAAAGGGTTGCTGAAGGCAAAGGCAGGTTTCAAATGGGGTCAAGAGCTTGGCCTTCAAGCGGTATAATACATTCAGAATCCTCATTGATAAATTTCCATTCTCTTCATTGTTAACATGAATGGAATGCTGAGGCTGCAGTAAACCATGCCAGAATCTTCCCGCTGAAAACCAGAAACAGCTGGGCTTTGCAGGCCTGAGCTGCAGTTTCCCGTCTTTGCTTATTGGACGGGAAGTTTCAGACCCGTTTCTATGGGTTAAGCCACAGTGGCTGGAGAGTCGCCCTTGCTTCCCAGCATCCAGAGGCAAATAGCAGAGTTCACTCTAGTCACTAAGGGGCAAGTCAGGCGTGATGTGAACCAGGAGTAGCTGCACTGTGGCTCTGAACTGTCTGGATGGTTTGTCCTTTTTCTGAGTCTCACTCCACCTCTCACTTCTGCTTTATGCTCCATGGAACTGTTCAGCCTCCACGGTGGGTACGTACGTAGGGCTGAGTTTAATAGCCTGATTGATGCCAACAAGACTGTCCTTCTCTCATCTCCTCCCTGCTACATCCATGTCCTTCCAGTTTCTACCATGGCTAAGGTTCCCCACAAAAAGGCATACGCTTCCTCTGAGAACTTTTATACTCTAGGTTGAAAATAGTCATTAACTAAGGCCTTAGATGAGAGGGATTCTGCATCTTTGTACATATGAGACTTACCCAGCACCTCAGTTTACTTCCTAAGAAGGAATACATTTCCAACAGAGTCTGCAAAGGACACGGGAGTGAACTCTACGGTTTTTATAGTAAAATATAGGTGCTAAGCTCCAGACAAGGGAGGGTTCTCTCTCAGTGTGTTTGGGGAGAAGGAGTGTAGGGTGGAGCGGGGAGGACAGGCAAACAGCAAAGGTGCTTCAGAGGAGGAGGAAGAAACAGAGCATTCCTCTTGTGTCTGCCAAACAGGTGGTCTAAGAAACACTCTCTGTAGAGAACACTGAAGATGCCCCAAACATACTGTGACCATCAGGGAAATCAGGTAAACTATTTAGTATCATTTCTCATTAAAGTCAGACACATCTTCCATCTCCAAAATTAGCACTTTGCACTTGACCTCCCTCTGGTCCTTCCAGTCTCAAGCCACTTATCAGTGCCTTCAAGATGCCTTCTCTGTCCCCAGATGGATTAAGTGCCCCTAACCTTGCTGGCTGTTGGTCGACAAGAGCAGACTACTTCCTGTCTCGTCTTTCCCATGGATTGTGAGCCTTCAGGGAACCCTGACTGTCTTGTTCCCTCCTGGATTTCCCATGTCTGGATCTTGGACATGGTTGGTGTTTAGGGGATAAGGGATGATGAACAGTTGAATGAAAGGAATATGATTAGCAGCAGCAGGAGAAAAGGTGACAAATCTTAAGGGATCCAGCATCTTTTACATAATTCATTTACATGATATTCAGACGTGTGTTACCTCCAAGAAGTCGTGTGTGCAGCCACTTGAGTCCTCGACGCCAAATGAGTGAAAGAAGAGGGAGATGGTGTGGTTGTCGGGGGCTGTGAGCACGGTTGTGCAGTCCATGTCACTGGTATAGTCACTTGGCCAGCCAGGACTCCGCAGGTTTCCAAATGCCTTCTTATATTCCTGATTGCAATCTTAGAGGAAAGACAGTATCTTAATTAATGTATGCATCCCAATAGCTAGTGCTCCTTCAACTTGACAGGAATAATTCAAGAAGATTATTAAATAGGAGCAAACTTCAGAAAAAACAAGGCATAGCTCCTCCATTTACCTCTGAGATGACTGAGATCCCAAGACCTGAGGTGGACAGCGTGCCGGGCAAACACAGTGCAGTGTCTTAACACAAAACATCCTAGTGTGAAATGTGAAATAGGAAGACTGTCCTATGAAGATGAACATTCTAGCACTCTCTGCACTTTTCTGATGATCCGGAGGTGACTCTGGACATCCAGATACTACCTCCAAGACAGAGTTTTGCATGAGGATGTTTCCTCAAATACTTGGATGAATTGTTCGTTCTGATACAACTGGCAAATGATAGCTTTTGACCATTTTTGGTAAAAATACCCTGAGTGTTTTTGTTTGTTTTTATCAAAGGCAGCTTTGGCTTTAATCAAGCTTGAAACGAACATTACATAAGGTGTTCTCTGGAAATCAATTTCTCGGTGACAGTGAGCAAGTAACTCTTTCAAGGCTCCCTGATTTTTCCAAAGTAATTTTCTAATACATAGTGATTTCTCTATGTGGTTAAGAGCATAATTAACATAGTAACTGGTATATTTTTTAATTAACAACATGAATTTAATATCCTGCATTCTCAACATTTTAATTAGTATTTCATTTGCTTTAACTCTTCAGAACCCATCTACTAAATGGGGCTAGGTTTCTGGTAAAGTCTTACTTCATGTGGGTATGGTTTGTGTTATCAAACATTAATTTATTCACAGGAATCAATTCTAGCAGTAATTGTAATAATGGCAGTTTTTCTGAATAAAAGATTAAATCCCCAGGCTCACCTGCAGTCTTATAGGTAAAACCCACTCTAGAGTTTATATTGAAAGCTTCTGATTTGAAAACGATGACTGCGGTGCTCATGGAGGAGTAAAACGTGGGCACGGCTGACACGTTTCCACCGCAGAAGCGAACTCCTGGGTTCCCATTACTCTGAAATGGAATGGAAGCCAAGGGTCAGTAGGTTTAGTTTCAAAAGAGAACAGGCCACAGCAGAAATTAAACTGCATATAAAAATACAGTTTAAATATTTAACCATGGAGACTAATTACAGAGTTTAAAGCATGCTGCAGTAAGATGTCACCTTGGCCATGGAACTGACAGATGTCTCACATCTGAGGGGTGGGTGAGAGATAAAGACGTTTCTGCTGAAACCACAGGGCAGCCACCTGCCTACTGAAAACAGGACCGTCCCCCTCAGTCCAATTCCTCTCTAAGGGCTATGCTGTTGTCAGAGCTCACCCAGGCTGCTGAAGCTCACTACAGTTCACCTGGGGCATCTCCGTTGTTCGAAGCCCCTACGAGTAACCAACACTGTTCCTGGCCCTCTCTCACCACCCTTTAGCAAACTTGCAGCGTGTGAGTTGCTCTTCAAACTGCAGCGAGACATTCCCCGTATTCCCAGGTGCCTCCACCAGGCAGCATCCTCAGTTCAGGGTTCCTACATTCTAATCTCATGATTCTCTTTATGTCAACCACCTAGTCACATGATGTTGATGCCCAAATCCTCAGGTATTCTGTGACCATCACACTTTTATGGTCAACAATCTCTTCAACATCTTACCCCATGAGCAATTCAGACTGATCCATTTTTTAAAAAAACAAAACAACTTTTCACTATTTTTTAAACCATGAATATAGTCCCCCTAGACTGGTACCAAATGACTTCTTAACCGAACCCTCCAATTTGTTCTACACACAGATCCCGCTGACTACAGAAGGGCTTCTGCCTGGACCACTGCAGGCAGAACACCAGAGACACACATCAAAAATTTCAGTTAATGGCCTGAAACTATCACAGCCTTGTTAATCGGCCATAATCCAATACAAAATGAAAAGTTTTTTAAAAATTCAGGTTAATAGGGGAATCAGTCTCTGAGGGTGGGGCACAAGAGCAGGCACTTTTTTGTTTTATTTTGTTTTAGTTTATTTTTAATAGGACGATAATTGCTTTACAATGATGTGCTGGTTTCTGCTATATAACAATGTGTGCGTGCATGTTATTTGCTCAGTCGTGTCCGACTCTTTGTGACCCCATGGACTGTAGCCCGCAGACTCCTCTGTCCATGGAATCCTCCAGTCAAGAATACTGCAGTGGGTTGCCATGCCCTTCTCCAGGACAACAATGTGAATCAGCCATAAGTATACATATGTCCCTGCCTTCTTGAGCCTCCCTCCCACGCCCCCACCCTATCCTTCTAGGTCATTCCGGAGCACAGAGCTGAGCTCCCTGTGCTGTACAGCAGCTTCCCACTAGCTGTCTATTTCACACACGGCAGCGTATATATGTTAGTGCTCCTCTCTCAGTTCGTCCCACCTTCTCCTTCCCTCTGTGTCCACAAGTCTGTTCTCTACTTCAGGGCCAGGCACTTTCACCAAGACACCCAGATGTTAAGTGGGCACATGACCTACTGACCAAGTTCAAGTTTCTTAGCCTATAAATAGAGAGTGTCGCAAAAGGCTAAAAAGCACATGAGGCTGGAAGTAACTTCGAGAACTTACCCAGTCATGCCCTCATTACTTCAAGTGTTTTGCAAATTCTGATGAAAAGGTTATAGATGTTACTGTCATTCATACAATTGTTACCTCCAGGGGGTCCTGAAACTCTAAGTAGTTCTGGTTGCAGTCTTGAGAGTGCAGCTGAAATGCCCACACAGTTATCTCGACCTGCTGATGCAAGGGAGCTTCAATGACCCAAGTACAGGTGGCAAGGGGGACATCTGGGTCTGATGAATTGGGTGATGAAATACTTTGTGGGGTCCGAGTTGCATTAAATGTTCCGCCACAAGGCACTGAGATGGGAAATAAGAAACAACTTAGAAGACATTTTACTTATAACTCATCACACATATAATATTTAAAATTCTATTTTCCTTGTTCTTCCAACCCAAAGGAGCTATATTTACATCATTCTAGGAAGGATTGACATTATACATTCTTGACTAAGAACTGTACCAAATTTGTACCATGGATTAAACACAAAGTAATTAATAGGGTGTTTAGTAACTGACATTGAGCGTAGATAGTAATTAACATTGAGTTTAGCAATTAACATTGAGGTTAGTAATTAACATTGAGTATAGATATAATCATGTCATTATTTTGAGTGCATAAATATACATGTGTTTCATAACATGTAAAAATGTCTCAGTTTACTCACTGTCCACGATGGTATATGTAGCGTTAAATCCTTCTCTTTCTAAAGTCAAATCACTGACAAATTGAACTGTAAGGAAGTTTCCAGAAGAGATAAAGGGGGCAGGTACGGTGGAACCACAGAATGTTCCAGCCAAGTTGGCATTTTCACTGTCCCCATCATATAACTGAAAAGAAAAACAGCTCATTAGTTATCCATTAGTCACAAAGAAGTTGCATATTTTACACTAAAATGTACTTGAAGTTACAAGAGGTCATAGTTAAGAATCTTACACTAATGTTCTTAATGCTGGTTTTAATTTAGGAACTGAATTGTTATTGAATCAATTACGCTATAATGATTTTCAGTAAAAATTTAGTATAATGGCCTAAAATTTTTTTCTCATTGGGAAAGTCATATTTGATTTAAAAAATAGCGTGTCATTAGAGCCACAAACCCATCACCACCTTCACCTCCGTCCCCACTAACGGCACAGGTCCAAGCCATTGCGACCTCTTGCCTGATTCTCACTGCATCTTCCCACAGATGCCCCCAGTCCTGCTCTTGACCCTCTACAGTCTGTTTTCAACACACCAGCCAGAGGATACAGTTTAAGTGTTAGTCAGACCAGGTTGCTGCTCTGCCAAGAACTCTCCTAAGTCCTCCCCACCCACTCAAAGCCATTACTAGGGCCTTCGAGGGCTGATAGAAGCTGCTCCCACTCCTACTCCTAGACATTCCCAACTGAACTCTGAATTGCCTCCACTTTGTTTGCTCTGCTCCTGGAGGGAAACAGGTACTCCAGCATCCTCACTATTGGATCTGCTGTTTCTTTTGCCTGGTTTATTCACGTGGTTTCATTCCCCTCTGTTCTTTTAGGTCTTGAATCAAACATCACTGACTCAGTAGACGTCCCTGACCACTCCCCTCCCCATGTGAGATCTTAGTTTCCCCACCAGGGATCTAACCTGCACCGCCTGCATTGGAAGGTGAAGTCTTAACCACTGGACCACCAGGGAAGCCCCCCAAGCCATCTGTGTGTCAGTCAATGGCTCAAGCGCAGCTCCTCGGCCATCCTCGACTGCCCGGTTTCCTTCTGAACCCCATCGATTCTGCTCCACCTTCATCCTCTATCCCAAGGGCTCCATCTCCGGTGCTCCCACAGTGGTCCCTCACCTATACTGTTGTAACATTTCTCATAGCCCTGAGTCCACAGAGCATTCTCCCCCAAGCTGCCTGAACATTTGTAAGCTTAGAACAGGCGAAGATCCTTCTTGGCCTGCAATGTCCCTGGGGATCTCATTGCATCTTCAGTTGAATCCACCCTCTTTAGCATGGTCTGCCAGCCCCCTCTGATCTGGCCTGGGCTGCTCTTCACACTTGCCCACTCCTCTGAGGTGTGCTGTGCTTAGTCATTCAGTCGTGTCTGACTCCTTGTGACCCTATGGACTGTAGCCACTCAGGCTTCTCTGTCCGCGGGGATTCTCCAGGCAAGAATATTGGAGTGGGTTGCCATGCCCTTCTCCAGGGATCTTTCTGACCCAGGGATCAAACCCAGGAGTCTCCCTGTAACTCCTCCATCCCCTGGCAAGTCTCTCTGAGCTATTCCTCCTGCCAAGAAGCTCTCTCCCCAGCCCTTGGACGGCGCACTCCACATCATAGGGTCTCCGCTCAGATGCCACCCCCTTAGAGCCCAACCCTACCTAGTGGGCACTCCCCAGTATCTTCCTGTTCTCTTTTCTAACTATAACCAAGACTTACCTTGTTTATTGTTTATTTACTTCTTCTGGTCTCTCCCCCATGAAGCATATAAATCCATGGGTGGCAAGGGGACCTCTGACTATTCCCTGCGTGCCACTGGGACCCAGAACAATCCCCAGGCACAGGAGCCTTCAGCAAATGCCCTTCAGCAAATGTTGAAATAGTGAGTGAATGTTAAATATTGAGTGCTTGTATTCTCTAAAACACATCACTAGAAGACAAAGTATTCTCCATCTGAGCAATCCCTTCCATTCCGTTCAGTTGCTCAGTCGTGTCCGACTCTTTGCGACCCCGTGGACTGTAGCCTACCAGGCTTCTCCATCCATGGGATTCTCCAGGCAAGAATACTGGAGTGGGTTACCATTTCCTTCTCCAGGGGATCTTCCCGACCCAGGGATCGAACCCGGGTCTCCCGCACTGGAGGCAGACGCTTTAACCTCTGAGCCACCAGGGAAGCCCTATTGCACTGCTAAAACAAATATCTGTGTGGATCCAAACATGGAACTGATAACAGAACCATGGTGTGTTATTAAGCCTCAGCATCGCCATGATCCTTGACATTATTTTAAAATGCTGGGAATACATCATACAGAAATGGTTAAAAACAATCTTGTCAAAATAAACACAAAAATAAATTTCCCACTAGATGGCACTGTGTCTCTCCTTGAACATGATTTTAGTAAAATTTTAGTAAGATTTTAAAGCCAAAAGAGACTGAGGGGTTGAGTTATCTAATCCCCTCATTTTACAGAAGAGCAGATTTGCCAAGTTTTAGGCAATGTATTTTTTTGGTAAACAAGTTGGGTTTTTATTATAACCATCACTGCCTGTATAAAATCATGTTCATATCAACAAGCGTTTTTATTCTTGGTGCTGTATGCCAGGCCTCCGAGCTAGGTCCTGTCTATACAAGGATGCATAAGCACTTCCCATACCTTTAAGACACGGATTTGACTCAGAGATTAAAGAGAAGAGGTTCATAAATTAAATATGTGTGTGTGAATTATACATAAAATGGAGAAATATGAGTGCTATAGGAGAAGAGTTCAGCGTGTGAGGGGAACTCATACGACTTGAGTCGGGACAGACCCCACACAGACCTCTGAACTGTGAGTAGAGGCCTTCCAGACGGAGGCACCTGGGCAGAGGCATCAAGGTGTGGAAGGCCACAGAAGGACAAAAGGCCTGACTTGTTTCAACACCTCCCTGCCCTGTGACCCACCAGTCTGGAGATTAGAGGAGAGAACAGACGTGGGGCCGGGGAGTTCACTGGGCCAAGGCTGATGCTTCATACGCTTCATGTGACGGGCTTGTATCTCCTACAGGAACTGTGAGATCTGACTTGGGTTTTAAATGGATAAGTGGGCAAGGTGATGGAAAGAAATTACAGTAAGTCCCCAACATGCAAACGAGTTCCATTCCAAGAGTGCATCTGTTTAAGTCCAACTTGTTTGTTAAGAGCAACAAAGTTCGCCTAGGTACCCAATTAATACAATCAGCTGTATAGTTTGGTACTGTATGAGGTTTATACGGTACAACAGCTGGCATACAGGGGCTGGCACACACATTCTCATCTTTGAAAGCTCATGATTTGAAGGTTTGTATGTAGTGGACTTACTGTATAACCATGCCCAGCCTTGAGCTGGTATTTGCATCACTTCCACAGTAAGATTTCTCCTAATGGAGCTGAAACAGGACAGACGATAGAGACTTCTGGACTCCTGTGCAGGCCAGGCCAGGGTTTTTTCCCTGACGATGCCACCTCTCCACCGTGAACCTGGCAGGGCAGCTCTGTAGAAGCTTGTAGGAAGTGCACCCTGCAGTGTTGCAGGCGGGGACTCTTACTCTGAGGAGGTCAGCAGTGGTGCCCTGAGGACTGCCCTGTGGCCCCGTACCATCCCCAGCAGCCGTGTGGTGCATTCTGGGAGCATACCTCACTGCCATAACTGCCTAGGCCTGGAGCTTGAATTAAGTTCTAAGTCTTGTGGATGGAGAGAGGTGCTAGAGGAATTCCATGTTTTCTCAGCTTTTAAACTTCTTTAACAGTGGTGCAGGTTAGAATCTATTTAAGACCCCAAAGGAACGGCAGAAATAATCTGGTGGAAGATAACTTCTGATGATAGCTATTGCCAGATCCTCCCTGATTGGAGCAGCTAAAGAAAGTAGGGAAGGAAATTTGGGGATTTTAACTTCTTTGAATTTTTAATGCATGAGGGCAAGAGGTTTTGATATTGGACTTTAAATTCTTTTTAAATTTAATTCCGTAATTTTCCCTGGTGGCTCAGATGTTAAAGAATCTGCCTGCAATGCAGGAGATCCGGGTTCGATCCTTGGGTCAGGAAGATCCCCTGGAAAAGGAAATGGCAACCCACTCCAGTATTCTTGCCTGGAGAATTCCATGGACAGAGGAACCTGGTGGGCTACAGTCCATGGGGTCACAAAGAGTTGGACACACACTGAGCAATTAACACTTTCATTTTCTTTTTCATAATTTTAGACATCAGTTTCCTTAGGACTTTATCTTTGAACATTTTCCTGGGAATGTGCTAACAGGAGAATTTTAATAGTCTTATTTGAAGACTCTCTATATAGCATCTTAGAGTATCTTCCTGAATTCTTTGATCTTACTGTGAAACGTCTGACAGAGTCTGCTGAACAACAGCCTGGGTATAATTTGGAATGAGACTAAGAGTAGAGAGTAAATTTTTAGGTTTGGGGTTGAACTCGGATACTTTATAGAATCTTTTAGGGAAAATGTTATTTTGGTCCTAGTGGTTCTAGGTTTTTATTATAACCATCGCTGCCTGTATAAAATCACGTTCATATCAATAAGCGTTTTCATTCTTGGTGCTATGTGCCAGGCTTGGTGCTGTGTGCCTTGGTTCTAGAGCTTGGTCCAAGCTCTAGAAGAGATTGCAAAGGCGCATTGAAGAGAATCAGCTCTAAATGCAGGAGTTTTTAATATAATAACAAAAGTATTATTATTATATAAAATCAATAATATTATTAATATGATTATTATGTAATCTCAG
Source organism: Moschus berezovskii (assembly GCF_049115385.1). NCBI lineage: Eukaryota > Metazoa > Chordata > Mammalia > Artiodactyla > Moschidae > Moschus > Moschus berezovskii. The sequence goes on along the minus strand of NC_142474.1, from coordinate 53,449,530 downwards.
GCTCTTTTCCCGTGCTTATGGCAGTGTTGGGAATATAGTAAGTACTCAAATTAACATTCATTGAATGAATGAATGGATAGTAGGTGCTGTCTTATAAAGATGAGGACCTGATGCCTCCCTAATCACTGACCTTCTCCCCAAAACTGGACAGCCCCCTCCTCCCATGGCTGATCACAGACTGATAGTTGAGCCCAGTGGGTTAAGACAAAGGTTTTCCATGAGAACAGTATCATCTCCTAGGGAGTGTTCTGCAAAAGTGTGGTGTTTTTGGCTCATCATAGTAGTCTGAGGCTGAAACTGGCACTTAAGTGTTTAGCAGCCACACTGCAGAATTCCAACAAAATTTACAGGACAGGTGCGCAGTGTGAAGATTTATATATCCCACATACCTATGAATGTCCTGCCAGACATATGTGTAAGAAAACTGTTTAAAATCATTTGGTCCCAGAATCTAAGCTCATTCTGTATATAAACACAAAAATATTTTTCACTGCTTTAGTAAGAACCAAATTTCCAAGAAGGCAATTATTACATAAGTTGACGGAAGACTTTAGTTTGTCTTATCTAGAACTATTTGATTTGAATTTTGGAAATTCATATTGTGGATAGGTACTGCCATTATCTTTTAAGTTGCAAATAGAGCCTATGTACTCATACCAGTCCAAATTTCTGTGTATGCATTTGTCAAGATTCCATACATAAGGAAGGATTTTAGTACTTAATCAAGTGACTTAGCATAGTCACGTCAGAGCATTTACATGTTGATATACATACTATTTTATGGGTTTTCCTTTTAGCTCTCCTTTTCAAAGCTTTTAGCATAATTGTAAATTGAAATTATATATATGGCTAGGCTATGGCACAGATGAACTTTCACTTCAGATGGTCAAAGGATCATTAGACAATACTGGTTATTCCAAGGGGCACTGACTGCATTGAGAAGAAGCTGGGCAGTGTCAGAAGCCCCTCCTTTTCCAGTTCTATGTTTCCTGGCAAAGGAATGTCAGTTACAGTCACAAAACAGTCCTCTTTGCTGTTTCACTCACTGGTCTCCACAAAGGAATGACTTGACTGATGAACAGGCTGGTGTTTGGAAGCGGGGCAGACACCACGCAGCTTGCTGCCCCTCTTCACCCACTTGTCTGTGATAACCAGTCACCCACTGGCAGCCTGCTTTGTGCTGTTTCTCTGAAATTCAGCTCAGCCACCCCATCCAGAATGTCTTTCTGAACCCTGGAGTGACAGCACTCATACTTTGGTTGTTTTGCTCTATTTTTCTGTGTTGATCACATTTATTGGCTTTGCCATGTTATCAGTCTCATCCACTTACAGCTCAATGAGGAAGCTTATCTTTGATTTTCACACCTCAAGTGCCAGGCACAATGCCCAACACATAATCACGCCATGTGACTCTTCAGGGAATGGAAGTCATGTCAATTCAGCAGCAACCGCCCAGTGAGATACATAACTCCCTACTTATCGCAGTTATCTTTTTGTTACTACTGTTGTAGTTGTTTTTCTTAGCCATACTGGGTGGCTTGTAGGACCTGAGTTCCACAACCCAGGCCCTCGGTGGTGAAAGCCCAAATTCCTAACCACTGGACTACCGGGAAGCCCCCTACTGCAGTTATGTTAATAACTTTCCAAGTCAACCCTTTATATAATGATATAATTACAAATGAATAATGGATTTGGCATGTTTTCACTTAAATATCTACCTACAGAATTAAATTAACTTTTCTAAAAAGTGATTTGATTAGAATCTCTAAGAAACAGTCTAAAATGAGCCCAGTGTCCTATTTATCACAGTCAATCTCTTTAATAAAGGTGCCTCCAGGCCTCACATTCCAAGAACTGTCCTGTGATCTGCCAGATTCATATAAGCTGGAAATGGTGCCAATTGAGGGAAACTGCTTTCCCAAAAAGAAAAACAAAACTAGATCTGAACAGAATTTTTTTTAAAAAAAGAAAGGGCATTTTATATTGAAGCCAGAGAATAACTCCTTGTTTTCAGTATTGTTATGTCTGTCCTAAACAGCTTGAAAACATCTATAAAATTAATAGTTCTTTTAATTAAAAATTGTTTTTGCCACCCCATACAGCCTGTGGGATTTTAGTTAGTTCTCCAACCAGGGATTGAACCTGGGCCCTCAGCAGTGACAGCAGAGTCCTAACCACTGGACTGTCATGGAGCTTCCAATAGTTCTTTTAACTGTATTATCAAATCACACATAGAAACATACCTTGAGAATAAATCCAGTCAGCCTCCTCTTGGCACAACCACATTCTAAACATCCCCCATGTATTTACATTCATAATAATGTATATGTAAATCAATTATTCATAATATTTTGAGAAAAGGAGATTCTACAGCCTTCATGGCCATGTAAAGTCACCCAAAATGAGGAAAAAAGAAATAAATTTATTTACAAATTATATGACAGACACAGTGCTAAATACTCTAATATGCCTTATCTTTATCCTCAAAACAGTCTTGCAAGACAGGTCCGTCCGTCCCTCCATTCCGTCGCTCAGTCGTGTCTGACTCTATGCGACCCCGTGGACTGTAGCCTACCAGGCTTCTCTGTCCATGGGATTCTCCAGGCAAGAATACTGGAGTGGGTTACCATTTCCTTCTCCAGGGGATCTTCCCGACCCATAGATCGAACCCGGGTCTCCCGCATTGGAGGCAGACGCTTTAACCTCTGAGCCACCAGGGCAATTGTGTTATTTTGTTTGTTCATTTTTCAATAGATGGAGTGATGAGAATCAGGGACATTAGGAAATTTGTCAGGTGGCAAAGCTGGGTGTAAGTCCATATTACCTGCCCTGAAAATGTATTTATCCTTTGGTAAAATTAGTGCTAAAACAGCCTTGAACATCAGCTCATTGCTGCTCTGGCCACTCTGGTCTCATTCCAGACAAGAAGAATTCACCCTGAACTGACATTTCTTGTTATCTGTAGTCTTTCATGAATTCCTTCTGATCTGGCTTCTGTCCCAATACTTTATTTAAATGGTTGTCATCCAATCTAATGAGTTTTTCCTTATCTTAACCTTTCCTGGCCTCTAATTTACAATTTAATAGTACTGACCATCCATCCTTGGTAAAAGACTTCTCTCCCTTGACTTCAGCGATAACTGCATTATTCCTGGTTGGTACATTTTTCTGTGACTTGTCTGTTTCTCATCCTGACTCTTCTGTCCTTTCCAGCTGTCTCACCCTGGACCTTTCCTGGAGTTGAGCGGAAGCCTGGCTGTTCAGTGCCATGCTGTCTCTCTCAAAGAAAGCATCTCTCCTGGTTTAAGAAACTCTCTTTGCTGCCTTCTCTCTATTTGTGCCGCTGCCCCCTTGCTGGAGCTCTGACATTCTCTGCCCCTGGGCAATTTCACTTGTCGGCCCTGCCATCATCCAAATTAAACTTATTCCTGCAAAACCATGGCCTCCTCCTAAGAGTACTGACATTCTTTTGGTCTTCTGAGCATGGCGCTTTTCACAGTGAAAACATAAGACCATCTATAATTAAGTGCCCTGGTAGCTCAGACAGTAAAGCATCTGCCTACAATGCGGGAGACCAGGGTTCAATCCCTGGGTCAGGAAGATCCCCTGGAGAAAGAAATGGCAACCCACTCCAGTAGTCTTGCCTGGAAAATCCCATGGATGGAGGAGTCTGGTAGGCTACAGTCCATGGGATTGCAAAGAGTCGAACATGACTAAGCGACTTTTCTTTCTTTCTTTCTTATAATTAAGTGCTCAAATGTGTATTTTGTTTATGACTTTTCCTCCCCTTTCTTTTAAAACCAATTTCTGCAAAATTTAAGATGATTTTTGAACTTAAGTTTCTCTCACATCCAGCTTGTCATGTGCACCATCTCGGCACCCTCCTCACTTAAAGGTAATTTCTTCCTGGGCTCCTAACTCCAGCCTCTCCCTGGACCATCCACCCAGAAAGCTGAGTCATCTTTCTTAAATACTGTTCTCATCTTATCACTCATTGGAAAACGTGCAATCACTCCTTATTTCCAACTACATAAGATCTAAATGCACTAGCTTGATGTTCTAGATCCTTTATAATCTGGGTATTTCTCCACCTATGCAGTTTTATTTCTTGCTCTGCTTTAACAATAATCTGCCCTGATAAAGTCAACCTCTTCACTCATTCAACTTCAATGCCTTTTTTGTACGTCTGCCTTAGCTAGAATTCCCTCTGTCCCAACTTGAATAATGGTTCTTTTCATTCTATGTATCTTTCTTGTTCACACCAAATCACCATGAACCATCCTCCCTTTTAAGCTTGCACATGGCTTCAAGCCTATGCCCAGTGCACTTGAATGTCAACTCTCTTGAACTACCTGATGTTGATTCACATCTATCATCCTTTAACTGTGCAATCAACTTTAAGCTCCTCCTGAACAAAAACAGTGCCTTGTTGTTTACCCCCAAGAGTGTAGTGGTGTATATTGATGGATGCTGCTTAGCACTTTTAATCTAAATGCATATAGCCTGATAAATACAATGATTTAATATTAAAGAGTCATTTAAATATTAAAAAGTTTCTTGATTTACTTCTAATGGGACTTCAGAAGTAAGATATTTTTCACATCTAAAATTAATATATTAAATAAGTAAATATCCAAACTTTAAAAATAGATAAAGGAAGGAGCGATGATTTGCATATAGACACTGTCATTTATTTTAAATTTTGCCTAAGATCCTCTGATAATGTCTTTCCAGATGATCCATCGTGCCATAAATTATCTCTTGACAAGGCTTGGAGGAACAGTGAGTCTTAAAGCTAATGTCAGAAGCTACACAAAATTTTTGACTCATTCCTGTTAGAGATTATTTTGATGTGAAGATAGGGCAGTTGCAGTATCATTCATTACACCAGAGCACCCCCAACCCTTAGGCCATGGGCCGGTACTGGTCCCTGGCCTGTTAGGAACCAGGCCACATAGCAGGAGGTGAGCAGTGAGCAAGTGAATGAAGCTTCATCTCTATTTACATCTGCTCCCCATAGCTCACATCACCACCTGAGCTCCACCTCTGATCAGACAGGCTGCAGGATTAGATTCTCACAGGAGCATGAACCCTAACCCCAAAAGTCAAGGCACAATATCCTGAGATTGCCACAAAACAGAAATAAGAAAGAAAGTGAAGTCACTCAGTTGTGTCCAACTCTTTGCAGCCCCATGGATTGTAGCTTACTAGGCGCCTCTGTCCAGGAATTTTCCAGACCGCTGGAGTGGGTTGCCATTTCCTTCTCCAGGGGACCTTTCCAACCCAGGGATTGAACCCAGGTCTCCCACACTGCAGGCAGACGCTTTAGTATTATAAATATAATGCATTTGAATCATTCTGAAACCACCTTCCACTGCCCTCATCCACAGAAAAACTGTCTTCCATGAAACCTGTCCCTGGTGCCAAAAAGGTTGGAGACTGCTGCTTTACATCATCAAAGAACAGGTCATTTAAACAATTAATAGTACTCACAACTTTCAGGACTTTATGTGTGGTATAAACTGGAATAGATCATGAAAAAGTCTGGATTAGAAGACTCTTGTTAAGGAACATAATAGCCTTACCTTGACATAATCATAAATGCATCTTCGCGAAGTAGTTGCTGCCTCCAGAGCAAAGGTATGGAAGGTGAGTTTGATGAGTTTGTTCACAGGGGCAGTGATGAACCACACACAGTTTAAATTCTTGTCATACCTCCCATTAGAATCAGAATCAGGGGAGGCAAAGGTATGATCTGAACCTGTCAGATAACCACCACATCCTTGCTGAGGCCCTGTGTTAAAACAAAAAAAGATACATCAATATGCAGAGCAAAGAAAGTGAATCTTAAATTTTATGTGGAGGATTTTTAAAATCATATAGTTTCTTCCTTCTGTCACACTTTGATGAACATTATCAGGTTGTTCACAGGCTTCATTGAGTTTATGCAAGCACAAGTGCCCCCTGCCTTAGCTTCTTTGTTATTTATTTCCTCTTCAATCACTGATCTGTCAGCCTCTACCAACTCACATCTAGTTGCCTAGAAAAGTGGGTAAACAGATACGGTCCTACATGCATTTTTAGAACACTTGATATGATTTACCGGAGTTTTTTCTACCCTTGCAAAATCCAATTTTATACAAAATAAAGTATTTTGCATAACAAAACTGATGGAAACTGTGAACACATTTTACCTTTATGTTCTGCTTTCATGAACACTATCAGACTGAAAACTGAATTTAAGAAGAATTTCCCCCACATGCCAAGAAAATTGGCTCTCAAGATATCTTTTATTTAAATAGCCTGGTAGGAAGAGGCTGAGAGGCATTTAACACTCCATTCCACTTAATATTTAACTGTACTTTACAGTTGAATCTTTCCTTTTCTAAAAATAGGGGGAAGCTGAAGAAGAGGAACTTTGAGAAAAATATCTACTTTGAAATGAAAACTCTGAAATTCAGAATAAAAATACAAAAGAAAGATAAAGAATACTCTCAATGCTTAGTTATGAAAAAAAATATGGCACAGACTCCTCAGAGCACAGGATTTAGTTTTTTCCACTCCACAGCCTAAGCTGATGCTTTGGAAAGGAAGAAAAACTTCATTGGTAATTTTGAAAGGAATATATGAGGCTGAATTAAGGTCAATACAGCTCTAGCAAGAATGGAGATGAAATAGGCATTCAAAGTAGTATTCATAAAGCTTGCAATCTACACAAATACTCAGTATTACAAGTTGCATAGTTTAATTCACTGACACTGGTCTTCCATTTATTTACCTGTCTCATTTCATGTATTAATACTGTTATCTGTTAAAAGTGAAAGGGTTGCTTTCAACATTAGGGGGCGCTATGGTTCAGGACTTGGCTCTTGGCAGGAAAGGCAAACAATGGCTGCCGACCTGCAAAAGATATCAAATGCTCAAAGCGTTTTCCAGCATAGGCACCTTATTTAGTAAGTCAAGCTACCCTGTCATAGCTTCTAAGTCAAGTACAACTACAGATTATTTGCACTGTCAGGTGTTTCCTGGAGTCCAAACACCCAGTCCCTGATATATCCATAAGCGGCATCTGGAACAAAATTATTCTGAAACCTTAAGCAATGCTAATCACTCTATTCCTAAGAAAGTGAAGTGAAAGTCACTCAGTCGTGTCCAACTCTTTGTGACCCCATGAACTATATAGTCCATGGAATTCTCCAGGGCAGAATACTGGAGTGGGTAGCCGACCCCTTCTCCATGTTATCTTCCCAACCCAGGGATTGAACCCAGGTCTCCCACATTGCAGGCAGATTCTTCACCAGCTGAGCCAGGGATTCATAGGAGACAGGTCTGCAAAGTGAAGAAAGAAATAGAGATTGCACAGCTTTTGCTCCAATGTGGACTGATTGTTACCGAAGGCAACCACTTAAGCTTACTGACAAGCCTGACATGGAAGAACAATTACTAAGGGTATTAATGAATTGAAAAATGTATTTACCTATTAAATAATGTTTTGTTAGTCAAGGAAATATATGTATTATTTCTTAATTTTTATTGGTGTGTAGTTCATGTACAATGTTGTGTTACTTTTAGGTGTACAGCAAAGTGAATCAGTCATACACATACATACATCCACTTTTTGTAGATTCTATTCCCATATAGGCCATTACAGAGTATTGAGTAGAGTTTCCTGTGCTATACAGTAGATTCTTTTTAGTTACCTGTATTTATATTTAGTGTTGAGATGGGAAAAGATGAATGGTATTCCAAGAGCAGCGACGTCATAACTCAATAATGAGGACACCATTTAGAAAATCACAGGTGCCATAAAAGTGGCAGAGGTGAATTTTACAAGAAAGGGAGACTATTACTTCAAGCCAAAAGGATCTAGAATGTTCAAGGAGGAGGTGACATTTGGTCTGTATCTTAAAGGATAAACTGGACAAGACCATAGAGAAATGGGGTTGGTATTGGCAAGTCCAGGCTGAAAGAGTTTGTAACCAAAGATTAAGTGGACAAGGATTTACATTTATAGAATTTGATCTATAGACTTTATTCTATAGCTAGTAGGGATTCACTTGAAAGGTTTTTGATCAGAGGAGTGGTAGGGTCAGAATGAATGCACTTTCTCATCAAGTCCAACCTAGAAATGCATCTGGAGGAGATGCAAACCAGACGTGAGGACATGGCTGTGGTCTGGGCTGCAGGAAGTAGGGGAAGTGCAGAGTTGGAGGTCTGTACGCAGGAAAACCGGACTGCTGGGCTTTAGTCTATTAATACATCAGCTCCAACAACTCAATGCTATTTTTTAAAAAAATTTAAGCTATATGTTTTAATCACCACTTGCTTATTAATTGTTACTAGTTAAGTTAATAAGGACCACATTCTGTCAGATGCTTATTTAACTTATATGCAGAGTATATCATGAGGAACGCTGGGCTGGAAGAAGCACAGCAGCCCATCAAGACTGCTGGGAGAAATATCAGTAACCTCAGATATGCAGATGACACTACCCTTATGACAGAAAGTGAAGAAGAACTAAAAAGACTCTTGATGAAAGTGAAAGAGGAGAGTGAAAAAGTTGACTTGAAGCTCAACATTCAGAAAACTAAGATCATGGCATCTGGTCCCATCACTTCATGGGAAATAGATGGGGAAACAGTGGAAATAGTGTCAGACTTTATCTTTTGGGGCTCCAAAATCACTGCAGATGCTGATTGTAGCCATGAAATTAAAAGACGCTTACTCCTTGGTAGGAAAGTTATGACCAACCTAGATAGCATATTAAAAAACAGAGACATTACTTTGCCAACAAAGGTCCATCTAGTCAAGGCTATGGTTTTTCCAGTGGTCATGTATGGATGTGAGAGTTGGACTGTGAAGGAAGCTGAGCGCCGAAGAATTGATGCTTTTGAACTGTGGTGCTGGAGAAGACTCTTGAGAGTCCCTTGGACTGCAAGGAGATCCAACCAGTCCATTCTAAAGGAGATCAATCCTGGGTGTTCATTGGAAAGAATGATGCTAAAGCTGAAACTCCAATACTTTGGCCACCTCATGCGAAGAGTTGACTCACTGGAAAAGACTCTGATGCTGGGAGGGATTGGGGGCAGGAGGAGGGGGACGACAGAGAATGAGATGGCTGGATGGCATCACCGACTCTATGGACATGAGTTTGAGTGAACTCCGGGAGTTGGTGATGGACAGGGAGGCCTGGCGTGCTGTGATTCATGGGGTCACAAAGAGTTGGACAGGACTGAGCAACTGAACTGAAGTTAATAAGGATAGAATGACAATTACACTGAGCACTGCGAGTGCCATTATACACACTTATTGCTGATATATACAAGATAAGATACACACTTATTAGATATAAGACTACCCCTGTTGCTACTACTGCTACTAATGTCTTAAGAAAGAGGCACCCTGCCTCCAGGGAATCCCAGAGCAGAATCCGCAGCTCACTGATGCGCACTGGCACAGGCTCAGGTGGGAGACTGCGTGATTCCTGGCTCTTCAGTCGTCTCTTTGCAGTGCTCTTGAATGGACAGAGTACATTTTTCTGTCCACTTGATGCTAGATTTGACTGACTTGCTTGAGACAATGGAATATTAGTAGTCATGAAGTAGGAAGAGCACATTTAAATGTGCTGATGCTCTTTGGCTTGGACTTTTGAGCTTGTGTGATCCACCAAGAGCTCATGCCCTGGGGACTTGCACGGAAAGCAGACCTGGTGCTAACCTGTACTACAGAGCCAAACATGCTCAACTTGCATCCTGAAACAGGCAGGCACACCAGCCTGATGATCCATAAGTAATAAAGTCAATATTCCAGGTATAAGCCACTGCATTTTGGATAGTCTGTTATACAGCATTATTGTGGCAATAACTGACCAGTACAAAAATAGCTTTTCCAAGTTATCAAACTATAATAGAGTACATTGACTTATAACATGAACACACAGAATAAAGAAAATGGAGAACTAAAATTATTGTCAGATAATCCTGGCCCAAATAGTCAAATAATTGCAGTAAATATAACATTATATGAGTGAGTTGCTGCTGCTGCTCCTGCTAAGTCACTTCAGTAGTGTCCAACTCTGTGCGACCCCATAGACGGCAGCCCACCAGGCTCCCCTGTCCCTGGGATTCTCCAGGCAAGAACACTGGAGTGGGTTGCCATTTCCTTCTCCAATGTGTGAAAGTGAAAAGTGAAAGTGAAGTCCCTCAGTCGTGTCTGACCCTTAGTGACCCCACAAACTGCAGCCTACCAGGCTCCTCCATCCATGGGATTTTCTAGGCAAGAGTACTGAAGTGGCTTGCCATTGCCTTCTCCGATGAGTGAGTTATATAATTCAAATTCTATATATTTATACAATTCAAATTCTATATATTCTATATTATATGAGTAAACATATGAATAAATTATCAAATAATTGAGGTAAACACAATATGATATGAGTAAATATCTTTCAGTGTTTGTGGCATAGGAAATGGAATGGTTATACTTGCTCTGATTCCCCACTTTGATATTTAAACATAGAATAACTGCTCTGTGCTTCTGCCCCTCCTAAGGCAAAATGGAAATGGAAGCCTATGTCTTTGAGGAAATATAAAGACAAATATTATCAAAGGAAGGGTTCTTTACCAAAAAGTACTATTGCCATGTACTATTTCTGAGTTTCAACAATAGTAGGGTATAGCGGAAGAAAAAGGCAGAATTCTGTAACAATGAAATAGTTTCATATATTTGTTTACTATATTGGTATTTTAGAATTACTTTTTTTAAGCTAGTCTATGACTTTAACCTTGACATGTTCTTTAGCATGACAAACTCACCATCTTCCTTGTCACTACTCATTTTTCTACCGTCCAGCCGACTCCCATCAATCAGCAACTTCCTCGTCAGTCAAGTTGTGTCAGAAGCACTCTGGAAGACCCACTCTGTGCCAGAGAACAAATGTCACTCTAACCTCCTAACCAAAGAAGAAACACTTCCTACAAAAGAGCTCTGTCTTTAGAGAAAGCAAATGTTGGTTGGGCTTCTCTGGTAGCTCAGCTGGTAAAGAATCCGCTTGCAATGCAGGAGACCCTGGTCTGATTCCTGGGTTGGAAAGATCCCCTGGAGGAGGGAAAGGTTACCCACTCCAGTATTCTTGCCTGGAGAATCACATGGACAGAGGAGCCTGATGGGCTACAGTCCATGGGGTTGCAATGAGTTGGACACGACTGAGTGACTAAGCACAATGTTTGGCTAAGAAATATTAGAAACACAAACTCATAGAAAGCATTGAGATCTGGGTCCAGATCTACTTAATTAAAAATCAGTAACTGAATCCTCAATTGTCTCCCTCCAATTATGAAACTTCAGAGTGAAGTTCAAGCCAGAATAAATCTGATGATAAGAAATAGCTATCTTATCTAAGAGAAAACATCTGGAAGGCTTCAGTAGAGGCAGACACATTTCTAAACAATTATCTTGAGAACTGACATTTCTGCAGCTGACATTGGAGGAGGCTGACATTTTATAGAGGTCTTCTGGATAGGATCTCCATCCATCTCTGGACAACCGCTACTTGGACAGATGGTGGCGGGCCAGCTGGATGTTCAGATAAGGATCAGCCTGATTTCAGGCATTTTCCTGTTCCCCAGAGTGTAGTCGAAGGGAGCAGAACATAAGCACAGGAAACAGAACACAAACGCTTTTAAAGCTGGTGCCTTAGGGAAATGGGAGTTCCATAATCCTGTCTTTGAGTACATCTTACTATGATTTTCAAAGCTGCAGTGTACAACTGCCCTACAGCAGTGAATTCATTTAAAAAGTTCAACTAAGCTTCAGACGAACATGTCTTGTCTTTTTCACTAAAAGTAAATTGGAGTTGTTATTCTACTCCCTGGGTTTCCCTGATAGCTCAGTTGGGAAAGAATTCGCCTGCAATGCAGGAGACCTGGGTTCGATTCCTGGGTCAGGAAGATCCCCGAGAAGGGAAAGGTTACCCACTCCAGTATTCTTGCCTGGTGAATTCTAAGGACTGTATAGTCCATTGGGTTGCAAAGAGTCAGACATGACTGAGCAACTTTCACTTCACCACTTCACTTCACTTCATTCTGCTCCCTAACCCTAAACATCACTGACTCCAAGGACAATTAAGTCACTCAGTTGTGTCCAACTCTTTGTGACCCCATGGACTGCAGGATGCCAGGCCTCCCTGTCTATCACCAACTCCAAGAGTTTACTCAAACTCATGTCCATTGAGTTGGTGATGCTATCCAATCATCTCATCCTCTGTCATCCCCTTCTCCTCTTGCCTTCAATCTTTCCCAGCATCAGGGTCTTTTCAAATGTGTCAGTTCTTCGCATCAGGTGGCCAAAGTATTAGAGTTTCAGCTTCAGCATCAGCCCTTCCAATGAATATTCAGGACTCATCTCCTTTAAGATGGACTGGTTGGATCTCCTTGCAGTCCAAGGGACTCTCAAGAGTCTTCTCCAACACCATAGTTCAAAAGCATCAATTCTTCAGTGCTCAGCTTTCTTTAGTCCAATTCTCACATCCATACATGACCACTGGAAAAACCATAGCTTTGACTAGATGAAACTTTGTTGGCAAAGTAATGTCTCTGCTTTTTAATATGCTGTTTAGGTTGGTCATAACTTTATTTCCAAAGAGCAAGCATCTTTTAATTTCATAGCTGCAGTCACCATCTGCAGTGATTTTGGAGCCCCCCAAAATAAAGTCTCTCATTGTTTCCACTGTTTCCCCATCTATTTGCCATGATGGGACCAGATACCATGATCTTCGTTTTCTGAATGTTGAGTTTTAAGCCAACTTTTTCACTCTCCTCTTTCACTTTCATCAAGAGGCTCTTTAGTTCTTCACTTTCTGCCATAAGGGTGGTGTCATCTGCATATCTGAGGTTACTGATATTTCTCCCAGCAATCTTGATTTCAGCCTGTGCTTCATCCAGCCCAATGTTTCATATGATGTACTCTGCATATTAGTTAAATAAGCAGGGTGACAATATATAGCCTTGACATACTCCTTTCCCAATTTGGAACCAGTCTGTTGTTCCATGTCCAGTTCTAACTGTTGCTTCTGACCTGCATACAGATTTCTCAAGAGGCAGGTCAGGTGGTCTGGTATTCCCATCTCTCGAAGAATTTTCCACAGTTTGTTGTGATCCACACAGTCGAAGGCTTTGGAATAGTCAATAAAGCAGAAGTAGATATTTTTCTGGAACTCTTTTGCTTTTTCGATGATTCAGTGGATGTTGGCAATTTGATCTCTGGTTCCTCTGCCTTTTCTAAACCCAGCTTGAACTTGGAAGTTCACGGTTCGTGTACTGTTGAAGCCTGGCTTGGAGAATTTTGAGCATTACTTTGCTAGCCTGTGAAATGAGTGCAACTGTGCGGTAGTTTGAGCTTTCTTTGGGATTAGAATGAAAACTGACCTTTTCCAGCGTGTGGCCACTGCTGAGTTTTCCAAATTTGCTGGCATATTGAATGACCAAGGACATGAGTTTGAGCAAATTCTAGGAGACAGTGAAGGACAGGGAAGCTGCAGTGACCATGGGGTCACAAAGAGTCAGGCAGAACTGAGCAACTGAACAACAACCTCCTTAAACAGGCACCACCTTTTAAGTGTCATATTTATGTTTGCGAGTAAAAAAAATCTAAATTCTAAACGGTTTCTGTATCCTGAGTTAAGCTTTTTGTTTGTTTTTAGTAACTTCACTCAGATTGACTTACCTTAGACATCTCATTTTGAGACTCAGTCTAGTTTAACATAGAATATGTACTTAGTCCTGTAATATTTGGAACTGCTGCTGCTAAGTCACTTCAGTCGTGTCCGACTCTGTGCGACCCCATAGACGGGAGCCCACCAGGCTCCTCCGTCCCTGGGATTCTCCAGGCAAGAACAATGGAGTGGGTTGCCATTTCCTTCTCCAATATTTGGGACACATTAAGCTAAAATACTAACAAACATAATTTCAGGAGTTAATCATGAGCTATAGTCATAAGTAAAAGAGCAATGCAATGTATAGAGAATTTAGGGTAAGGAAAAGGATATCATTAACTTTTAATTTATTTTCAATTATTTTGGAATTACTGAAAACACTTTATGTATGCACTAATAGTCTCTTCATGAAAATGAAGGGCACTTCATGAAAATCAGTCTCACCAACTTTTAAATTTTAAAAATGCCCTATTAAGTAATACATAGTGATATATTGTGTCAATTGATGCAGGAAGAGGATTGACAAGATCCAACATACATCATGACATAAACTTTCAGCAAACTAGGAATAGAAAGGAATTTTCTCAACTTGATAAAAAACATCTATTGGATTGGTCAAAAAATTCATTTGGGTTTTTCCATAGGCCATTATAGAAAAATACAAACAAAATTTTTGGCCAATCCAATACAAAAAAACCTATAGTTAACACGGTACTTAAGGATGAAAACTAAATGCTTTCCTCCTAAGATCAGGAACAAGACAAGGATAGCTTTTTCTCAACACACATATTCAACAAAGTATTAGAAACTCTTGCTATCGTAATAGACAAGAAAAAAAATGCAGCTTGCAGAGGAAGAAATAAAACTGCCCCTATTTGCAGATGCAGAAAATGCCAAGGAATCTACATAAAAATTCCTAGTATTAACAAGTGAGTTCAGCAAGAATTCGTGATAGAAGAACAATATACACAAAAGTCAATCACATTTCTGTAAACTAACAATGAGCATATGGAAAGTGAAATTAAAAACACAATTGTTTTAAAGAAGATAAAATACTTAGGTATACACTTGATGAAATATATATAGAATTTACATGCTGAAAATTACAAAGTGTTGAAAAAAATTAAAGATCTACATAAATGGTGAGACATATATATTTATGGATTGGAAGACTCAATCTAGTAAAGATGTCAATTATTCCCCAAAATGACTCATAGTTTTAATTGTAATTCTTATCCAAACCCCAGCAAGGTTTTTCTGTTGACATAAGAAATCTTATTTTAAAACTCAAGATAATAGAACATTATTATTATCAAGACAATAGTATATCAGTAGTACACCAAGATAATAGAACATTATTCAGGGCTAAAAAATGAACTATCAAGCCATGAAAAGAAAAGACATACTAATATACAACTTAATGCTTGTCACCTTGCTTATTTAACTTATATGCAGAGTACATCATGAGGAACGCTGGACTGGAAGAAGCACAAGCTGGAATCAAGATTGCCGGGAGAAATATCAATAACCTCAGATATGCAGATGACACTACCCTTATGGCAGAAAGTGAAGAAGAACTAAAAAGACTCTTGATGAAAGTGAAAGAGGAGAGTGAAAAGGTTGGCTTGAAGCTCAACATTCAGAAAACAAAGATCATGGCATCTGGTCCCATCACTTCATGGGAAATAGATGGAATAACAGTGTCAGACTTTAATTTTTTGGGCTCCAAAATCACTGCAGATGCTGATTGCAGCCAGGAAATTAAAAGACGCTTACTCCTTGGAAGGAAAGTTATGACCAACCTTGATAGTATATTAAAAAGCAGAGACATTACTTTGCCAACCAAGGTCCGTCTAGTCAAGGATATGGTTTTTCCCGTGGTCATGTATGGATGTGAGAGTTGGACTGTGAAGAAAGCTGAGCGCCGAAGAATTGATGCTTTTGATCTGTGGTGTTGGAGAAGACTCTTGAGAGTCCCTTGTACTGCAAGGAGATCCAACCAGTCCATTCTAAGGGAGATCAATCCTGGGTGTTCATTGGAAGGACTGATGCTAAAGCTGAAACTGCAATACTTTGGCCACCTCATGCAAAGAGTTGACTCACTGGAAAAGACTCTGATGCTGGGAAAGGTTGGGGGTGGGAGGAGAAGGGGACGACCGAGAATGAGATGGCTGGATGGCATCACCGACTGTGGACATGAGTTTGAGTGTACTCCGGGAGTTGGTGATGGACAGGGAGGCCTGGCGTGCTGTGATTCATGGGGTCGCGGAGAGTCGGACACGACTGAGCGACTGAACTGAACTGAACTGAATGTATGTTAGTAAGTGAAAGAAGCCAATTTGAAAAGGCTATATACTGTATGATTCCATCTAGATGACATTCTGGAAAAGGTAAAACTAATGAGACAGTAAAAGGATCACTTATTTTAAAATTTACGTTGAAAGGCATAGGCTCTTGAATTGCTAAAACAATCTTGACAAAGAAGAATAAATTAGAAAGGATCAGTCCATCTGTTACTATACAGCTACAGTCATTCAGATAGTATGATGTTAACGGAAAGTTAGATAAATGGATCAATGGAAAAGAAGAGAACACCCAGAAATAAGTTCACACAAATATGTCCAAGTGATTGTTGTTTAGTTGCTAATTTGTGTCCAACTCTTTTGCAAGCTCATGGACTATAGCCCACGAGGCTCCTCTGTCCATGGGGCTTCCCAGGCAAGAATACTGGAGTAAGTTGCCATTTCTTTCTCTTAGGAATCTTCCTGACCCAGGCATTGAACCTATGTCTCCTACCTGCTTGACAGACGGGATTCTTTACCATTGAGCCACTTGGGAAGCCCAAGTGATTCCTTACAAAGATGCAAAAGCAATTTAATGGTGAAAAGACAGTCTTATCAACAAATGCTGACAGAGAATTTGGACATTCAGAAGCAAAAATTAATTCCAACCTAAACCTCAGATCTTAGAAAAAAATTAGTTCAAAATGGATCCTAAACATAAGTGAAAAATGTAAAACCATAAAACTTTTAGAGGAAATCAAAGTAGAAAATCTTTGAGACCTCAGGATAAGTAAAGAATTCTTAGTCTCGTTATCAAAACACTGTACAAAAAAAGGAGAAACCAATATACTGGATTTTATCAAAATTAAAAACTTTTGTTCTAAGAAAATCTCTGTTAAGAGGACAAAAAGGCAATCTATGGACTGGAGAAAATGTTTGCAAATCAAAGACCTGGAAAAGACAACTGCTGAGAATACATGGAGACGTCTCAAAGCCAACAGTGGAAAAACAAACAACGCAGTTAGAAAATGGGAAAAAAACTATGAACATAACTTCTGAAACATCAATACATGTCTAGGAATTATTCCACAGATATAAGTGCTAAGAATATAAGTGAAGCATTATCTGTAATGTCCATCAACAAGCATGTGGATGCTAACAACAGAATACTTTGTACCCATGAAAAAGAAAGAGGTTATCTATGTATTTACTAACATGGAAAGATTTCTAGTTGAAAACAACAAGGTGCAGAACAAAATACGTGTGTAATCTTGACAGGGAGGCCTGGCATGCTGTGATTCATGGGGTCGCAAAGAGTTGGACACGACTGAGTGACTGAACTGAACACTTCACCGAAGAAGATATACATGTGACAAATAAAGCACATGAAAACTCTTCACCATTAGCGAAATGTAAATTAAAACTATCATGAGATATTAATACACATCTATCAGAATGGTTAAAATACACACACATATGCACGCACACTCAGTGATAGCTCATTGTAGAGAACCACGCTCCACAATGGAATGAGCAGAGTGAGGGAAACGAGTCTGGACAGCACAGAAAGTATTCTATAATGACTTTCTAACCAAAATGATAGAACACAGATGACAATGAAATAGCATCTTAAAGTGCTGAATGAAAATAATTAACAAACTAAAACTCTATATTCAGAGAAAAAAAATCCCACGAAATTTAAGACAGAATCAAGCTGTTTTCAGAAAAACAAAAGCCAAAAGACATTTTTACCAGAATATTTTATATAAATTTAACAAAGCACTAAAGGGAGTTCTTCAAAAAGAAATAAATTGAAGCCAGATGGAAGCATAGAAATTCAGGAAGAAAAGAACAGCAGGAATGGCAAATATTAATTATGTAAAACAATAAAAAAGTTTTATACGCTTAAAACATATGTAGAATTTAAATAATTAAATAATTCCTATTAATAGCACAGAAGACAGGAAGCGGGTTAACGGATTTAAAATATTGCATTTGTCACGTCAAGGTAAAAGGACTAGTTTTAAATTATATTCTGATGAGTAAAGGGGGAATGTTATAATCTCGAAGGTAATAACTAAGAGAAGCTGTATACATAGGTAACAGTATTTAAAAGAGAGTGATAATTGATTAATTCAGAAAAGGCCAAAAACGATAGCTAAAGAAACATAAGAACATATGGGACAAACAGAAAACAATACGGTGGTCTGTTCAAACCCAATAATGTTAGTAATTTTATCATATGTAAATGATAAATGTAATTTTATCATTTGTAAATGATACATTCTCCAATAGAAAGACAAAGAAACCAAAACGCAAATACGTTCTTTGGAGTATAGAAATGTTCAAAGTGGAGAGATTGAAAAATATGTCATGAATTGAAAGAAAGCTAGGGAAAGAAAACTATACTAAGTTGGCAATACTAGTAATGTCTACTAAGGCCAAAAAGAAAAAAGGACCTTGCAGAATGACATGAGTCAATTTACCAGGAAGACATAATAATTTTAAATGTAGATGTGCCACACATTACATTGCCTCAAAGTAAAATAAGACCAAAATTCCGAGCTTCTAATTGTCCTATATGGCTACCCACTGGATGACTTAGAGTCACCAAATTCTCCACACCAAAACCAAAAGTTCTTATTTCCTCCTGTGAAACCTGTCCTCTCCTGTAAGTTTATATTTGAATAGCGATATCACAAGATAGTGCCCAGAAACCTTAGTATCATCATGCTTTCCCTTTCCCTCATTCCTGTTCAAAACTACTGCGTCCTCTTGATTCTTCATCTTAAATGCTTCTCCTTTCAACTTCTTTATTTTTGCATTATCACTGTTCTCATCGTCCCCTGCCTAAATGACTACAATGCTTTCCCAAATTTTCTCGGCCTAAAATGCTACTCCTAATTCAAAACAGACCCTGATGCTGGGAAAGACTGAAGGCAGGATGAGAAGGGGATGACAGAGGATGAGATGGTTGGATGGCATCACCAACTCAAAGGACATAAGTTTGAGTAAACTCCGGGGGTTGGCGATGCATAGGGAGGCCTGGCATGCTGTAGTCCGTGGGGTCACAAAGAGTCGGACACAAAGGAGCGAATGAACTGGACTGAACTGAACTGACCTGACTTCAGAACATCCTCCTCGCAGGTGCTAGAATGTGCTTTCTAACCCAAATCATATTAGATCATAGGACTCTCCAGCCTCCAGACAATTGACGGTTCTATTTGCTTGTGGTACACAGCCCAGCATGTCCACCCCTGCCTGTCTCTGCTGTCTCAGCCCCTACTGTCCTCCACCCGAGCAGGCCAGTCTGAAACCGCTGAAATGGGAAGCCTCTGCAACTTTGTACAAGCTTTTTCTTCTCCATAAAATGCCTATTTTCCCAACAAATGCCTTCTCAGCCTTGAGTGTCATAGAATGTTTTAGTTTCCTCTCTACCACAGCTCTATGAAGTAGTTACTATTGGTGGCCCACTGTACAGATGAGAAAGTCAAGAGGATAAGTGACTGTTCATGGTCAAACTTGCTGGGATGTGTAGACTGAGTCTGAACCAGAAAGTCTAGCTCTAGGGCTTGCACTATGTTTATGAACCACTAACTACAAGTCAGGGTTCATCATTCTCTGCAGTGCTTTCTGGAACTTCTTTTTTCCTGTGTTTTTTTTTTAAATTTTACTCAACACCAATGTACTTCAGATCCCTTTCTTCCCGCCCCTGCTGTCCTCTGCACATACTTCTGACAAAAGCATTTGCCGTGCATAATTTACAATTATTTCCTGACTCTTGAATAAGATTCTCAAAAACAAGCACCTTGTTGAATTCATCTTTGTGTCCCCAAAGGAAAGCTCACTGCCTGGATAGTAAATGGTGAATGCTATTGAATAAACAATTAAGGAATGCATAGAAAACATATTGATAGTTCTTACTGGATGGACCTTTGCTGTCTAATCTAAGTTTATAAGGGGAAATCTTGGGACTAAATATATTTCTTGAATTATAAAGTTGTAACTATGTTGTAAACATATTATGCATGTGTTCCTGTGTATGTATGTCTATATATAACTTTTTGGTCTTAGGTATTAGCCTGTTTCAAAGCTAACTTAGTTGACTTTTGTGTCACATCTCATTGTGAAGAAACAATTAGCAGAACAACATCAAAAAATACCATCAAAAGATTTAAAACACTGCCAAAGGGGTAGTTTTTTGTAGGAAAATGCTTGTTTAGCTAAAAACTTGAAGTTATAAATGATGTTAGGTCTGTTATTTAAGAAAATCCATTCTCCTAATGCTGAATTTCAGAAGGCAGAGAAAATACAAAAATATTTTAAAACTCCAGACACTTTAACATGCAGCAACACTACTTAGAAGTATGACTTTTCTCATCATTGACAAAGTCAAAAGCTAGAAAAAAATTAGAAAATGTTTTATTTAGAGAGAGCAGGATTAAGAGCAGTGTGCCATTCAATAGTCATAATATAAGTTACAATAGAAAAGATGTGAAATTCATCAATCCAGATCAAGTGTACAATAGTGTCTAATAATGTAAACAAGGACATGGAATTGTTTTGTTGTTCTCAATGATACATTAGATTGCACATTATACTATTGATATTTAAATTTTATGATTCTGATGGCAGAGCTATTTAATGGAGGCAGGGATTATTTCCCCAATTCTGCTCAAGATGTGCTAAGAGACCCTGTCAAGTCATTTCTGTGTAACTCTTTCCCAGTTTGTAAACTAGAGTATATAGTAAGAATGCCAATCAGGGTTACAGCATTTAAAAAAGCCCAAATTCCTTAATTTTGGTGGAATTTTGAGAAAGTGAAAGTCGCTCAGTTGTGTCTGGCTCCTTGCGACCCCATGGTCTATACAGTCCATGGAATTCTCCAGGTTAGAACATTGGATTGGGTAGCCTTTCCCTTCTCCAGAGGATCTTCCCAGCCCAGGGATCAAACCCAGGTCTCCCACATTGCAGGCGGATTCTTTACCGTCTGAACCACAAGGGAAGCCCAAGAATACTGGAGTGGATAGCCTATCCCTTCTCCAGGGGATCTTTCCAACCCAGGAATTGAACCGGGGTCTCCTGCATTGCAAGTGAATTCTTTACCAACTATGAGCCATGAGAATTTTGAGAAATTTTTACTAAATTGGAGGCTGTAATTTGGAGGTAGAGATTTTTGTTATATAGAAATGTATTACCTTTATATTCCAATGCAATTATATTCCACATATTTGTGCTAATTCTTTACCACTATGCTGTGCAAAGCTGATATGATAGATGTGATGTTTGTCAACATTAGAAAGATAATGGTTTTTTACTGTATGTGTGTATATGTATACATATAAATATAAGTATTACTTAAAATAGAAATACTACAAAATATATATTATATATAATGTATTTATAATATAAAATATATTCATATAAATATAAATATCACATAAATATAAAACTTTGCTATAATACATTATTTATAAACAGTATATTTTATTAAAATATATATTTTCCTTTCCTTCTGGTAAGGAAGAAGCAGTGACTCTTACTACAATATTTATATAGTAATAGTAAATTAAACTGGCAGTTCAGATGGTAAAGAATCTGCCTGCAGTGTGGGAGATCTGGGTTCAATCCCTGGATTGGGAAGATCCCCTGGAGAAGGGAATGGCAACCCACTCCAGTATTCTTGCCTGGAGAATCTCATGGGCATAGGAGCCTAGTGGACTACAGTCCATGAAGATTGCAAAGAGTCAGACACAACTGAGCGACTAACACACTGACATTAGTAAATTAAATGCTCTGTTTAGGACTAGGCACAAATTGGAAAGCAGGCAGAGTCAAATGAGAAGATGAAAATGAAGAAAAATATCAATAGTTCTATCTCTCCAAAGAGTGAGAAAAGAAATGACTTGCTTTTGAGAAAACTCACTCCCAGAATCTCTCATCATCCGGAGTATGTTTACTGATCTATGTGGAAAACATATGGGCAGATGAGAAAAAGGATGAATTTAGGAGACAGTCCTACTAAGGTTGGCTTTACTTCTTACAAATTATTTGACTGCAAGCAAAGTAATTAATCTCCTAACTTCTCTTTTCCTTACTTGGAAAATGGGATAATCCATTCTGTCTCATGGGTGGTGGTGAGGATTATATGAGAAAACCCATGCAAAGCACCTCTTGTAGAAGCTTAGTGATAGGTGGACAACCAGGACATCTTCACTTGGGAGTGAGTTGAAATTAAAGATCCCACACAAAGGTAACAGAACAAAGAGAAGAATATAGTCCCTGATAATGTTTTATCTCTAAACAACTGATTTACAACCAAAGAATCTTCTTCAGTGTTTATGCTGACCAGGCATAAACAAGACAGTCTGCTTGTATGTTCCTGGAAATACTATATCAAAGCCAGGACCAGTGAATAAGAATAATGATTATTACAGGAAACCTATGCTTATAAATAATCTAACCCCAAACACCCAGTTGTCTGATGAGGTGCGCATTTTTAGAAGAGCTGGAGCATTTTTGGATATACAGAATAACTGTTTGCTAGCTTCTTGTTTTTTTCAGTGCTTTTCGAAGTGTTATCTTATAATTTACTATTAACTCAATTTTATCACTGAGATTGGTTTTCACAATACCATCTGGTTTTCTTTTCCCAATGACAACCCTATCCGTCAAGGGGCAGCAATATGATCATTCAAGAGGGGGGTGGAAATTGAGAAGGGGGGTGGAAAGTGAGAACACAGACTGATATTGGAATACATTTTAATAAAAACCTTTTTTTTTTGGCTGATCTGGCATTTTATTCCAGTTTACTTGGTTTTGGTGAACTAAGCATTTGGTGGCTTCTTTATCATATTCGCACATCCAGGGCTCAGCTAAAAACCCTTGTCAATAAAACCCACAAAGGAGAAACCTTGCCTTTGACATCATCTCCCAAGAGGAACCTAATCACCAGTGAAAGTTGCAATACTTAAAAAGAGCGGAAATAAGCTTAGTTGAGCTTTCTGCAAATGGGTTTACAATTGCGGCTCATCTCATTGTCAGACTTCATCAGAGGGAGCAAATGACTTTAAGAGAACAGACAAACAACACTTCTTTCGCGTAATAGCCCCATTACTGCTAAACTGAGGGTTACCTAAGCAGTGACTTACAAAGTTATTCACTTTGTAATTCAACTACCTTATTGTAATTGTACTTTTAAAAGTAATGTCATCTGGCAGCTAATATCAGGCTGCTCGGAAGGACCAAAGAGACACAGAAACATTGCTAGTGTCTCTAAATGTTTTTATATTTATGTTTTTTTGGGTTTTCTTTAATGTTTAGCCATAGAACTTTAGAATGCCTCTCAAAGTCCAAACTTCACACCAAAACCATGAAATTTACAAATAACTAGAAGCAAAAATCTGAATTTGAGATGTTGTTACATTTTCCTCCATTTGTTGTGGTTTTCTTTTCCATCTTTGGGGCCCCAGGCTGTCATCAGCTTTCTCTGAATACCTTTCCATCTCTCCTGTCCTCTCTTACAAGCAACTCTTGTTCAACTGCCTCAGCTTCTTCCCACCACTGCCACCTGTTTACTTGCAGCACGTCTGAGAGACAGTTTCTAAATAAAACTGGTAAAAATCAAGAGGCCAGAAACACATGACCCGAATGCTGAGTCTGACCTAATTCTCTAAGTATGAAAGTCATCCAGGTCACTACCCCGAGAAATAGCAGAACTGTCTGTACCATGACTCCATGTTGAGAATGAGACGAATCTAGATATAATATAACGTATAACACATACATAGAATACATAGTGTGATGTAACTTTACATTTATCCATCTATTCTTTCATTTATTCATATAACCAATATTGATGGAGTAATAGCTATGTGCTAGGTGTCTGCCGCGTGTGCTAAGTCGCTTCAGTCATGTTTGACTCTTTGCGATCCTACAGACTGTATGTAGCCTGCCAGGCTCCTCTGTCCATGGAATTCTCCAGGCAAGCATCCTGGAGTGGCTTGCCAAACCCTTCTCCAGGGGATCTTCCCAACCCAGGGATCGAACCCATGTCTCTTTCTTCTCCTAGATTGGCAGGCAGGTTCTTTACCACTAGTGCTACCCAGGAAGCCCAGGTGTCTGCCAGGCTTTGGAATTTATTGGAATTTAGCTTCTGATTTTGGCTTAAACATACTTTAGGGTTTGCTGGTTAGATTTAAGTGCATGGTGAATATGAAAGAACATGAAATAATTGCACCCAGGAGTGCTGCTGTTGATAACAATGAGCCTATCTCTCCTCCTCTGCCTTAGAGAGAGAGTGGGGTAGGTCATGGAACCTTATAGAAATCCAGATCTTTAATTTTACTTTCTGATATATATCAGTCCTTTTTGACATCTCAGATCCTTTACAGAAATTACCTACTGCATCCCCATCAAATTCTTGAAAGACAAAATATAGTAATAATTCAAGTTGACCTTTTTAGTGGATAAAAGCTGAACATAGTCACTAAACTTGTTTTCTTAAGTAATGTATTCTACAGCACTTTAGCATTTAGTGACTAGGGTCCAACACAGTCAGTATACATACTTTGAATCACTGATTCTAATCCTGTTTCTAGAAGTTTCGTACCTAATGTGATGAGCATGTCAAAAACAGACTGACTGGACAGTACTCTGGTGTGAGATCAGTAAAATAAGAAAAGGGGGCTTTGATGACTTACAAACAAGTCTGCAGATCTGAAATGTTGGGTGAGTGACTTAGCAAGCACAGCCAGGGTGGAAGCAAACCCTGGTGGTGAAGCGGGGGCAGAACTAAACAAGCAGAAGTGGACAGAATAATGGATACTCATGAGTGTCAGTTGTGCCCTGTGGGGCTTGCCCACTTCAGCACAACCTATAGGACTGATGCCTGTTTAAACTTCATGGGATTACAAACACCACTGACAAATGGATGAAAGATTTGTCTTCTTTCCAGAGAAAGGCTCAGATCTGCAGATAATTTCAGATATCCACAGATCCCAGGAGCTCAGGATGACTAGGTCCCTGGTTATCGGTTATCCAGAATCACTTATTCATGTAGAGTAGGACTGATGGGGAAAGTGAGAAGGCAGGTGTCTTTCACAGGAAAGTGTCAGCCCCCGGGAAGGGCTGACTTTGCTTCCTCCTTACCTTCCACTCCATGCAGGCGGCCCTTCATAGCAAAAGCTCCATTAAAGAGGAGACCCAATTTCACCACATAATTCATTAGCAACGAACCAGGGGGATATTTCCCTCAAATTTGTTCTGACCTATTAGCAATATAAATATAACAAATGTACGAGGAGAAGTTACCTAATGATTACATAATTGTATGAGTCGGCACTTCAGTGACTTCTGAAAAATTAAAGCAGATTTATATAAAGTATTGTCAAGTGTGGAAGTGAAATAGCAAGTTTGTAAAACTCTAGGGTTCAGGTCAAGATGAACGAAAGTGAGCAGCTGCCGACTAAAATGGCCTCCATTTCATATCAATTATTTATTCAGGGAAAACACTGCTTTCCAGGCTAAACCAACAGTTTTGGAAACAAAAACTCGCTGTCCCATCCATAAAGTTGTTTTTTCTCTCTTTACAGGATGCTCAGGGCAGTTTGAAATGGATGACACTGAGGTGAAAAGTGCATCTTATTAGCCAAGCTTAAGATTTTTCTCTAGGCCTGTAGTGAAAATATTCTATAAACCCTAGAATTCATCATACCCTTTATGGTTGCTCTCCCTTTTCCTCACCAGAAACAACAAAAACCAAATCAAACTGAAAAGCTATGCAGAGCAAACAGTGAATTTATATATACGGTCTTGAAAGGTTTTTAAGATCAAAACAGCACAAAATTGTAATACTCAGGTGTTCAGTAAAAAAAAAAAACCCACTAAACATAACTTAAAATTATTCTTTAATTATTCCCAAGTGGCTGATGGCATTTATACATGAAGAAGTGAGATGGGAACTTCCCTGGTGGTCCAGTGGCTAAGATTCTGTGCTACCAATGCAGAGGGTGCATGTTTGATCCTTGGTCAGGGAAATAGATCCTGCATGCTGCAACTAAAGATCCCACATGCCACAACTAAGGCCCAGTGTAGCCAAATAAATATTTTTTAAAAAGGAAGAGGTGATGGGCATGCAGGGGTAGCACATGCCTGGTAAGGAATGAAACCCCATTTCTGCTCTCTGCATGTAAACTTTTTCTCTGTGACCAGAGGAAAACAGTTATTGACTGAAAGTGTCCAATGTTTATGGGTAAGCAGGGGCTTTGACAGTATACGATTTTTCCTTCTGTGCTACTTCAGTTCAGTAAAATCACATGAAGTCCCGAAATGTCTTTTTGTAGCTCAGAAAAACATCATAATTCATGAGGTTAGGGAACACTGGCTAAGCTTCACGCAGGTGACGACTATGTAGAGTGCTTTAAGATGACTTCAATGAGCATGTGAGAATATATTAGGAAAAAGAAAAACAATTTGAAAGCGGGTAGAATGAGCTATGCAATTTACATGTCATTTGATTCTAAAGTCTGTGCTAAAGGCATGGATAGATGAGTTCTTTTGTGTAAAAAATCTCCAAAGGAAAATAAAGTTTTTTTTTCAAAATAGCCTTCCGTGTTTTGTATGCCATTTCACTTAGGCAATTCTATTAAGGCAATGAATGCTCCCTGTCGACCCTAAGACTTGCTTTCAAGTTATTGTTGATATAGATAAGAAGGGTTTCTGATTTTCTGATTCCATTTGTCACAATGTCTGTGTTTTATTGGGAAGCCTTCAAAACACAAATGTCTAATTGCTTCCCTCGAGAAATGCACGACAAAAATCACATACCAAATGTAAAGAAGGTGAAGGTAAGCTCTGATTGCTATCAGAGGCATGAAGGTTTGGCTCAGCATGGGGTAAACAGAAAGAAAGAGTTTGAACACTGAGGTAGAATTCTTATTGTAGAAAACGCCCCAGGTCTCTCTGAGTAGTCACAGTAAGTGATTTGTTTTGTGAGCTCTTTGTTTTTAGAACATTGATCACTTCTATATTCAAAGTGAAGAATCAGAACACTTCCCAGAGTCAGATACAAATGATCTTAGACTGATGCTACAAGTACAGATGAAGAGAGAACTGGTTAGCTACTTTATATTTTAATGAACTTAAAGTTCTAAGCTAAAATGGATAACCAACAAGGACCTACTGTATAGCACAGGGAACTCTGCTCAATGTTATGTGGCAGCCTGCAATGGGAGGGAAGTTTGGGAGAGAATGGATATATGTATATGTATGGCTGAGTCCCTTCACTGTTCACCTGAAATTATCACCACATTGTTAATTGGCTATGCCCCAATACAAAATAGGGTTTTCCCGGTGGCTCAGACAGTAAAGAATCTGCCTGCAATGCAGGAGACCTTGGTTAAATCCCTGGGTAAGGAAGATCCCCTGGAGAAGGGAATGGCAAATCACTCCAGTATTCTTGCCTGGAAAATCCCATGGACAGAGGAAACTGATGGGCTACAGTTCATGGAGTCACAAAGAGTTGGATACAACTGAGCAACTAACACTTTCAATACAAAATAAAAAGCTTTTTAAAAAAAGTTCTAAGTTCATATTTACAGATAATTATTTCTCAGAAGCAGTGCTATTACAGACAAGGGTGCTATTTTTGATTAAGCCTCTCACCTGGATTTCTCTTTTACCTTTAAATGGCTCCATGATCACTACTTTGTGCCCAAATTGCTTCTCAGGGTTCAATTTCCTCCTGTATTTCTCCATTTAGATATCTCATAGGTCCTCCAACCCAAAATGATCCAAACCAAATATAATATTTGGTTTCCCTAAACCTCAGCCTCCTAAGGCACCACTAACTAGTGAAAGAAAGTGAAAGTGTTAGTCGCTTAATCATGTCTGACTCTTTGTGACCCCATGGGCTGTAGCCTGCCAGGTGCCTCTGTCCATGG
Organism: Moschus berezovskii; assembly: GCF_049115385.1. Classification (NCBI taxonomy): domain Eukaryota; kingdom Metazoa; phylum Chordata; class Mammalia; order Artiodactyla; family Moschidae; genus Moschus; species Moschus berezovskii. Next base: position 53,421,595 of record NC_142474.1, on the reverse strand, counting down.
AATTCTCTAAGCAAGCATACTGGAGTGGGTTGCCAAACTCTTCTCCAGGGGATCTTCCCAACCTAGGGATCAAACCTGGGTCTTCGACATGGCAGGCAGATTCTTTGCCCTTTGAGCCACTAGGGATGCCCCTACTCATCAGTGAGTCACCCACAAAAAGTCATTCTCAACTCATGTCCTCATTAATAAGCATCAAGTTCCCAACACTGTACTTCCAGAGTATTCTACCTTCTAAGTATCTCTGAGATTTTTCACCTTTCCTTCTGTTTCTATTCCCCCTGTGTTAGTTTGAGCCTTCAACTTTCCTCATCTAGAATTCTGTAATGAGCTTCTTCCTTTAGAGGTTAATGAGTCCTCCGAGTCTTTCTCAGTTTCCTGGATAGCTCGGTCAGTAAAGAATCTGCCTGCAATGCAGGAAACCCTGGTTTTATTCCTGGATCAGGAATTTTCCTTGGAGAAGGGATAAGCTACCCTCTCCAGTATTCTTGGGCTTCCCTAGTGGCTCACATGGTAAAGAATCCACCTGCAATGTGGGAGTCCTGGGTTCAATCCCTGAGTTGGGAAGAACCCCTGAGGAGGGATAGGCTACCCACTCCAGTATTCTTGCCTGGAGAATCCCATGGACAGAGAAGCCTGGTGGGCTACAGTTCATGGGGTCGCAAAGAGTTGGACACGACTGAACGATTAAGCACACAGCACCAAGCCTTTCTCTACCCTGCTACCACTATGATGTTTCTAGAAGCAGAGTCTCGACATGCATTACTTAAAATTCTCCCAGGCTCCTCACCATTTTAAGGATAAAGTCAACACAGGCCACAAGGCCTTTTTTTTTTTTTTTTTTTGATCTGGCCCTTGCTACCTACAGGCTCAACTCCCACCATTTTCATGGGTGATAATGAGACTCAAGTCCTGTTTGAGATGGTACTCTAAACAGACTTTGCATCTTTAAATAGTAGAGAGACACATTTGTTGAGTCATTTTTTTTTCACTCAACATACCTTATATGTAATTTTTAAAACCAAAATTTTATGTGACACATTCCTCAAAACTTAAATGAAGAGCAACTTTAGACAGGTGAAAAAAATTAAAGCAGAACAGTAACAGTTATAAAAAACAGATTTACAGGTCCAAAATTCTTACCCAATGTCTGCCGGAAAGTTATCCTCCAACCTCTTGCTGTTTGAATTGAATCTGTCTTGAACACCAGGAACATACTATTATTGCTGCTCCTAATACTTGGTGGAAGGTTGGAGCCACAGAATTGGCCAAGAAGGGGATCATTGATGTCAGAACCATCGTAAACTGCCAAGTAGTCTTCAGAGCAGGAAGCCGAGGGAACCACATCAAAATCATTGAACCTGTGAAATGAACCTTGTTAATAGTGATGTTCTCCATTTGTGCTTCCATTAAATTATAGCTTTAGCTCTTATTTTTTAAAAAAAGACAGGACAAAGGTTAACGAACATCTGCGATTCACTTGCTAGGAAACATTAGAAATAATATACTATTTTACTGATCAGTTCAAAAGTTTAGAGGAAATTTTTTGAGAGACTAGAATAAGGCAAATAGATGGGGAAACAGTGGACACAGTGGCTGACTTTATTTTTCTCCAAAAGCACTGCAGACGGTGACTGCAGCCATGAAATTAAAAGATGCTTGCTCCTTGGAAGTAAAGTTATGACCAACCTAGATAGCATATTAAAAAGCAGAGACATTACTTTGCCAACAAATGTCTGTCTAGTCAAAGCTATGGTTTTCCAGTAGTCATGTATGGATGTGAGAGTTGGATTATAAAGTTGAGTGCCGAAGAATTGATGCTTTTGAACTGTGGTGTTGGAGAAGACTCTTGACAGTTCCTTGGACTGCAAGGAAATCTAACCAGTCCATCCTGAAGGAAATCAATCCTGAATATTCATTGAAAGGACTGAGGCTACAGCTGAAACTCCAATATTTTGGTCACCTGATGCGAAGAACTGACTCATTTGAAAAGACCCTGATGCTGGGAAAGATTGAAGTGGGAGTAGAAGGGGATGACAGAGGAGGAGATGGTTGGATGGTATCACCAGCTCAATGGACATGAGTCTGAGTAACTCCTGGAGTTGGTGATGGACAGGGAGGCCTGGCATGCTGCAGTCCATGGGATCGCAAAGAACTGGACACAACTGAGTGACTGAACTGAACTGAACTGATGATAAGCTTTTGGAATATACAGATGAATAAGACACAGCTTTGGACTTCCAGGATTTTATAGTCAAGGACGTATTAAGTCTCTTTGACATTAAGCTTTGACAAGCTGAAATGATACTCATTTATCATTTGAGCAACACTTTAGTTTCCCAGTCTCATTAAAAATATGGTATTTACTCTGCTCCGTTGTTACTTTTGTGACATCAACTGGTACAATTATCGTATTCTTTATTTATGGGAAGGATGCCAATATAACAGAGTGGACAAAATGCTGGTTTTAGAAGCAGAGCTTCATTTTTATTCTTACACTCTGTTTCTTTTAAAACGGACTTTATTCTAAGGTTAAATGAAGCTGCTGCTGCTGCTGCTAAGTCACTTCAGTCGTGTCCGACTCTGTGCAACCCCATAGACGGCAGCCCACCAGGTTTCCCCATCCCTGGGTTTCTCCAGGCAAGAATACTGGAGTGGGTTACCATTTCCTTCTCCAATGCATGAAAGTGAAAAGTGAAAGTGAAGTCACTCAGTCATGTCTGACTCTTAGCGACCCCATGGACTGCAGCCTATCAGGCTTCTCCGTCCATGGGATTTTCCAGGCAAGAGTACTGGAGTGGGGTGCCACTGCCTTCTCTGGAAATGAAGCTATAGGTAACTAAAACTAAACTAAGGTACCTGGAATAAAGAAGATGCTAAAAAAAAAAAAGAAAAGGAAAAGAACAGACCCAACAAAAGATTATTATTTCTGTGATTTTGAAAACCAGAAATATTAAATAAGTTATTCCTCAGAAAAAAAAAAAAGTAAGAAACCAATGGTACGAAAGAATGAATTAAATTCTCTTGCATCTTGCTTTACTGAGGTAAGGAGTAATTCACACTTTAGATCACTGTAGTATCACGGGTATGTTACCACTCATCCCAGCTCTGGACCTTCCTGACATTTATTAGGATTGTCTTTTTGTGACAGACACTAGAGATCTGACATGGCCCTAAGAGATACTTTGGCCCCAGAAATGTAAACAGTTGTCATGCATATTCATTTTGGTAGAAGTTTTAAGAACTACTACTCAATTTGCACACTGCCTCCCACTGCAGTGATGATCACAGAAGCAAATGTAAAATGAGTTTCCATCAACCTTCGTGGCTGAGTGACCATGTTAGGGGGTGATTCCTTGCTAGACCACTCTGGACACACTCATACAAGTAAGAAAGAAACTTGCTAAGTTAAGCTACTGTGCTTTGGGGTTGTTTGTTACCATTTATAACCTATCCTGACAGATACAACCCTGACTTTTTATTGCCTAACATAGTATTTCGGAGAAGGCAATGGCAAGCCACTCCAGTACTCTCGCCTAGAAAATCCCATGGATGGATGAGCCTGGTAGGCTGCAGTCCGTGGGGTCGCTAAGGGTCGGACACGACTGAGCGACTTCACTTTCACTTTTCACTTTCCACTTTCACACATTGGAGAAGGAAATGGCAACCCACTCCAGTGTTCTTGCCTGGAGAATCCCAGGGACAGGGGAGCCTGTTGAGCTTCCGTCTATGGGGTCACACAGAGTCGGACACGACTGAAGTGACTTAGCAGCAGCAGCAGCAGCAACATACTATTTCTTTTCTTTTTTATTGAAGTATAGTTGATTTACAATGTTGTGTTAGTTTCTGGGTACAGCAAAGTGAACCAATTATTCATGTATATATTCTCCTAGATTTTCTTAAGAATTATGGTGGGTTTATTATAGCTTTAAAAAAAAAAATCTGTTTAAGTAATTTGATACCCTGTCATCATTTTGGTAGGTTCTTCTTCTGTCTCAGGTGTTTTTGTTTTCTGGTGGGTTATTTGGGTTTTGTTTTTTTTTTTTCTGTCTTTTTTCTAGCCTCTGTTCAGTTGCTCAGTCGTGTCCTACTCTTTGCAACCCCATGGACTGCAGCACGCCAGACCTCCCTGTCCATCACCAACTCCAGGAATTTACTCAAATTCATGACCATTGAGTTGGTGATGCCCTCCAACCATCTCATCCTCTGTCATCCCCTTCTCCTCCCGCCTTCAATCTTTCCTAGCATCAGGGTCTTTTCAAATGAGTCAGTTCTTCGCATCAGGTGGCCGAAGTATTGGAGTTTCAGCTTCAGCATCAGTCCTTCCAATGAATATTCAGGACTGACTTCATCTAGGATGGACTGGTTTGATCTCCTTGCAGTCCAAGGGACTGTTAAGAGTCTTCTCCAACACCACAGCTCAAAAGCATCAATTCTTCAGTGCTCAGTCTTCTGTATAGTCCAGCTCTCACATCCATACATGACTACAGGAAAAACCATAGCCTTGACTAGATGAACCATTGTTGGCAAAGCCTCTGGAATAAATAGCACATAATATGGAATAGTTTTTTAAATATCTTATGATTAGAGAGCATTAAGAAAAAATGATACAATATATTTAAAAGATACAACATGTTTTGGTTGGCTGAATGTTTTCAAACTGATGATAAAGATCAAGATGAAAAGTTTCTTAATTTTCTTTAACCATGTGCAACATTTAATGTTCCTGTAAAAGAAGAGGGCCAAACATTGCTCGATAACTTCCAAAAATACTACTTTCATTCTTATTTTCTATAGATAATACATTTATTTTCCACAACATGAATCCATGAAGAAAGATAAAAACCTGAATTTCCAGGAGGGATTCAAAACTTTTTCGGGTTTGCATCATTTTCCCATGACAGCACAGAAAGTATCTGTTAAAACCCATTAACCCAGAAAACCTCATGAAGCTGGCATATTTTGATAACCTTGAAAAACCTGTGTTTTACTATAGTCTACAACTTCTGCGGTACCTAGAATAGTATCTGTTTAATAGAAGGCAGTTTCTTAGAAAGAATATAATAAATAGTTTTCCAAACATACTGATATGACCTTTGACTATGGAGAGCCCCAGGGACTATATATATATTATAGCATATGATATAATCCTACACGTGTGAGAATCAAATATTGTGCCATGATGGCAAATGACAAGAACTATCCCTTAAGCTTCCATTCTGAGCAGGTGATCCCTTCACAGACCTCTTGCTCCTGGCCATCTGGCAGTTGTTGTTTATGCTTTTGTTCTGAGAACTTAAAGGGTTTTTTGACTTTGGGGCATGGCATCCTTAAACAGTCTCAGGTGGAGTTGCAGTGTTCTTCAGGATCCAGTTTGTAGCCCCTCTCCATCTGTTACAGGAATCATACCTGATGACACCTGTCTTACAGTCCAAGGACCCATGTGATATGTGAGTCTCTGGAGGTAAACTGCAGAGAGTTTATGACTTGGGGGAGAGAATTGATCACAGTCATATAGGAGGAACAGAGGTAGGAGGAGTCCTAGCCCATGAGTTTTCCATCACATGCTATATATCACTGAAACACAGGAGTTAGAAATATATCATCTTGGATGACAACAATTGTGAACTTTATCACTTGGAGAACTGCAGGTTACTTTCCCTTAATCAGTCTTGTTGGAAGTAGGCAGGATCAGGGGAGAATTTACTGATGATATAAGAAAGCTTGTTGAGCACCAGTTTAGAAATATTCTGAAATAGGAATAAAATGAATTTCTTAAGTAGTTAGAAAATTTACCTTTCGAGAGAGAGCATATGGAAGGATAAAGGACATGATTTGGGGAGGAAATCTGATAAGGATTTTTTTGACTTTTCATTTAATAGTGTATCACTTTGGGAAAGTTATGTGATACTCCTGAGCTTCAGTTTTCTCTTCAGTACAGTGAGATTAATAATATATACCTCATCTGATTGTATGAAGAACTAAATAAGAGAATGGTTCAAGTGGTCATTAATGTTCTTCGTGTATTATATGTGTCTCCAAAATGAAAATTGCTTTCTCTTGCCCTCCCCACACCCTTTGAGATAGGCTTATAACATTGCACCCATTAAATAAACTCCTTTAAAACTGTTGGAAAACTCCAACAATTGTTTGAGCTGGTGGAGTGCCTGTTTTTCCCCACATGGCCACTGGTTTGTGTGGAGGGCAGGGAGGCCATGTCCTAGGCTACCAGGACCACACCACAGACTTGCTTTCTCTTCCTCCAGATTCTCATATGTACCTCTGATGAGCATCAATACTCTCTGCATCATTAAAGGAATATCTTCTCTGTAAACAGAGCTGAAACAGTTTTCTCAAGAAAGTAATGTGTCATACGTACTTGAGCTGGATGACTCTGTTGCTCCTGACAGTGATACTGTAAAGACAGTGCATGTTGTCAGGGTAGTTGGAGTAGCTATACGAAGGACTCTTGATGACTCCAGTGGAGAGATTGAACACACCACCGCAGGCTGCGACAGAAGTGGGGGATATGCAGAGAAGGATTATGACTCGAAGCAGAGAAAAGTCATTGTCAGACATTCTTTACTATGTTACCCCCAAGAGAGATGATAATCATTTGTCTTAGAGCAATATGCTGCTGCTGCTAAGTCACTTCAGTCATGTCCAACTCTGTGTGACTCCACAGACGGAAGCCTACCAGGCTCCCCCGTCCCTGGGATTCTCCAGGCAAGAACACTGGAGTGGGTTGCCATTTCCTTCTCCAATGTGTGAAAGTGAAAAGTGAAAGTGAAGTTGCTCAGTCGTGTCCGACCCTTAGCAACCCCACGGACTGCAGCCTACCAGGCTCCTCCATCCATGGGATTTTCTAGGCAATAGTACTGGAGTGGCTTGCCATTGCCTTCTCCGTAGAGCAATATAAACCTCTCTTTATTGTGTTTACAAATAATTCATGCTTTTCCACTGCCATGGAGGGAAAAAACAGTAAGAAGCAGGGAAGAATGTTTCAAAGCACCTCTTGGACTGGAATAAATCTGAGTCCAAAATAATGGCCAGTGTGAAGGTAATGAGAGAGAATGTTCCATGTGTTGGAATAGAACCGTCCTTCCTCTACGTTGAAGTGACAGATTCAAAGAGATGACAGTGATGGCTGGAAGTTTAGAAAAGGTGTGCTGAATGCAAGGCACATTGTGGGCTTATGGACCCAGGAACGACTGTGATCTAAACATCTTAAATAATAAGATTGGAGTCTCCTATGTCCATGATAGACTACTACAAGGTGATGTTCCAGAAATCACTTTTGGAATAATGGAGTTAAGTTTTCTTCTTGGGCTCACATGCATAACTCTTGGGTCCTGTGTATTTCTAGCTAGTCCTGAGACTGGTAAGGACCATATTCACACAAATTTTACTGAGGAAACAAGGCCTATCCCTTGCCCTGAGGCCAGCAATTAATAGCCCACAACCCTTAGTTATTCCTGCTGCTGCTGCTGCTAAGTCACTTCAGTCGTGTCCGACTCTGTGTGACCCCATAGACGGAAGCCCACCAGGCTCCCCCGTCCCTGGGATTCTCCAGGCAAGAACACTGGAGTGGGTTGCCATTTCCTTCTCCATTCCTACTAGACAATAAAACAACAGCTGTAAAAATGGAATGAAATTCCATTGTAAAAAAATATAGAATTTTTATTTGTTTGACCTTGCATGTAAGAAGGATGAACTTGCATTACCCAGTGATGGAAAGTGCCCTATTCTCACTGCAGCAAGAAAGGTTTATATTTATTATATATTGTGATTCTAAAATTACAGTAAGGTTACTATACTTTGATGATACACTGTCAATGGATGTGTTCCATTTACATCTGTTAGAAATGATAACCAAATAGTGGCTCCCATTTAAGGTTATAAAGGTTATTTATTTATTTGTCTGTTTGTTTATTTTGTCTCAGCTGAGTCCACCTTGCAGAGAAAACTATCCTCTGTGCCCATAAGTATTCATGTGCTGAGACCTCTGGGTACATCTGCAGTGAGTTAAATGTTAGATTTGTGTAGCCATTATTCTATTTCATCTTGTACACAATTATGTGGTCTCTGAAAACTATGCCTAAATAACTCCTAAATTTGTCCATTGTCAGGATCTGAAATTTCAATATCAATAACCCTCTTTAAATGAGATTCTCAGAATAGATAACATGAACCCTTCACACAGTGTTTTAGGAAAATGAGGGATTGAAGACTAAAAGAATATTAAGCAGGCAGGAAACTCTCCATAACACTAGCTAAAGCAAAAGAATGAAACAAACCACCCCTTATCCTTACTCAGCAGACAACTGGGGGAAGGATGTTCATGGTTCTATTCTGTTTGTGCCAACAGAACCCAGAACCACACAAAATCATACATTACAAATAGGCTCAGGACTTGGGTGGCAGCTAATGTGGACACATTGTGAAGGCCTTCTTCATGAGTAAATAAACATTTTCAGTCTCCTCTGTGGATGGGAACAATAATTTTTTTTAAAGAAAATGATTTGACTTTCTACCTTTAGCAATGGGTTTCGTCAAGTAAAGATCAAACAAACATTCTGCAAGATCTTTTTCTGGCTCATGTTATTATTGGAGTTGGTATGACACAGGGGAAAAATTTGCTGTTAGCAAACCAACCAAGTTTATTGCAGGAGAGGAAAAGACCATTCAAAACAGGGAAGCGGAGTCTTATGATTTTCAAACAAACATTGATCAAGCTGTCTACTAAAAACTGAAAAGATCTTGGTAGCTGCAAAGATCTTTGTCCAATCTGTGACTTTTCATCTTCCCTTTGATATAGAGAAGTTGCAAATTATCACATAGTTGAATACATCAATCTTTTTGTTTACTTGTGCTTTTCACATATTGCTAAAAAAAAAAATCTCTTTCTTACCAGAAGACTATAAAAACATCCCTTACATTTTTTCTAAATTTATAAAGCATTGCCTTTCAGCAGAGTGAAAGTCAAAAAAGTTACTTTACGCTACATACAAACAACTAAAGGTGGCTATTCATTCTAACTTAAATGATCAAAAATAAATCTCTATCTTCCATTTGATTTTCAAAGAGTAGTTCTGTCAAAGTGTATGAAAAAGGGCCTCCCCATTTTAAAAAGGAAAATACCTAAGTATTTTTAGACCATGTATCTAATTAATAACTTTTCCCCTTAAAGGCTCTGAATCTTCAAGTTGGTCATGTATGAATCACAATTAAATCTCCTGTGGAAATTGCTCAAGAAAAAAAAGAAAATTCCAAACTACATCATTACGGTCACTCACAAGTTATCCTATAGGAAAACTTGAATCCCAAGTCCGTGTTGTGTGCGTTTGAGTAGAAGTTCAGCAGCACTGGACCAGAGACGGTGAGAGGGGACAGGCTGTCCTCCCCACATAGGGTTGCTAAAGGCGCGGAAGACAAGTTGTAACCCCTGATGATGTGCACGCCGTCGTTGACACAGCTTCCCGTTACTGCGGAGTGAGCTGTTCAGGGCAGGGAACAACCAGAAGCAACATAAATAATAATCGGAAGCAATGTAAATGATCACACAAAAATGTGAGGAAGATTCATGCAATTTACACAGAAATTAAAATCAACAGTCATTTTGATAAGTCACTGTTTAACTCAGTTTCCTGAAGGTTACTTTCACCCTAGTTACAAAGTAAGCACAGGTATGAGGAAACAGGTAGACCTTTATAAGAAGTAAATCCTATTTTGAAACAATCCAGAATTTTCTTTCTTATAAAATGACTCCTTTAATTCCATGATTATAAATAGGAGACAATTTTGCCTTCTGATTGACATCTCACAATATCTGAAGACATTTTTTTTTTTTTTGCTGTCATGTTGGGGCATGCCACTGACATGGAGGGGGTAGATGGATACTGCTAAATATGCTATAAGGCTCAGGGCAGCCACCCAGGCCCCCTGCCCTCCCACCACAAGAATGACCCCACCCCAAATGCTAAAGTGCTGCTAGTGAGAAACTTGGCTGTAACAGTGAAGTTCATACACAGATAAGGGAATTCTACCATGAAGAATGGAATAGAAATGCTTGTAACTGGGCACAAATCTATGTCAGTAGAGCTCTGCGTATCACCTCACTGCATGAGATCAAAATATCACTGATTCTTCAATGGGAAGACACTTGGTGACAAAACCGTAAGAAGATTAAACTTTTCCATAATCATATGGGAATTGTATGAATATACAATCAAAGTATACACAAAATTTCCAAGTGGAATATAGTTAAATGCAAATAGATGATTGTCTTCTAGGGAGAGAAAAGAACTTAGTCAAGGTTTAAAAAAAGTTCTTCAAGGAGCAAGATGAATTTCAAAGTTGAGTTAATGGCCAGGTGGTAGCATTCAATCAGACATGTAAAAACTTGTCAGGAAGAGTAGTTCCCTGAAATGGAATGACACTTTTTCATGGACAAGAGCTCAGGTCATGGGACAAGGCACTACAGCCACTCTGATTTTGATCTTCAGTCTGTGATTTGATGAATATTTACTATTGAAATCTTTGAGTATAAAATAATCCTCCATGATTTGTTTTTATGTCTATTTTCTATCCTCCTGAAAAACTGGAAAGCACACGGAATATTTGAAATGGGTAAAGCTCTATCTAATGTCTTGAAATATAATTTTCATCACATTATTCTGGGCTTCATTACAGAGAGCAATGTTCAATTCTGGATTTCATCATGATTCCATGAACTTGGAGAGAACTGAAAGGACGCCAAGGATGAGTAATTCGGCAAATAATAGAAACTTGTGGAATTTAGATACAGACTTCGATTTTCTTTCAGAGTCATAGAGAGGCAGAGATTTAAGAGAAGACTAGAAATAGTGGGAAATCCTTTTTGTTGAAATAGTATAATATTATAGATATGCTAAAGTCTTCCCAGTTAAATAGCAGAGGGCTCTCGGGAGAGGGGTGTGAATTGGAGGCAGCGCTGAGTAGCTTCAGGCTGAACTCCTCAGTGGAGGACGATCCCCTGGGAAGGAGAAGCAGGTCCCGGTACAGAGATCAGCTTGGCAGAGTGTGAAGGTCAAGGTCTTATTATGGGACCTCACACAACTATACTGTCTCAGGTGGAGCTTGACCAATTTGCATAAAACATCAACAGGAACTATTTCAGAAGAACCATTGCTCAATGCTTTCTAAAGTAGTGAATTGTGAAATGGGCCTACTTTTTGATTTCTTGAGAAACAATTGTGGAAGTAAAGAAAAGAAGTGGTAAGTATCTGCATGATGCCACCCGGGGTGGATTCATGTCAATGTATGGCAAAACCAACCAATATAATATTGTAAAATAATTAGCCTCCAATAAATAAATAAATAAATAAATTTAGTTTGAACGGAAGGGAAATGTGAACTAAGGTAGAAAAAGTCACTTATCCTGCTTCTTGGGAAAAAAGGGCAAAAGGAAAAAAAATCTGAAACCAAATTTTCTCTTGTTTTTCCTTTTGGCTTTCTATTATGCATAGCTTGTAAACCAGAACTTATAAGTTAATGAAGGAAAGTTAAGGCAAATATTACATAGGATTTGCCAACTGGCTGCTCTGGAAGTCTAGCTCTGTTACTTGTGGGACCTTTGAGACCATCTCTGGAAGACAGAAAGCAGAAAACCTTTGCGCTGTTCTCCCCGTTTTCTGTGTCAAGGGATTATTCTCTATTCAGTTCTTATCAAGAGATACTCTGGATCTGAGAAAAACTGAGTTTAGAATTTGCCTCCGTCCGTTCCGTCGCTCAGTCGTGTCCGACTCTTTGCGATCCCGTGGACTGTAGCCTACCAGGTTTCTCCGTCCGTGGGATTCTCCAGGCAAGAATAACTGAAGTGGGTTACCGTTTCCTTCTCCAGGAGATCTTCCCGATCCAGGGATCGAACCCGGGTCTCCCGCACTGGAGGCAGACGCTTTAACCTCTGAGCCACCAGGAAGGCCCATTTGCCTAGACGTGGCATTTTTTTAGTTAAGAAAACCCCTCATTCTCGCCAAGGTGAATCAGTCATTATGCAATTTTAATGATAGAGAAACCAAGACACAGAAGGCAAAGGTTTGCCTTACTGCTGCTGCGTCACTTCAGTCGTGTCCGACTCTGTGTGACCCCATAGACGGAAGCCCACCAGACTCCCCCATCCCTGGGATTCTCCAGGCAAGAACACTGGAGTGGGTTGCCATTTCCTTCTCCAATGTGTGAAAGTGAAAAGTGAAAGTGAAGTCGCTCAGTCGTGTCCGACCCTTAGCGACCCCATGGACTGCAGCCTACCAGGCTCCTCCATCCATGGGATTTTCTAGGCAATAGTACTGGAGTGGCTTGCCATTGCCTTCTCCGAAGGTTTGCCTTAGGTTACCTCATCTGTGAAGTGTTTTTTTCTTCTATAAAGTTAAAAAAGAAAAAAGGCCTATAATCCTCCTGGCACCTTGGCTTGGCCATGGGAATAATGAGAAAAGAAAAATATACTTTTAGACTGTTCAGTATTTGGGAAAGTAAAATGAATATTTGATGACACCTGAGTCCAAAATAAGTGTAAACATTACAGGTTTCTCTCTCATACTTTCTCATATTTTGTCTGTTTTTGCTGTTTTCTTTTTGACCAAAGTAGCATTTTGAATTTGTCAAATTTCTATTTTTATTTCACAGTTTTGGAAGCCACTGTTAAGAATACCAAGAACCATTTTAGTCTTGAGGTAACTTTAAAAGTCTTGTAAGAGCTCAAAGAGAAATTTCTGCTATGACTTTTGACTTCCCTGAAATTTTTATAGTTCAGTAGTGATCGTATAGAAAAGTATGTAGTTCATAGAATGACTAGTATTGGAAATGTAAGAATAAGGAGAAAGAGAATCCTAGGCCAACATAAAATACCATAACATGCTTTCAGAGCAACTCATTTTAGTAGAAAGTAGGTCAGTGAACATTTGTAACCTCTCTGTAGGAAAAGCGTCAAAAAGCACTCAACTAGCCTGAAAGGTAAAATCTTTCCTAACCAGTTGTCAGTGTTTAGTAGACACAGCGTATGGACAAGGGTGTTTCCCTGTAGTAATTCATAGCCTGGAGTAGCTCATTTTTTCCTTGACAAATTCAACTTTTGTGTCAATGGACCACCAAAAAAAGCAGAAACAGAATGTTCATCTCCACCCAGTCAACACAGGCTCTGCTGGCTGCTTGCACTCAGAAATACTTTGGACAGAATCTTTCAGAAACGGTTCTATGACCTCTAGCAGCTAGGAAGATGAGTGTTCCTATAGACAGGCTCTGATTTTTCTTGAGAGCAATTCTTTCTCAGTTTTACCACAATATGCTGCACATGAATTCTTGAGGCTCATTTAGAAGGGGGTGGAAGGTTATTTTTACTGTAGCTAATGGATCTCTAACTTGCTGATGATATTCAATGAACTATGGTATGGATATGATTAAATGATAAGAATCTAATTATAAAGTAAATCTGATTAATGTTGCCCTTTTGGGGAATCATCATGATTCATTTAATCTAAGCCAGAAAATGACTCACTAAGCAGTTTGGAAATGCTGAGTATGTGTAACACTAGAAATGTCACAAGACATCATCATAAGGATATGATCTTACACAAAGAGTAATCTTTTCAACTGGGCAATTCTGAGCAAATCCATCAGTAAAGAAGAAATCACTGAATCTGGAAAAACCAAATATCTGTTCACAGATGACTCATGTTAAGGGTGTGTCTGAGATCCTGACTGGTGGCAGCAAAAAGATCCTGGTGGCAGCAAAAAGAACAAAACAATGGCCACTCTGGGATTTCCCTGGTGGTCCAGTCATTAAGACCCTGAGCTCCTAACACAGGGGGACCTGATTCTATCCCTGGTTGGGGAACTAGATTCCGCATGCTGCAGCTAAGACCCAGTGCAGCCAAATAAATAAATTTAAATAATAAATATTTTTTAAATGGCCACTCTGGTGAGTTATCATTCACAAGATACGTTTCTACAGGTATGATCTGACTTTCACAAGTACTATTTTATATTTTTGCAAAAATTACAGTGATTATCAGAAAGATTAAGTAGTTTGTACAAAGTCATTAGTAAGTGGCCATTCTGGCATTGAAACCCATCCTAAAATATTAAAATAGCCACCATCCCAGGTCAGGTAGTCCACAGTTAGCTCAGCCCTTTACCCTACCTGGTCAACTAAACTCAGGGAGTTTATATATAAATATAGGTTGCCTTCTAATCATATACATACCATTGGTTTTGGCAGTGCTGTGTGTGGCTCTTTCATATAGTATATTTGACAGGATCATCTTTTTTTAGTCTAAATTATTTTGCCTATGACATTCTCATGTTTATGGAATTTAATGAGATCAAATGCACATATAGGTGCACAATCCAAGCCACATGTTTCTCCCCATCTTATTAAAATAACTTTGTCTCAATTATAAAAATAATACAAAAGGTATAATGTATGGTGATGAATTGAATTAGACTTATCATGGTGATCATTTTGAAATATATATATTTATATATTACGTTGTACACCTGAAACCAATATAATGTTACATATTATACTTCAATTTTTAAAAAGTTTTTGATAGTTTTTAACTCTAAAAGAAAACGGAAAGGTATAAAGAAGGAAATAAATATCACCTATCAATCTATGACACCATAGTAACAACTTTTAAAGTACTACTTAATAGTCTTACAGATTTTATTCCCACACTTTATTTTAAATTAAAAAATTGGATCTTTTATATAAACTGCTTTACCATCCCCTAATATGAATACTTTAAAATCATGAACATCTTTTTATATTACTGGAATTTTGTGCTAGGAAATGCTGGGAAGATTCTATTTTACTTCTTAGTCCATTTTTACAGTGACAGACATCAATGCATACTTGGCATTTTCCAGCAAACACTTGTCAGAAACTACAATATGTAGAGATATAGGAAAACAAGGTCATAGAAAAAGGATCCAGTGAGAGAGGCTTTGTGTAATTTATCAACATATGAGTACTGACATGTCATTTTTATTTTTATGAGACATAAATTTTCGGGAGGCTGAATATTGTAGAACATTTTGCCAGATTTAACTTTACATGCCATGGGAGACCAACCCAAACAGAGCAAATTTTGGTTGGACAGATGAAGCTTGTCAAATGTACAAATTAATTGTGATTTAGAAATGAAAAGTTAATTTGTTAAAAATATTAAAATGACTGAGTGGTTGAAGGTGCCCATCTTTTCTCTGTGGTGTGATACCACCCAATTAAATATCAAGTTGCGTCAAATGTAGTTAGGACCCAACTCAAACCACAGCTCCAATGGCCCCTTTGCCAACAGTCAGGAGTAAGCCCAAAGGGGCGCTATGGTTAGCAGTTTCCCAATCCCTGTGGAACTGACGAGGGTGAAAAAGGAGAGGAAAGGGTATCTCACAGTTATATTTCATGGAACTAGATCACAGATATTTATTAATGTCAATAATTCGTTCACTCAACATTTATGGAGTACCTATTGATACTTTGACTCAGAGGTGAAGTTTCTGTGTGTGTGTGTGCGCGCGCACATGCTTGCACGCACACATGTGTATGACTGTGTGTAGGTACATGTACCTGTGTGGAATAAATACAAATGAATAAATTAGAAACCATGATTAACATGTAATAGATTTCAGACTTACTTTCTTTAGGCCATTTACGTGATGCTTGTGTTCTTAAAGCTCTTGCATTATTATTATTTTTTAACCTCTAGATGGAATATATAGGATGATATGTATGTTCTTCAAATACTGGATGGAATTTTCTTCAAGTTTACATCAACTCCACTCTCACATTTTTCATGTTTTCCTCAAATGGTGATTTTTAGACAATCTTGGCCTCTACTTATTGCTCATTCATTTATTTAGAACCAACTGTAATTTACATAAAAATAAACTTACCTTCCAGATGGAAAGACACCAAAGTCAAGAGGATCACGGACAGAGGACTGGCCTCTATGATGTAGGTGCAGTTCATGTTGTTGTCATATTGCTTTGGGTAGTTTGGAGAAACGATATAACCTGAAGGGCTAGTGAAATTTCTCCCACATCCTACATGGGAAGAAAAAGGTATTTTCAGAACATTTGTTCTCCCAGACAGTAACTCTTCATCAGTGAGGAAAGCCTCAACTTTCCTAAGCTCTCTAGAACCAGGGTCCCCAACCTCTGCGATCTACCACCTAATGATCTGAGGTGGAGCTGATGTAATAATAATAGTAATAAAGTGCACAATAAATTTAATGCGCTTTAATCATCGGAGAAGGCAATGGCAAGCCACTCCAGTACTCTTGACTAGAAAATCCCATGGACGGAGGAGCCTGGTAGGCTGCAGTCCATGGGGTCGCTAAGGGTCGGACACGACTGAGCGACTTCACTTTTAATTTTCACTTTCACACACTGGAGAAGGAAATGGCAACCCACTCCAGTGTTCTTGCCTGGAGAATCCCAGGGACAGGGGAGCCTGGTGGGCTTCCGTCTATGGGGTCACACAGAGTCGGACATGACTGAAGTGACTTAGCAGCAGCAATCATCCCAAAACCATCCCTCACGCCAATCCATGGAAAAACTGTCTTCCATGAAACTGGTCCCTGATGCCAAAAAGGTTGGGGACTGCTGCTCTAAAGATATATTCTCTGAGACATTCCAAATGGAAGCAATGGTAACTAAAAGAATGGAGCTCTGATTTAAAAATAAGTATGCATGCAAGATTAGAACAATATATTTTTTAGAAAATGTTGCAGAATTTTGGGCTAAGTAGAAAATTTCCCACACATCCACTGCAACTCTCACAATTTTAAGATAGTAAAGGATAACTTAGCAAAGATTGAAGAGGATTCATGTAGCTAAAGGAATAAAACTGATGAGAAGTGATCAATGCCGGATCAGTACACTGAAGTTTTTAAGTACTGTATTATATTATAGAAAAACATGTTCTTCTCATTACCATTGTAATACGACTGTAAAAATAATACCTGCTTTATAAAATGGTTGAATTTACTAATCCCAACTCTTTAACAATTTCTCACATGATTCCCTGGTGTTAGAAATAAAAAGAACTACCTTTTATTTTTAATAAATAAAATGACATTTATTTTTCTATAACCACTAACTAGTTAATCCACACACTCCCTATCTAACATAGACAGAAAACATCAGTATTCTTTTAAACTGTTAAACACACACACATACACAAATACAATGAACCAAGTAAAGGCCTAAAATCAGGTCTGGGGTGCCTTTCATTAATTCCCTTACACCACCCTCTTATTCATGTCTGGATACTTGTTCACTGTGTTATTTCCTCCAGTTCCTTTCATCAGACTTCTTCCTAAACAATGGTTTGTAAATAGTGGCTACCTGATTTAATTCAGTCAATAATCATATGCACCACTGTGTCTCAGTCTTGAAAACTCCATGCCTCACTATTCTACCTGGTAGGAGTAGCCATCAGAGAAGGAAGAGAAAACCTTAGGAAGGTGACTGTCAAGGTTGACTGAACATGAGAATCATCTGGGTGAGAAACTAAAACATGTAAGTCCTTGGCCAGGGAAATTCTGAATTCAGACAAACTTGGGGTGAAGCCCGTGTTTTTACAGCCCCAAGTGAGTCCCATGCAGACAGGTAAGTGCTGCAAGCCAGACACGCTGATTGGCTACTAATGAGGCCTCCTGGACTTTGGCTCAATTCCTGCCTCACTGCAGATTTCAGGGTCCATTTATGACATTCACCAGTGTCACTCAGGCCTTCTACATCATTTCTTTAGTGAGCTACGGGTGAATTCGGTTCCATTCTCAATGAACTGGAAGGAAGGGTGCACTCTTGGGATCAGGTGACTGATTCACTCAAGCCCTTCCCCAGGGTTCTAAGCAACCATGGAGCAGACCAGGTCTGCCCATGGCAGCCACGCCCTTTCAAGGACCCCCTCATTCTGTACTACTTACGGCTCACGAAGGAAGCAGAGAAGCCCTGAGCTGGGGCCTCCTGAGACTGGAACACAGCAGTGAAGACGTTTCTGGGCGTGGTGATGGGCCCCGGGGCCATGTTCCCGCAGCTTGTGGCTAACAGGGTCTGGCTGGACTCCTGAGTGTCCGCCCACACCTAACAGAGCCAGAAACAGGACTTAATGCCCCAGGCTTTTCCTGGTCAATGGTTAAATGTGCTCAGGCTGGAACACAACGGGCACTCAGATGTATAGAGACCAAAACATAATGATAAATAAAACAGATGCGTATCTACAGTATTTTCTTTTGCGAACCATTTAAGCTGTTTTTTGTTTTTTTTTTAATAGCACAGCCCATTCTTGACTCTTCCAAGGAGACTGTGCTCATTTTTGTGTAGCTAGGCCATTTCCTCTTGCCTTCTCCTAGTTGACCTGATCTAACTGAACTTGCCCAACCCCCAACTAAGGATTACCTAGCCCAAGAAGGCAAGAAGGGCATTGGGTTTGGATTGGTCTTACTTGACTACTCAACATTTCCTTCACATTGAATTACTCATTCTTATCACTTGCAGGAAAGTTCCTTGAACAACGCCAAAACACATCAAGCCGTTATAGACATTTCTATTAGCAAATTGGCCCAGAAGAAGTGTGAGGGAGACCAAAGCAGAGCACAGATTTACTATCAGCTCTTCAAGGTCATATCATTTAAAGTGATTTTCAAACACTGCATATCCTGCTGTTAGTCAGCTTACTGAAGTCAGATTATATTTGCCATGTATGAGATATGGGAGGTGCATGGGGCTGGAACTACTGAGAATAAGAGTGAGGATATTCTGCCAAATATCTAAGATCAAAATAAGCATCAGGAAAGAAATGTACACCCACATTTTTCCTAACATCCCCTTTATGTCCTCCCACTCCCTGCCCTTAACTATCCAGGGAAACACTATACAGAAGTTTTCTATCCACATTTGTCCTGTGTGTATTTTTAATTCTGTAAAATTATACACATGATTTACCGAGAGATCTGCATATACTCTTTTTTTTTGCATATATTCTTTTTTACAAACATCATGGAAAAAGCAAAATGATCAGAGCTAAAACTTTTATGAAAGCATCTCAACTTCTTCAATAAGGAACTTCAAGAATCCTCAAAGGCTTATGCTTTCCTGAAGTCATTAATTATGGATCTGACATCTTTACCTTTTGGCCCAGAACATAGGTGTTATCATGATAATAATGGTAAGGAGTTATTAAATATTCATTGCTGCTGTATCAATCAAGATCTCATTTCACTGGCTCTATGACCTAGAACTCTTAAATATTAGATATACAAACTGTTACAAAACTGGCAAAAACTTTCTGACTTTTCTTAAGGTTTGTACAATTCAGCCTTTCTGACTTTTCTTAAGGTTTGTACAATTCAGCCTGGCTGCATGTGATATTTTATCACTCAAGTGATTTTTTTTTAAAAATTATGTTTATTGAGTACCTAAGTACTATTGCCTAGAAAATCCCATGGATGGAGGAGCCTGGTAGGCTGCAGTCCGTGGGGTCGCTAAGGGTCGGACACGACTGAGCGACTTCACTTTCACTTTTCACTTTCCACTTTCACACATTGGAGAAGGAAATGGCAACCCACTCCAGTGTTCTTGCCTGGAGAATCCCAGCGACGGGGGAGCCTGGTGGGCTTCTGTCTATGGGGTCACACAGAGTCGGACACGACTAAAGTGACTTAGCAGCAGCAGCAGCAGCAGCAAGATTCACATGCAGTTGTAAGACATAGAGGAATCACTGGTACACATTTCCCAGTTTGCTCTAATACTGACATCTCGTAAAACTATAATTAATATCATAACCAGGAGGTGGACTTGATACAGTCCACCTATCTTTCTCAATTTCCCAGTGTCACTTGTATTCATACATGTGTGTATATACATTTGGTTATACACCAGTTTAGAGAGTAAGTCCCCTACACACAAACCTTCAAGTTGTGAACTTTTAAAGAAACGAACGTGTATTCACATGTCCAACCACATAACTCAGTTCACATGTCCTGTATAAACTGTCATGTGCCTGTATCCTTTACAAGTGGTTGTGCTTTTGTGTATTTTACTGTACAGTACTATATAGAGTACAGTAGTGCAGTATCTTTATTTCAAGTCCAGGATATCCAGAAGCAAGCATAATAGCAGCGGTGATGTAGCTGGTACTATTGTACTTTTCAAGGTACTGTACTGTAAGATTCAGTTCAGTTCAGTTCAGTTACTCAGTTACGTCCGACTCTTTGCAACCCCATGGACTGCAGCACACCAAGCCTCCATGTCCATCACCAGCTCCCGGAGCTTACCCAAACTCATGTCCATTGAGTCGGTGATGCCATCCAACCATCTCATCCTCTGTCGTCCCCTTCTCCTCCTGCCCTCAATCTTTCCCAGCCTCAGGGTCTTTTCAAATGAGTCAGCTCTTCGCATGAGGTGGCCAAAGTATTGGAGCTTCCGCTTCAACATCAGTCCTTCCAATGAACACTCAGGACTAATCTCCTTTCAGATAGACTGGTTGGATATCCTTGCAGTCCAAGGGACTCTCAAGAGTCGTCTCCAACACCACAGTTCAAAAGCATCAATTCTTCAGCACTCAGCTTTCTTTATAGTCCAACTCTCACATCCATACATGACAACTGGAAAAACCATAGCCTTGACTAGATGGACCTTTGTTGGCAAAGTAATGTCTCTGCTTTAAAGATGTTTAATTTTTGTGTTTGTTTTTTATGTACTATTTGTGTAAAAAGTATTATAAACCTAATACATGACAGTACTATATAACCAATTGTATTAGCTGGGTACCTAGGCTGACTGTTGGACTAATGAAGAAATTCTTCGGAGCTCAACTTCCTTTATGGTCCAATGAGCATCAAAAAATTGATGCTTTTGAACTGTGGTCCTGGAGAAGACTCTTGAGAGTCCCTTGGACTGCAAGGACATCAAACCAGTCTATCCTAAAAGAAATCAGTCTTGAATATTCATTGGAAGGATGAATATTCATTGGAAGGATGATGCTGAAGTTGAAGCTCCAATACTGTGGCCACCTGATGTGAAGAACTGACTCACTGGAAAAGACCCTGATGCTGGGACAGATTGAAGACAGGAGGAGAAGGGATGACAGAGGATGAGATGGCTGGATGGCATCACCGAGTCGATGGACATGAGCTTGAGTAAGCTCCAGGAGTTGGTAATGGATAGGAAGCCTGGCGTGCTGCAGTTCATGGGGTTGTGAGAAGTCGAACACGACCGAGTGACTGAACTGAACTGTACTGAATGAACAAACTGGACCTATAAACACACTCTTCGGATGGAACTCATTCATACATAGAGGACTTACTGTACCATCACCTTCAAGATATCGAGCAGCTCCAACTCCAAGGCTCACCGAGCTGCCACTTCTACTCATTGAGTAGTTTTTATATTCCAAGTGTTGAGTACTATTTATGTTATTGTATCATATCACCACTAATGCTAAAAACATTCCTACTAA
This sequence comes from Moschus berezovskii, assembly GCF_049115385.1. Classification (NCBI taxonomy): domain Eukaryota; kingdom Metazoa; phylum Chordata; class Mammalia; order Artiodactyla; family Moschidae; genus Moschus; species Moschus berezovskii. The sequence continues at coordinate 53,400,096 of NC_142474.1, read as the reverse complement.
AGTAGGAATTATTCTCTTTGTTTTACAGTTGAGTGATTTAAAGCCTAAATGTTTAATTGGCTCGGAGAGGAACATACAGGCAGTAAATGCAAAGAAGGTGGAGTACAGGTCAATGTTCTTTCCACTAAAAGGTGTACAGGCCCTCAGAGACAGAACATACAAGATGCAAAAAAGCATTTTTTAAACTCCCAGTGGTTGAGGTTTCTCACTTTTTCATTCAAGAAATCCAAGCAGTGAAATTGTCCTTCTACTTTGAGAGCAATGAGTCATTTCTAGTCTAAACGTTTACGTTCCTGAAACCAACTTGTCTCCAATTAAATACACAAGCACACTGACCTTCACAAAGCTGTTCTGACACTGTCCATCCCCACTGGGGATGAGGAAGTTGTTGTCAAAGCTGATCTCCAAGTGTTTACTTTGGTGTGTAATGACTGTCCAGGAACATCTGCTGTTCTCAGGAAAATTCTGAGGCCAGTGAGGGGATCTGATTGTACCATTGTTCGAATGAAGTACTCCACCACAGCCTGAAAAATTGTCATGGAAAAAGTCATCACCTTGTGAAGAATATAACAATTTTGGTAAACCCAAGGCTTCTGGAGAAGACACATTTCTAAATGAGATTTCAGTGTGTCTCTCCATATATATGAGTCTCTGACCGTCAGGGCAGGTCCACAGCAAGGACTCTCAGCAAATGTAAGGTCAGTGAAGTCACAGGAAACTTCAGTTGTTACTGTTTTGTTACCCCTGTACTGAACTCACCTGATCCCATTAATCCATGCCAAAAAGAGAACAGACTTCCACTCTGTCATCAAACAAGAGCAATAATTTTTACTCCCTTTGAGGCTCTGGTGTATTAATATTTGTGGACCAACAATCTCAAGCTTTGTTTTTCACTGCCACTAACACATGAGAGTGCAAGTCTACACTCATTTGTAATTTTACTCTAACATACATACATAACAAGTAATTTTAATCTAACATAAACAGGAGAAAATGATTTTGAGGAGGGGAAAACTTTCCATTAAGCAACCTGGTTCATTCACACTGAAATGCCAATGAATGAAAATTAAATTATAGGGATTAAAAGGAAGAAAAATCCAGAATTATTTTGTAATATTAAAATATGTTCTTAAGAGACAACAAAAAAAAATATGTGAACTTAAAATGAAGTTAGAGTTTTCTTTGTATCTTTTGCTTTTAAACCCTTGAGAAACTTGGGGTTCATCTCAAACACCCTTCCAAGTCCAACAGCAACCAGTGGGTTACTGAGGGACAATTTGAATCAAAGCTCTTTTCCACAAAGAGCTTCCTAATCACTCCCTGACTCTTCTAGAAATAACTGTCCTCTATGATATTGCAAGGCTATGCTGGGACCCTATCAAAAGTATCCAATGCAAGTCTTACATTTTCTGGGGATTTCCATGAAGTTTATAGTTTGCAGCTACAACAATCAATCCTTTGAAACCAGATCTGTTATGTTTTGCCCTGTACAGAGCATTCATTCTAAATCACAAATGTTATCTTGTCACTTTGCTGCTCAAAACTCAACTAGCTCCCCATTGCCTGAGGGGTAATTCAGAAGCCAAGGCTCTTCAGGATGTGGTGGTGGTGGTTTAGTCTCTAAGTTGCATCCGACTCTTGCGACCCCAGAGACTGTAGCCCACCAGGCTCCTCTGTCCATGGGATTCTCCAAGTAAGAATAGTGGAGTGGGTTGCCATTTCCTTTTCCAGGAGATCTTCAGGACGTGGATGACTGCTTTTCCTGCCCTCAACTCACCAGTCTGCATCCTGCCTCCAAGCTCAAAACACCTTAAACTACTTGTGATTCCAGCACATATTTTCTATTACTTGTGATTCCCAAGCTGTGCCGTGACCTTTTGCCTATGGAATTAAAATGGTGGAAGTATTAAAATCAAAGTTTCTGGGCTCTGCTGTCTTTACTTAAACTCAAGTCTTCTGATTATCAGCTACATGACTTGGGCAGATTATCAACCCATTTATCCTGCTTATACCCATGCAAGTGGAGAAAATGTGGATCGATAGTGTGTCTTCCTTAGAACGTTGTTACATGAGATGGCATATGTAGTGTAAAAATTTAGAATTGAGTCTGACAGAGTAGGTACAAAATATAGACTTGTTGGATTAGTTAGTAAATTTTAAAACTACATTGATGATAAAAGACAGTAAATGCAGACAGTATTTCTTTTACCTAAAGTCTCTGAGCTCCATGTAGCATAAAATCCACCATGTTGTATAGAATGGTCTGTATTAAAAATCACCACCAGCTGGTTGGAACCTGACTGGATCGTCCCTGGGTTGAAAATTCCACAGTAGTGTCCTATGATGGGTGATCCAGGGGAACCACCGTTCCTCACAGTGACAGAGTCCCAGGCACAGTTTTCATGGGCTTCAATGTCAAAATTACTGAATGTCAGCTGCAGGAGAAAAGAGAAGAAATGAGAAAACACTCTGAGTTGTAAATGAGCCTGTCTACGTAGAGTTAGACTGAAGTCCTCTGCATCCTTTCATTCTAATATATATAATTTTGTATTTACATATCTTATTTAATTCTCCTTGCCCTTCTCTACTTTTTCTTATTGAAGTTTCTCTGGGAAATTTTGAGAGTGAATATTTCTCCCAGAATGGGAGTCATTAGGGTCATATTCAGTCCCCTGGACTGGGATGGCAACTTATATCAAGAACATGAAAGCATCTCTATTCCAGATGGAGAATGGTCTTCTATAGAGAGCTTCTCCTGTGCTTGAAAAAGAATGGAATATATTTCATCCTACATTAATTATAAATGCGTAGATGCCAATGTATGTACTCCAATCAGAGAATTTTAGGGAGAAGATGATTTGATGGCAGGATTAAAGCCTATTCTAATCACTTGCTTATTAAAAATAACTCTGTCTCCACCCAGGACACAGTACTTTTCTTGTGCATTTTCAGAAGTATCAATATTTCACCCAATCGTCAATACTCACATTGATGGTGTGGCCTTGTGGGGCTTCCAACAGCCAAGAACAGTGGGTCAAGCTGTCGTATGCAGATGGATAGTTGGGACTTGAGATCACTCCACTGTCACCTATCTGTATTCCACCACAGTCTGAAATTAGATTTGCAAACTTCTCAATAAGATAGGAAAAAACCCACAAAATTCTGTTAAGCCAAAGTAAATACTACTTACAGCCATCACACTTTATGATTTTTAAAAAAGGGCATTAAATGGATAAATAGATGAAATTAGATGAAAGCAAAGTAAAACTGAAAGTAAAAAGATGGACGATTAGAAATAAACAGAATCTTATATAGTGTTAATTAAATGGAATCACATAATGAAGGTGGGCTCAAGTTTGATACAAAGGAGAAGGAAGACTGTATGAACCAAAAATGGCAAAAACTTGGATAAGCATAGAATAAACGCAATAAATGCACCTGACAATAAATGCACTAGGGACAACGTAAAGAACAATGGCTTTCTTGAAAAAACTTGGCCCATGAAAACACATGTAAGCTTGAAGAATATGACCAGTACCATAACTAAACATTTTGTCATTTGACAATAAACACATGTACTGTAGTCAGCTATCAAAGTGTACATGAGCACAGAAAGTTGAAAAATTTTCTAATTTACAAAAATACATTTTGAAAGCATAGTATGGTATGATGTTCCACAGAAATAATGCTTCCAGATGTCTGATGCTTTTCTGTCAGTCTGATGAAGAAGAACCAATTGGCAACCTGGTTGACTGAGTGGATAAGAAATCTCACTCCTTTCCCCAGTCAACTGTTTGCTTATAAGAACTGGCTATATTGCCAGCACTGGAGAATTACACGTGCCCTTGAAAAGAATGTGTACTCCACTGTTGTTGCTGGAAGTGTTCTGTAGATGTCAGGTTAAGTTGGTTGTTCAGGCCTTATATATCCTTGCTAGTTTTCTGTTTAATTGTTATACCAATTAAAATATTATTTTGAGTTGTCTGAAAAAAAAAGAACTGGGTAGAAAGTATAAATAAAAATGTCTGATTGACATTACCAACAAAAACAACAAATAAACCTTGAAATAAATCTAACAAAATACATGTGAGATCTTTCTGGAAAATATCATTTTAAAATTTATGTATTGTTTTATCACTGGAGTTGGAGAGCTTATCATCAGTCTTACCTGTAAAGGAATACTGTGCATGGAATCCAACATGTTCTACACGCTCATTGGTGACAAAGTGTATCCATACCTCTGGATAAGGTATAACCAATGGCATTCTAGGTTTTGAAGATCCACAAAGTCTCCATATCAGAAGCCCATCGGCATTACCTGAGCAGAACAAGACACCGAGTGTCATTTATATAACTTTTGAAAAATATATTTAACAAATTCAATCAGAATAAATAATAATAAAAACATTTCAAGCTATTCACTGATGCACATTCAAATTCTGGTTTAGTAGCAGACATTTCACAAATCCTCTTTCTGTCTTTCTCAACTACAAAGGAAAGAGTGCCTCAAACAAGGTGAAAAATAATGCTTTTTTCGGTATGGATCTCTTTATCCTAGGCACCATTTTGTTCCAATTCATGTTTTCATAATTATTTCTTAGCATATATTTAAACAAAGAAACAATTGGTAAAAACTTAAAAACCTAGGGTCTAGCTGTCAACACTGATCCATCTCATTCTGTTTATGGGAGATATTGTCCTCAGCTGGACACATGCAGAATGATGGTTTTGTCTGAACAGTGTTCTTCTGGACCTTACATATGTACACTACAGTTCTCGACTCCCTTCACTGGGAGGTCACTGGACTCCAGGCAAAAGGCGAAAGTTGTAGATATGAATGGGAGAACGTGTTCCTTGATTGGACTCACCCACTCGGAACTCAAGGACATCAGATTGACAGTCTTGGTGAGTTTCTAGATAAAAGTCCTCAAAATGAATGTAAATGGAGGAGTTGCCCTGATTAGGGTTGCTGAGCATCCATTCACAGTTTAGGTTTCTTGAATAATTACTGACTCCGTCATAGCCAGGAGAAGTAAAGTTTCCTTCAGGGAAACTTGTAAGGGACCCACCGCACACTGAGGAAACAGAAGGCAACAAAGACTAGTTGTCAGACTCACGCCATAGGCGAAGACGCACATGCGACAGAAAAAAATAACTATAATAACCACTGAAGTCTTTCTTTTTATTGCTTTGTTTTTCCAGATGAAGTCAGGGTTGTGGGCAAAGGGCTCGCTCATCACACCAACTACAGAAGTTGTTTCTGTGAGTTTAGAAAGAAAGATGCACAGAAATAAGCAATTCCTTTATTTCCCTGAAGGTGTAGATTAGGTGAGTGAGGTCTGGCTAAGTCAGTATCTTCTAATATGAGCCCACTGTTCACTAATATTTCATTTAAAGCAGTATCCAAATATAATGGTGGCCCTGATGGCTTCTGATTAGGAATCCTCCAATTGACCTGAGAATTTATTTGAATAAAACAGATAATATTTAACACTGGCATTGCAATGAATTTGCTCCTTTTCAAGAGGAATGAATACTCTTTGTATTAATGAAATAAAGTTGTTTTTTTTTTTAAATTCAATTCCACTCTTCCTAAAGTTTAAAGTTCTTAGATAATAACACCAATCCAGAAAGTAGGAGGATATTTACAGTAGAAAGGCCATTATCTTGCTTAATTTTAAATATCCCATATCATATGTGAACCCCACATTCATGTATGCTGGAAGTCTATATCTGGATAGATGGCACAATCTGTCTTCAGTTGCATTAATTACCCTCTGGGAGTAAGCTACCTTCCAAGAGATCTCTGTCCTTTTTCAGGATAGAGACCTGACCAAGGGCTGTGGGACTGGCAATCATCTATAATGGTGACACTGCATGGGACTCAGCTAGAAGCTCTTCAACAGCATTTTTTTTAACTTTTCTAATTCACAATAGTAGTTTTCTTTCCAAAACGATAAGTTTTTGTTTTCTGTTTTTGGGCTTTTTGGTTGGGTTTTTCTATCTGGTTATGTTTGTCTTTCATGGAAAATTCTAGGTGTAACCTTGATCTCTGAGGGGAACACGGATGACTCTGCTGCTGTTGGCAGCAGTTGCAGGGCACTTGCCATGTAGACTGTAACACAGGTGTATTCACAGCAGCTGCTATTACCTGCATCTTCACTGGATGTGTAGGTAGCAGTGAAGCCGCCGTATGGCCTGGACCCGTCCGTGAAATAAACGACCTTCATTGTATTTCCTGAAGATTCGATCTCATTGCTGCCATTCACACTACTGCACAGTTTCTCCAGCTGGGGTGAGTTACTTCTAATGCCGTTAAATACCTGTTGAAAAAAACAGTTTAACCGTTAGACATAGCCCATCTTACTGAGTATTTCCTAGGAGTTTATGTTCCCAGCCTAGACATGCTTCCTTCTAAGGAAACTCTGAACTAAAATAAATTATTTCACAATATGGGCACTTGACCCAGGGTCACAAGCCACTGCATCACCCACAGCGCATTTTGTGCCCTCAGGGTCATTGCACAAAAATGGAAGCATTGCAGTCATGCCCTCCTGCCACATAGTGACAAACAAAAAACTGCTGTGCTCTTTGCAGCTGGAAACTGTGTTCAAAATGTAAAGCAGCTATGCTAACAAGCTTACGTCTTAGTTCACAGAGTTCACTGGGGAGCAGTTTTTCTTAGCAATGCATCAGGACCTTTGACATTGGGAAACAGGGTTTAAGCATTAGTCTCTGATGAACTGAAGTACAGAAGAAATCAAATATTTTTAAATGCCTTGAAAAGTGATTTTAAAAAATCAATCTCAATATAATAGTTCTTTCCTAATTACTTATGCATTCAAAGCTTCAACTTTCTTACAAGTTTAAACTTTTAAAAATGTATTTGAGTATTGTGGACCCTAAAACATAAATCACAGCAGGATCCTCCATGACCCACTTCCCAGAATATTGGAAATAAAAGCAAAAATAAACAAATGGGACCTAATTAAAATCAAAAGCTTCTGCACAGTAAAGGAAACTATAAGCAAGGTGAAAAGACAGCCTTCAGAATGGGAGAAAATAATAGCAAATGAAGCAACTGATGAAGGATTAATCTCAAAAATATACAAGCAACTCCTGCAGCTCAATTCCAGAAAAATAAACGACCCAATTAAAAAATGGGCCAAAGAACTAAACAGACTTCTTTCTCCAAAGAAGACATACAGATGGCTAACAAACACATGAAAAGGCGCTCAACATCACTCATATTCAGAGAAATGCAAATCAAAACCACAATGAGGTACCATTTCACACCAGTCAGAATGGCTGCTATCCAAAAGTCTACAAGCAATAAATGCTGGAGAGGGTGTGGAGAAAAGGGAACCCTCTTACACTGTTGGTGGGAATGCAAACTAGTACAGCCACTATGGAGAACAGTGTGGAGATTCCTTAAAAAACTGGAAATAGAACTGCCATACGACCCAGCAATTGCACTCCTGGGCATACACACTGAGGAAACCAGAATTGAAAGAGACACATGTACTCCAATGTTCATCGCAGCACTGTTTATAATAGCCAGGACATGGAAACAACCTCGATGTCCATCTGCAGACGAATGGATAAGAAAGCTTTGGTACATATACACAATGGAGTATTACTCAGCAATTAAAAAGAATACATTTGAATCAGTTCTAATGAGGTGGATGAAACTGGAGCCTATTATACAGAGTGAAGTAAGCCAGAAAGAAAAACACCAATACAGTATACTAATGCATATATGTGGAATTTGGAAAGATGATAACGATAACCCTGTATACCAGACAGCAAAAGAAACACAGATGTATAGAACAGTCTTTTGGACTCTGTGGGAGAGGGCGAGGGTGGGATGATTTGGGAGAATGGCACTGAAACATGTATATTATCATATGTGAAACAAATTGCCAGTCCAAGTTCGATGCATGATACAGGATGCTCGGGGCTGGTGCACAGGGATGAACCAGAGCGGTGGGATGGGGAGGGAGGGGGGAGGGGGGTTCAAGATGGGGAACATATGTACACCCAGGGCAAATTCATGTCAATGTATGGCAAAACCAATACAATAATGTAAAGTAAAAAAAAAAAAGTCAGAGAAAAAAAAAATTAAACAACTCCAGTTATGCACATGGTTATGATAATTGGCAAAATATTCTTCCACTTCTGTCCAAAACCAAGTGGATATCTCGGACAGCTCAAGAAAGATCTAGAAGTAACTAAACAGTAAATATGGAGTGAGTGACAGTTCTGTTTTTAAAAAGGATTGGAATGGCTTACAATTAGGAATAATGAGGCTGAATACGACATTAAGAGCTACGGAGGTGGATACTGTATTCCATACAAAAGCTGTATGCTTTTCTGTCTACTGTAATTGATCATCAAATGTAGCTCTTTGGGGGCTTCTGGTTTAAAGTGTCTTCCAGCTCGTAGGAATGGACCCAACATTTCTTATCATTTACTGAGCACAAACAACATGCCAGACTCGACTAATAACCCCTTGGATTACCTTATCTAATTAGCAAACTAACCTCGCAGACATACTATATTACCCCTGTTTTCCAGGTTAAGACACCAGAATTCAGAAAGATAATGCCACTTGCCACAGCTTAAAGAGCCAGTAATAATAAAATTGGGATTCAAATTATGCCTCTGATTCCAAACCACGAAACAATGCATAGGAAACAGGAGAGAAGTATTTCAATGATTCTAAAAACAGGAATGGGCAACACATTGCCAGAATCAAAAGGTATTATTTGCAACTACAAGGATAATATGTGCAAAACTATGATCAATGGCCCTTGTCTCTTCCCCAGCATCTGCCCTAAGTGTAAAATCACAGTGACTAAGAATTGTGAGGCATCATTTATCATGCAAACCCCTGCTTTTAGGAGAACCAAGAGGGCCGTTTCCACATTCCTCCACTACTCCTCTTTGAACTGAGAAACTAAAACTCTTGGAAAACAGTGGGGTAAGAAGGAGGTATGTGAAATTCAGGACATAAAATGTGCTAAAAGCAGGAATACAATGGGGCATTCGGCTCATTGTTCTGCACAAGGGATGGTGTGGCTTTCCCACTTTTCCATCTGGGCACAGAGTGAGACAGGCAGCCAGTCTGGAGGTATGGTATGCTTAGGTCACTGCCTGAGGTATCGGTCTAGAAGTGGCTTGCTCAAAGCCACCCTTGAGCAACCTGTAGATCTCAGGAAGAATCCTTACTTCCTTCCTTCCTTGCTTGCTTCCTTTCTTTCAGTCAAGTTCTCAAGCAAATAAAGGATAAATAGAAGACAAGCCACATCCTGTTGTTTGGAGCAGAATGAAGAGGAAACAACACAAGCATGGAACTCATAAAAATGTATTTCAAAGAAAGGAATGTGGACATTGTATTAAAGATTCAGAAATTTATTTTGAAAGTGATTCTTTGATGCTTTAACCTCAGGGGTGAGGGGGTGGGGAAGACCTGTAATATGACATTTGTGGTTTCCCCTGATTAAATGGTCAGATACCCCCTCGGTCACCACCTTCCCCAACCCCCCACCCCCACCCCGCCATGAAGCCCAGAAGTTGATGGCTCCAGTCACACACAGAGAACTTCTCATAGCCTTTGAGCACTTAATACTTAAAAAGGAATGAAGAGTCAAGGGTCAGTAGACATTTAGGCAAACATCCAATGTAAAAGTCAGAGACCAATATAATAGGAAAGAGGGACTTGAAGGAGACTGACTCCCAAAAAAGCAATAAAAAGTTTCAAAATCATGATTAATATATTTGACATACATAGTACAGTCAAAAGAATAAGGATAGAATAAAGATAATTACAGGCATGCTACTGCTAAGTTGCTTCAGTCGTGTCCAACTCTGTGAGACCCCATAGATGGCAGCCTACCAAGCTCCTCCATCCCTGGGATTCTCCAGGCAAGAACAATGGAGTGGGCTGCCATTTCCTTCTCCAATGCATGAAAGTGAAAAGTGAAAATGAAGTCGCTTCAGTCGTGTCCAACTCTGTGCGACCCCACAGACAGCAGCCCACCAGGCTCTGTCATCCCTGGGATTCTCCAGGCAAGAACACTGGAGTGGGTTGCCATTTCCTTCTCCAAATTACAGATATACATGCACTCAAAAACTTTGTCACCCATGCCTATGTCCTTAGAGAGCCAAAAGAGCATGTGCCTTACCTCAAAGAGGAAATTAACCAAAAACAGGAAACGCTCATTATCATAAAGCCAGGTATCCTGTCCAGGAGATGGATGAAGAAACTTGCAAATATGAAGATGAAGGGAAATCTGGGCATGGCAGTAGGAATCAGACTTGCAACTGATGGGCAAAGGATCAAGGAAGACATTTCTAAGGAAAATGAATGAAACCTATAGAAGTGTTTTATCATATAAGGTGGGGATATACACCTGGAGTGTGGAACGTGTGGAAGATTTAGTGACTAAAAAGCCTTTGACTGTGTGGATTGCAACAAAATGTGGAAAATTCTGAAAGAGATGGGAATACCAGACCACCTAACCTCCCTCCTGAGAAATCTATATGCAGGTCAAGAAGAAATAGTTAGAACTGGACAGTTAGAACAGTCAACAGACTGGTTCCAAATCTGGAAAGGAGTATGTCAAGGCTGTATATTGCCACCCTGCTTATTTAACTTATATCCAGAGTACATCATGAGAAACGCTGGACTGGATGAAGCATAAGCTGGAATCAAGATTGCTGGGAGAAATATCAATAACCTCAGATATGCAGATGACACCACCCTTGTGGCAGAAAGTGAAGAAGAACTAAAGAACCTCTTGATGAAAGTGAAAGAGGAGAGTGAAAAAGTTGGCTTAAAGCTCAACATTCAGAAAACAAAGATCATGGCATCCGGTCCCATCACTTCATGGCAAATAGATGGGAAAACAGTGGAGACAGTGGCAGACTTTATTTTGGGGGGCTCCAAAATCACTGCAGATGGTGACTGCAGCCATGAAATTAAAAGACGCTTGCCCCTTGTAAGGAAAGTTATGACCAACCTAAATAGCATATTAAAAAGCAGAGACATTACTTTGCCAACAAAGGTCCATCTAGTCAAAGCTCTGGTTTTTCCAGTAGTCATGTATGGATGTGAGAGTTGGACTATAAAGAAAGCTAAGCGCCGAAGAACTGATGTTTTTCAATTGTGGTGTTGGAGAAGACTCTTGAGAGTCCCTTGGACTGCAAGGAGATCCAAACAGTCCATACTATAGGAAATGAGTCCTGAATATTCATTGAAAGGACTGATGCTGAAGCTGAAATTCCAATACTTTGGCCACTTGATGCAAAGAACCAACTCATAGGAAAAAACCCTAATGCTGGGAAAGACTGAAGGCAGGAGGAGAAGGGGATGACAGAGGATGAGGTGGTTGGATGGCATCACCAACGTGATGGACGTGAGTTTGAGTAGGCTCTGGGAGTTGGTGATGGACAGGGAGGCCTGGCGTGCTGCAGTCCATGGGGTCACAAAGAGTCAGACGCAACTGAGCAACTGAACTGAGCATAGAAAACAACACACACACACACACACACACAACATGAAAGTGTAATACAGGACACAATTATTACCTGGAAAATCAAAAGCAAATGCTACCAGAGTACAATACTTCATTTAAGTGGGAGTGATGTTTTCATAGTCATATTAAAAACCCTGAGTAACAATTTAAACAAAATCTGTGACAGGAGTATTTGGGGAGGTAGCTGGGGGTGGTAACTGAATTGTGAGTACCCCCATTGCATTTTTGGTGATCCTGGGGTGGTTTTTGAAGACAGTTAAATCCTCATCTTCCACAGTTGGATGTGGATAATGTCTAAGACAAAAGGAAAAAAAAAAGAAGTAGCAGCATAGGAATATTATTTTGAAATAATGACATAAATATCAAAAGATGTAGCTGAATGAGTAGAAAAGGGTGCCTTTGGCATTTATGATTCAGAGATGGGGAAATGACAAGCAGGACATGATTGAGAATTTGTGGTTGATGCTGTAAATTTTATTTTATTATTTGAGTTTTGAAACTATGACTTTTCTTATTATCTTTCCTGTAGGGCATGTGAGTACTCTGCTGGTAAGATTTCTAATGATTATGTTTCAATATGATCTCAAAGGAAAAAAGACTTTTAGCATAAACCTCAAAATTTTAGTGATGGTTGTGTGGGATTCCAAGTATTTTTATGGTTTTTATTTTCTCAGCTCTACAAAAATTATTCAATAGCATTCATTGTATTTATATTGAGAAAAATATTGATGAAAATTAGTATAGAAATGAGTTTCTGTCACCTAAATACAACTACATAGTATTATGCATTGCCAAGAAAAGATAAGAAAATGCTTCAAAATATGATATAGTGAGAGTGGTTAAATTTTTTTCTACTTCATTCTTTTTTCTGTATTATTTCGTTCAACAAGAGGAAAAATGTTCCTTCAAAATAAGCAAGCTTGATCCAAAATTTCCTGGCTTTCAAATAAGTGAAAACATGCTGGGCTCTGTAATTCTCAATATTTGACAGAAGACAACATTTTGGTCCTTCAGATATTAGATCTAAAAAGCAAAATCTGAAGTTTGAATATGATTATTTTAGGGCAATACAAACAGAGTAACATACAGAGATGTTTCCTATTTTTGAAATTCGCTATCCAGCAGGAGACAATGAAATGAAAACAAAGGTGGCTCATTTTTAAAAAGGAAAGTGACAGTCCTTCAACTGTTGATCGATTCAACAATTGGTATGTTTGTTATGAGTGAGGCACTGGGGATTTATCAGGGAATGAAGCTAAGTGCACTTCCTAGTGAGCGGAGCTTACATTCTAGTCTGGGCAGCAGACAATATGGAAACAAATAAATACATAGACTGTGAACTGTTGTGAAGTGCTGTGAAACCAGTAATGCAAGAAGAGGGCCAGGCCAGAGTGGGGTGGGGTCTATTTAATGAAGGTACTTAGGGAAGGTTTCCCAGATCTAGTCATCTGAGCAGACCCCTGAATGGACTAACGGCGTGAAAGAGCGAGGAGCATTCCAGACAGAGGCAACAGTATGTGGGAAGTGGTTACACAGACGTCTTAGCTCAAATCAAGGAACAGAAAGGAGGCCAGGGTGGCTGGAGAGGAGGGGAATTTGAAATAAGAACACGGATAAGAGAAGGAAGGGGCAGAAGATAACGTATGGCCAGTTGGACCATTGTGAAGATTTCAGATTTCCCTCCAAGTGAGGTAAGAGGTCATTAGAAGATTTTCAAGGAAAGCAACACGGCCTGATTTAGGTTTAAACTCATCATACTGGTTGCTGTGTTGAGATGCAGAGAGACAGGAGTGGAAGTAGAGAGACCAATTGGAAGTTATTGAATAAATTTGAATGAGTAGTGATGGTGGTGGTTGTGGACATAAGAAGTAGTTAGTTTCTGGATTTCTTATAAAGATACAGCCAACAAGATTTGCTTATGGATGCAGTATAAGGTGAGAGAGAAAGGATTCCAAAATAGACATCAAGGCTTTGGACCTGAGCAACCACAAGGCTGGAACAGTTATTCAGTGAGATAACAAAACCTGGAGAAAGGGAAAGTTGGGTGGAGAAATATACTAATATTCATCTATAGTTAATATAGTATATATGCATGTACGTGTCATTTCACAGTTCACACTCAGGGATTTCATTTGCTTTCTTAATCTCAAAGCTGAGCATGGCAATCTCAGTACATCAGCCAGCAAACAATAATTAGGCAGGACCACCCATCTGCTTAAAACTTTTGGTGGTGGCTTGTTCTGTCACTCTAGTCCCAGTTAGTTATTTGCTACCGAGAGGCTTAACTTTTCTGTTTACGCAGGTTTTCCATTTGTAATGATCATTTGCTTTAAAATTTATCCTGCCCATGACCCTGACATAGGCTGAGATAACTGTCTCCTAAAACAGCTTTTACAAATATTCTGGCCAACATTTATTGTGACTTTGTTTTATCTAAAACACTTAGAATTTGTGTGACATACAGTGGCACACAAGGGAATATTCCTGACCTAGTTTTCTGACTGTGATTTATGGGTCAATAAGCTCCTTAAACAAAGGACTATAACATCCCTGTCTGCAGGGGACACTTACTGTCACATGCTCACTGCTGCAGAATGGATGGGCTGCCAGCCTCAGGCTGTCAAAGGTGAGGGCGACCCTCCTCCCTTCCTGCACCGTGATTCTCCACTCACACATCCAGCCATGAGGGTTCGGGTTCTGATAGTTGGGAGAAGTGAATGTTCCAGAGGGGCCCTGGAGATCCCCACCACACGCTGAAGGGAAAACAAAACAAAAACAAGAAAACTTCCAAATGGATCCTATAAGGAATGTTCTCAAAAGTAAAGCATTTTTTTTATTGCCCCATTGGATAAAACTATTGCTCTTATTTATCACTGTAAATATGTGAGGACTCTTTCTGATTTTTAATACTTAATCTCTGCTTCCATGGATCATAGGGCTTCCCTGGTAGCTCAGCTGGTAAAGAACCCATCTGCAATGCAGGAGACCTGGGTTCAATCCCTGGGTCTGGAAGATCCCCTGGAGAAGGGAATGGTAACCCACTCCAGTATTCTTGCCATGGACAGAGGAGCCTGGTGGGCTATATTAGTCCATGGGGTCCTAAAGAGTCGGACACGACTGAGTGACTAACACTTTCACTTTCTTTCCATGGATCATATTGATAGTTTACTGGCAGCCATTTGTCATCATGACCAAAGAACTATGAGAGACCAGTAAGCGTAGTAACCATCAGAGTCTGAAAGCAGAAGGCTCAAATGATCATCTAGTTTTTCCATGATAAGGTCTTTATCTCACATGAGCTTGTCAGGGAGTTTGGAACACAAATTCTAAATGACTGGAGCAATAAGGGACTGGCCTTCTTCAGATGGCTTCCCTTTGGCTTAACTGGTAAAGACTCTGCCTGCAATGCAGGAGACCTGGGTTCTATCCCTGGGTTGGGAAGATCCCCTGGAGAAGGGAAAGGCTACCCACTCCAGTATTCTGGCCTGGAGAACTCCATGGACACGACTGAGTGACTTTCACTTCACTTCACTTCACTTCTTCAGATAAGATGTGGTGAAGGCTCTTGCTTCCTCACATCCTCTCAGCATGAGATTCTTTTCTTTCTAGCACTAATTGCATTTGTGACTTTTCATTTATTGATGTGACTATATGATTACTGTCTACCTCCCGCTAGACTACTGAGGTCCAAGGAGACACGGGTCATGGTGTCTTGTCCAGTTTATTTAACACCAGTGCCTAAGTAGAGTGTCTATCCAGTATAGCAGCTCAGAAATATATTAATATGTATTATAGTAATACATACTATTGGATTGGCAAAAAAAAAACCTCATTCATTTTTCCCAAAACAGCTTACAGAAAAGCACAAATGAACTTTTTGGCCAACCCGTTATTTATATATATGCAACATGATATGTGTGTGTGTGTGTGTGTATTTTTTTTAGTGAATCAAGAAACTTACCTTCCAAGCTGGAGTCAAACCGTAGTCTGAATCCTGAGGCAGAGAGAGAGCCGTCCGTGACAAACCTGACCAAAGCAACATTGCTGGAAGTGTCTAAGCTGTTGGGAATGCTGCTTCCACAGTATCTGCCCAATAAGGTACCTGTGAGAGTGAAATAAGTATGAAGCATGTATAAGTCCAGGGGGTTGATTTCACTTAACCTCTACTTGAGATACTTGACATTCCCGAAGAAAATAATAATAGATAAGACCCTGCCCAGGAAGAAATGGTGACCTCTGGCAAGAGAAGTAGGTCAAACATGAATACAAATTCACATATTCAAATACATGAAGATGAGTGACAAAACAGCAACCAGGTAGAACCAAGAGCATCAGCACAACGAGGGAGGTTGGCTCAGTTGGTTGTGAAATGGTCCAAGAAGACAGAGTGGGAAGCATCCATCTCATATTATTTTCACGGTGTATCACCCTTTTTTAAAATCAAAATAAAAAATTATTTTGGCTGTGCTGAGTCTTCATTATGGCACACAGGCTTCTCTAGTTCCACTCCATAATGTGCAGGCTTAGTAGTTGTGGCATACAGGTTTAGTTGCTCCATGGCATGTGGGATCTTAAATTCCTGACCAGGGATCAAACTCGTGTCCTCTGCATTGCAAGGAGAATTCTTAAACACGGGACCACCAGGGAAGTCCCAGTATATTATGCTTTCCTCTCCTTTTCTTACAGGATGCCCCTCAAATATCTAGCTGTGGCCCTGGAAGGTCCCCTGGAAGAGGGTGCCTTCGCACACAGAGCTCTCTCAATGTGATCCCAGGATAAGCTCTACAATGACCCCTGGGCTTTGGACACCACTGTTTCTTGGGTAAGAAATGAGGAAGAGAAACGCTGAACAGTCCATAGCTAACTGATCTGCATTTCTTCATAAGAAACAAACTCTTGCCTTTCTTGGAAATGAGGGTATTTCAGAGGCTAAATGAGTAATAGGCGAAAATAGACACCTCCCAAAAGACAGCAGACATATTTCACTGACCGGATGTATGGTTTTCCCAGATTTCCACAAAGTCTCGTTCACAGCCAGACGAATTCTGAAGGTTAAAGTCTTCAAAGTGGATGGTGAGATAGTGTCCCAAGGGTCCCCGGAGACGCCACTCACAGAATAAGTCGTCTGTGTATGGCTGTGTTGGGTATCCGTTGCTCTCAATGACACCGCTTTGCCCTGTCACTGTTCCCCCACATCGGGCTGCAGAAAAAGAGCAATATGCTATCACGGTTTCTTTGAAATTTAACCAGCACTTTGAAAAGCTTTTCGGTGCCAAGTGAATATAAGCTGAAGTTTTAAAAATGGTGGAAATGTTTAGTTTGTGCTTCCCTTATTATATGAAATTTGCTATCGATGTACAGAGAAATGACACCGCAAGTTCAATCTAATAACGGGAAAGGGAAGATGGAGAGACTGCTGAATGGCATATCCTGTGATGTCTCATGAATTCTCTCAGGACACTGTGTAAGAGCTACCAACTGCAAGCAGGTTTCTTTCCAGAACTAACTGATAGATTGATAAGAGCTGCCTAGCAGCCTGGGTTGGTGATTCTGTAGACTGAGTTCAAGCTCAATAGAAATGATGCTGTGGTTGATTAGTTATGCCTGTGATTTCTAGTTTACCAAATAAATGTGCTACAGCAGTGATGGGTGCCTCAGAACCTTGAAAATTACTATCCTATTATTTCTTATCAGCTGGATGTGAGAGACTGACTTATATAAAATTTTCCTCAGGCTATAAAAGACCTATGGTATAGGTTAAATATTGTTACAACGAGGCTTTTCGAGTTTTGAGTGTATCAGATATGTTTGGTTTGTGTTCAGACCCATTAGATACTAAAATCTATGTAACTGTGACCATCTTGTAGTGAATCTTCAGAATGCATGTTTATTATTTATTTTTTAAAGGAAAGAAATCAAAACACTGAGTGAATGACTTGGTGCTAGAGATTTAGAGGAAAAACATCTCAGATTATCCATTAATGTTGAGGAGGTCAAAGTCATGGTTCTAAAAACTAGCCATCTGATTGCTAAACAGTTTCACTATCTAAAGTAATATTACACATATTTTATGACAAGAGGAAGAAACAAGAATTTAACTGAATATATAAAAATTAAGAGAAAAATAAAAATATTCAAGTATACAAAAAAAGTATTTTAAGATGGAAATTAAAGTAAAAATTAAAATTGGTAAATGACTCTGTGGTTTTAAACATTCACATTCCTTATATCACTAAAATAACTGTTAAAATTAGGCAGATAGACTTCTTTAAAAATGGCATGATTTTTTAAAAAGTTTTAATGCAATCGTTCTGTCACTACTTTCTTATTGAATAGAAAAATGTCATTACCTATAGAATACTTGGCTTTGAATCCCACATGAGTGGGGCTGTTGTCAGACCGGAATCTCAAATACATCACCTCTCCTGAGGACAACTGACTGATGGGCAGAGATGTCCCACAAAACTTGGAAAGTACTGGTGCGTTTGAATCAGCTCCATCTCGCAACTCAAGGTAATTGGACGTACAGCTAAAGGGGAAAGAAGATTCTGTTTAATTTGTAAAGTCAATGGCTTTGACATATTTTGATAATAAAGACTTCACTTTCTCCAAGGGCATAATGAAATCATTATTTCTGTAGCACCAGGTACACATCACAGCATAGACACTAAACAGAGTCTATATAAGTGGTGTGTCACTTCAAAATGCCATATAATATTTTTCTGAGACATAACACACTCCAGTTTGGAGCTCAAAAAGATAGGTTTTATATTTGCGACACTGAAGAATATTTACTCACCTTCCATATTCTGTTAGCCTTAGAAATGTAAAAGTCATTCTCAAATCAACCCCTTGTTATACATTTATTTGTTTAGTCACTCAATCATGTTCAACTCTGTGACTCCATGGACTGTACCCTGCCAGGCTCCTCTGTCCATGGGGTTTCCCAGGCAAAAATACTAGCGTGGGTTGCCATTTTCTTCTCCAGGGGATCTTACCAACCCAGGGATTGAACCTGTGTCTCCTGCATTGGCAGGCAGATTTTTTACCACTGAGCCAGGAGAGAAGCTCCAAAATCAACCCTAGGAGTTTCAGAACCCAAGTATTTTGTTTCACATGATTTTATGACACATTTCATGAAACAAAGATGAATTCTGTTGACAGCTCTGTAAACGGAGCTTATGGAGAATCTCAGCCAGAATTCTGTGTCCCTAAAAGAGGACAGGTATTTACCCAATCTTTCTTGAGAAAGTTAACCAGCCAATTAATGCTCAGTGAGGGAACAGTGGCATTATATCAAGAGTCCAGAACTGGTAAACAAAAGCTCTTGTACCTAAGCTTTGTACCACACGTACATGCATACAAGTGTATACATCCTTTTGTTAAACTAAGAGAAAAATACAGATCTTTTTTCAATCTCTTAGTGTTCAACATGCTGCTGCTGCTGCTGCGTCACTTCAGTCGTGTCCGACTCTGTGTGACCCCATAGACAGAAGCCCACCAGGCTCCCCCGTCCCTGGGATTCTCCAGGCAAGAACACTGGAGTGGGTTGCCATTTCCTTCTCCAATGTGTGAAAGTGAAAAGTGAAAGTGAAGTCACTTAGTCGTGTCCGACCCTTAGCGACCCCAGGGACTGCAGCCTACCAGGCTCCTCCATCCATGGGATTTTCTAGGCAAGAGTACTGGAGTGGCTTGCCATTGCCTTCTCCGAGTGTTCAACATAGTAAGACATAAACTCTCTGGTTAGTAATCTTTAATGATTCTTATTAAACAGAGATTGGGAAATTGGACTGTCTTTATTTCCAGTCCTATTTCTAACCCTGGTGACCCCTGGTGTCACAAATTTCCATTTGTTAAAGCGGCATTTTATCATTTATGACACCAAGTGTGAGGCTGAGCAAATAAATACTTGTCTACCAGAGACACTCTATTTTTCCTGTGGGAGGAAGAAGAGATGACATAAATCTCAGACAGCCATCCTCCAAGTCTCTTGGAGGATGCACAGGGTCAGGAGGGATGGTATCTGTTTACATCATCTGCTCAGCTGATGGGAGGGTGACTGGCAGGCAAGGTTTTCAGCTTGAGGTGTTAACATTTCCCTTCCCCATCCCCAGATTTCCTTAGCAGTAAATGCTGCTGAGAAAAGCAGGTGAATCAGAACCTACTGTATAGCACAGGGAACTATTTTTCAATATCACGTAATAACCTATTATGAAAGAGAATGTAAAATATATATATATATATAACTGAATCATTTTGCTATACACCTGAAACTAACACAATACTGTAAATGAACTACATTTCCATAAAAACTTTTAGAAAGACAAAAAAGTAGTAGGAAACTGTTCTCAAATGCAAATAAAATAATAAAATAAAATGCAAGCTAAAAATAAATACCAACTCTGGATAGTAGGAAAATTAAACAGAGGTGACCTACTTGGGTGTTATTTCGATACTGAACTGGCCTTCAAACTGCAGTCGTATCAGTTTCCCAGGAGGAGCAGCTATAAGCCAAATGCAGTCAGCGTGCTGGGGATAATGGTCAGGGTGGTTGGGGGAGGTTACATATCCAGTAGAATCAGCATTATGGATGTAAATATTGCCCCCACAGGCTGTCAGGAAATACAGGAAAATCAGTCTACAGTCTGGAGAAAGAGGACGCAGGCAATGGCCACCTTCATTTTTAAAAGTCTCTTTATTTGTATTTCCAATCTCAATTCTCTTTCATCTGAAACTATCCTCCTTTTCTTTTTAAGCAAATACATTCTGAATTTGCTATCAAGGGAGCTACCATGTGTGTCATTTTTTAATTTGCTAAACCATATATTCTCAGCAGAAATTTCACTTCTTCTTTAAGTCAATCAATTATGCAGTGGTTTGGTGGTTTGAACAGTGTGAAACCCTTTGTAAATGTTCAATTAATAAATTAAAATGTCAATTAATCCAGTGACAAAGAAAGCATCAAGCACAGGGACACAAATATCATCAACCATATAGAAGGATGTTCTTGGACGATTATGGTGTAGAATGAGGCTAATTTGATGCCAAAAGTTGTTCACTGAATAACATGTGTTAAAAGCTGAGAAACAAGAGTGGCAAAGAAGTAGGTGTGGTGGAAAGACAGACAGGGAAGTGGAGCTGACTATAGTTGGGGGAGATGCTTGAATCAGAGAATTAAGATCAACAAGAGTGATCATATTGCAACCAGTTTTGAAATCTTAAAAGACTTAAAAGACTTTTAAGTCTAATATTAAGGCAGAAAGATGGGGAAGTGGTGATAACCATACTTTCGTGAATAGAGGACCCACAAAGCAATGATAGAATTATAGTGTTTGCAAATAGACCCTTAGTGTATATGAATTCCCACTAAATAGTGACTTTGAAAATATAATTCATGACTGAGTCTACCTGGGTAAAGACGGAAAAGCAGAGTTCTGGGTCTACTTACTAAACACGAGGCTCTAGGACTCTGTAAAGTCTCAGGACCTTGTGAAATCCTGACCATTCACAACTCAGCAGCAAAGCTGAGCATGGAGACAGCGAGGGACAATAAGCTCGCTGCCTAGAAGGTGGTGCTGCTGGTGTCACAAAGCTGTGTTGTTAAAGGCTCCCTCCAAGCACCAGAGTTATGTGTGCTGGGAAGAGAGGAAAGGATGTTCTGGTGGTCATGGAACCTGCTGGAGGGATAAGATAAGATGATTTTCTATGTCAGCTGGTGGATATTTATTTCCTCTCCTCTCCCCATTTCCTTAGAGGAGAAAATTATGCTGATGTTTTATATTCTCATATTTTGGAGAATGTGTCATAAAACAAATGGCTTCATTTAGATGAATATATATTTTGAAATATATCCAGGAATCTGAGACTGAGGTCATAGGATTAAACAGAAATTAGAATTATCTCATTTGAAGGGACCAAAGACTCACTCTCTACTGACACTGCTCCCTTTTTTTTTTGAAGCTTGTTTACTTATTTATTCAATTAAATGTTATCTAAAGTAAATGTCACAAAAATCAAATCATTTCAGCAGAATTAAATTCAATTACAATCAAGTGTAATTAAGTCAGATCATTACTGTACTATATAATTAGATGGGTAATAATAGAATCAAAGGACTATACATTCATCTAAAAAGAAGCATACAAATGATTACAAAACAGTGTAATTATCATTCTTACAAGGTTTCTGTAACCAAATATAACTTATAATTAGACATTTTATAATGGAAAAGTATAGGGAATTTCAGGGATCACTAAGATTAGCTCAATTTATACTCATGTGGAAGTTCATTCATTTTCTTGCACAATCTAAACCTCATCTTACTTATCTAGAGAATGGGAACAATGAAAAGATGTAGTCATGATGAGGTAGCAATGTATCCAGCACAAAGTAAGCGCCTGATAATAGTTAGCTATTCTTAATAACATCATTATTCTTAGTTCAGAAAAAAAAAAAAAAACATATTTTTTCCTTAAATCTATCTAAACAAGGAAGACCAAGCAACTGCAGGAAAAGTATAGACAAAATTCTCAGTGAAAATACTTACCCAAACTCTTTGCCTCATATGTGATCTTAAATCCTTGCCCTTCATTACTATTATCAGAAATAAACTGAACAAACATTTGATTATCCGAAGTGAACAGAGTGGACAAAGGGTGACTGCCACAAAAACGACCATTTCCTCCATGGGGACCCAAAGGTGGAGAAGAAAGATCAGGTCCATTTTTGAGCTGGAAAGACAAATCAAAATTGCACAATTACCTTCATACTGATGAAGACAAGGTATACAGGTTTTATCAACTTATAGCCCAAAAGGAAAAATATCATCATTTGTTATGAAGTGTGTAGAAAAAGTAATTAGAAAAAGCAGCAAAAAAGACCTACCACCAAGTAATCCCCCTGGTTGCAAGAGGAGTCTCTGTTTGGAATCTGGAAGGGCTGCTCAAAGTGGACAGCAATGGTCAGGCCACTCTGGACCTGGATGTGCCAAGAGCAGTTGAGATTGGGTGTGTAGGTCTCGGGGTACCTGGGTGATGTGATAATCCCCCGGTCTGCATGCAAGTAGCCACCACAACCTTGCCAAGAAGAAACAAAGATTGCATTTAGATAACACTGGCAACTGGATTTTGATGCTTTTTCTGTTTGTCTTGAGAATTTTCAAAGTGTAGGCAATAGAAATGTGGTTTGAAACTCACTTGGGACCAAAATGTTGGAAACAATGAGCACAAGTACGGATGGAGCACATGCTCCTGGGTCCTCACTGTGCTTTAGTGAGGTAGGGATGCAGACATCAGCAGCAGAGACAAATCCCTTAACTCTCATGAAGCTTCCTTCATAGACAAGTCAGACATACAGCAAACACATATGTAATATGTGAGGTGGTGATAGGTTTACAAAGAAAGATGAACTGGGAGTGGGAAAATGGAATTATGTTGCCTGGAGCAGTTAGAGAAGGCCACGTAACTGTGGTTATATCTGAGCAGAGAACCGACAGAAATGGGAGCTCAATATCCCAAGTGAAGTCAGTCATTTGCCAGCTATCAGGGACCCACTGGAGCATCAGTGAGTGAGTGCAGAGGGCTCACACCACTAGTTAAAATGCAGCAGTGGAAATTTATCTTAGGTCCATCTAATTCCAAAGCCCATTGTCTTAAACCATTCCACAGCCAGCCCCCCTTGACTGTAAGGGTGATCATTTATTTTCAATTGTTCCCTACTCTCTAATAACCATACATAATAATGGGGAAAATATTCTTGTTTAATGTCTAGATTGATAATCTACTTTAAAATTATGTTTTTCAGTTACAAATATGGGGATCTTCAGATACTGCACATTCTGTAGGGTACTTCTTTAACTTTAATCCAGTTTGGGTTGAAAATGACGGTTGGACTTCAGATTTTGTCAAGTGTTCAAATTCTTGATCATACTCCACATGATAGCCTCCCATATCCTGTGCATCTTCTTGGACTACCAAATTCATATTTCAAGAGCAACAAACTCTTCCTGCCTACCTTTAAATGAATCATTTCAACCAAGGGATTTACAACGATTTCTCCTATATTACTTTGACTGGTTATTTCTTAGACTGAGGATAACTCTGACTTATTGCTCCTCTGCTGTGTTATGGATATGCACTCTCTTCTGGTTCCAGCCATCACCTGGGCTGAAATATTGTTTGAGACATCTTCCTCTTGGACTTACTAAGGAGAGAAGATACCCCACCCAGAAAACTGAAAGCAGAGGATCCTTCCATACAATGTGACCAGTTTTTTTTTTTGTTGCTGTTGTTTGGTTTTTTGATCAGGACTTAGTACGTGACATCAGGATAACCCCTCCTCCCCAGAGGCTAGGCAGAGACTTGTGCACTCTGACTTAGAATCTGTGCCTTGGCATTGAAAAATGAGCAGAGTATGTTAGAGAGACAGCAAGAGATAGGCGAGGTGAGATGAAATGAATCAGAACAAATTAAGAGAATATATTACTCTTGTGAAAGGATGCGTTAAAGCCTGCCCCAGTTACACTGAAGTCCGAGGTGAAGTGGATCACCATGTACTCTCCAGTTGACCGGATGGGTCCAGGGACCTCTCTGCCACAGAGAACGGCTAGCTCCTGGGCCATGCTGTTGTCTCCTATGAGCAAGGAAAGGAAATGTCAGTGTGAAAACATGCTGTCTTATGAGTCACCTCCACAACTTATTTATAAAACAGAAAGAGAAAAACAGATGTAGAAAATAAATTTATGGTTACCATAGGGGAGTGGAGAGGAATAAATTGGGAGACTGGGATTAACATGTATACACTACTATATATAAAACAGACAACCAATATACATCTACTATTAATACATAGCAAAGTGAATTCTACTCAATACTCTGTAATTACCTATATGGGGAAAGAATCTTAAAGAGTGAATATACACATATGGATAACTGATTCACTTTACTGTACACCTGAAACTAATACAACATTGTAAATCAACTTTACTCCAATGAAAAATTTTTTAAAAGAGTCGGCTCCACCATCAGTGCAACCCAGCAGATGCACCTCATACATTATTCTCAAAACACCCCTATTCCTAGGAGACAATGAGATTATCAGATACAGGTATACTCCAGGGGTTACATCATTCTGGTTTGTAGTGGGGCTGCCTGCCTTTTTCTTTACACTTTTTAATAATGACTTCTTTGCCAGTTCCACTGCCTTTTCAAACACTGGTTGACAGTTCTTCCTGGAACTAAAACTCAAAACAAGACGATGTGGGATTGGGAAGTAATTGAGGATCAGTGCTGATGTGTGCATTAGACACTAAACTAAACTAGTCTGACTGCTGAAGGTCAAGAATCCAAAAAACAAAACGTTCGATTCTTCATCTCCAGGTCCAATGCTAGTGTTATAAGGTCATTTGCCCAGAAGTGTGCCTTCACCTTCAGAGGGATTTTCTTTTTCCTTTTCATTTCTTGGTTGCTCATTGTTTGTTCTGCCATTAAAAGAACACACTTCTGTCCATGTGCAGAAGATGAAAAAAAGCTAGTGTCAGCAAGTGTGCACTCCAGCAACACCAGTGAGGACTGGTTCACCCCACGGCCCTTTTCCCTTTGGCTTCTCTCAATTTTAAATGTTGATCAAAACAGCTGTTTCAGTTAAAGCCTGAATGGAGCAAAGGGGATTATAACAGACTTGGATACCTTGACTGGGAAAATACATTGCTTTTTTCCCCGAAGGCATAGAATTAATGATTTCAAACTTTAAAAAAATACATAAAAATAGAATGTAAGACATGAGGAAATTGACCTTTTCATGCAACTAGCAAAATTATTCTTTTTTGACATTGACTACAACCTAAAACTCACTCGTTACTAGCTAGTTTAGAAAACAAGTTCCCAAATGTAGTCGCATAGCTATAAATACCTGGCATTCTTTAGAGGAGTTCTGACTTCTGGCAACTATGCATTATTATATCATTCAGAAGTTTATCTGTAATTCCTCTTGCATTTTTATCTTCATTATTCTAGTTTGCTATATATTTCAGCCCAAATCTGTTGACTTAATTTCTAATTATCTGCATCAGAAAATTTTGAAGCTTTATCTCACAAGTGTATATTTTATCTTTAAATGAGACTGAGTTGGGTCTATTGATTTTCATTTTTTTTCTAAGGAAAGAATTAAAAAAAGGAGGAAAGATGATACTTCCTCTGGGCAATGTGCTTAGAGGAGACTGTTGATAGGAAAAAGGTAGAAAGTTATGGTTTACCATCTAAACACGTTTATATGATTGACCTGACTTCACCGACTGCCCAGCTCCTACCCTACAGCAGGAATGCAAAGATACTCTGCCATTTGATTTTTTCCTCGCTATAATTAGCGGGGGCGGGGGGGGGTCTATGGTTGAGGGGATAAAGGAGACATGAAAATGCACATTTGACACCTGTGGGCCAAGAGCAAATATGTTGTTTGGTCCAAAAAAATGCTATGAAGCATTTTTCATTAATTGCCAAAATTTAATAACTAGGAAATTCATAGAAAATTCTATGCTTTTTGCATCTTTGGGGAAATAAAACCCACAATGCTGAGCCTGCACTCCTAGTTCAGCTCAGTTCAGTCACTCAGTCGTATCCGACTCTTTGTGATGCCATGAACTGCAGCACACGAGGCCTCCCTATCCCTCACCAACTGCTGGAGTCTACCCAAGCCCATGTCCATTGAGTCGGTGATGCCATCCAACCATCTCATCATCTGTCATCCCCTTCTTCTCCTGCCCTCAATCTTTCCTAGCATCAGGGTCTTTTCAAAGAGTCAGTTCTTTGCATCAGGTGGCCAAAGTATTGGAATTTCAGCTTCAGCATCAGCCCTTCCGATAAATATTTAGGACTCATTTCCTTTAGGATGGACTGATTTGATCTCCTTGCAGTGCAAGGGACTGTCAAGAGTCTTCTCCAACACCACAATTCAAAAGCATCAATTTTCTGGCACTCAGCTTTCTTTATAGTCCAGCTCTCACATCCAAACATGATTACTGGAAAAACTATAGCTTTGACTAGATGGACCTTTGGCAGCAAAGTAATATCTCTGCTCTTTAATATGCTATATAGGTTGGTCATAACTTTCCTTCCAAGGAGTAAGCGTCTTTTAATTTCATGGCTGCAATCACCATCTGCAGTGATTTTGAAGCCCCCCCAAGTAAACTCTGTCACTGTTTCCACTGCTTCCCCATCTATTTGCTATGAAGTGATGGTACCAGATGCCACGATCTTAGTTTTAAAGCCAAATTTTTCACTCTCCTCTTTCACTTTCATCAAGAGGCTTTTGAGTTCCTCTTCACTTTCTGCCATAAGGGTGGTGTCATCTGCATATCTGAGGTTATTGATATTTCTCCCAGCAATCTTGATTCCAGCTTGTGCTTCTTCCAGCCCAGCGTTCCTCATGATGTACTCTGCAGATAAGTTAAATAAGCAAGGTGACAATATACAGTCTTGAAATACTCCTTTTCCTACTTGGAACCAGTCTTTTGTTCCATGTCCAGTTCTAACTGTTGCTTCCTGACCTGCATAGAGGTTTCTCAAGAGGCAGGGCAGGTGGTCTGGTATTCCCATCTCTTTCAGAATGTTCCACAGTTTATTGTGATCCACACAGTCAAAGGCTTTGGCATAGTCAATAAAGCAGAAATAGATGTTTTTCTGGAACTCTCTTGCTTTTTCCATGATCCAGCAGATGTTGGCAATTTGATCTCTGGTTCCTCTGCCTTTTCTAAATCCAGCTTGAACTTCTGGGAGTTCACGGTTCATGTACTGCTGAAGCCTGGCTTGGAGAATTTTGAGCATTACTTTATTAGTGTGTGAGATGAATGCAATTATGCGGTAGTTTGAACATCCTTTGGCATTGCCTTTCTTTGGGATTAGAATGAAAACTGACCTTTTCCAATCCTGTGGCCACTGCTGAGTTTTCCAAATTTGCTGGTACATTGAGTGCTGCATTTTCACAGCATCAACTTTGAAATAGCTCAACTAGAATTCCATCACCTCCCCTAGCTTTGTAGTGATACTTCCTAAGGCCTACTTGACTTTGCATTCCAGGATGTCTGGCTCTAAGTTAGTGATCATAACATTGTGATTATCTGGGTCATGAAGATCTATTTTTGTATAGTTCCTCTGTGTATTCTTGCCACCTCTTCTTCTTCAGTTCCTGTTAGGTCCATACCATTTCTGTCCTTTATTGTCCCCATCTTTGCATGAAATGTTCCCTTGGTATCT
Source organism: Moschus berezovskii (assembly GCF_049115385.1). Taxonomy (NCBI): domain Eukaryota; kingdom Metazoa; phylum Chordata; class Mammalia; order Artiodactyla; family Moschidae; genus Moschus; species Moschus berezovskii. The sequence continues at coordinate 53,372,309 of NC_142474.1, read as the reverse complement.
CTAATTTTCTTGAAGAGATCTCTAGTCTTTCCCATTCTATTGTTTTTCTCTATTTCTTTGCATTGATCACTGAGAAAGACTTTCTTATCTCTCCTTGCTATACTGTGGAACTCTGCATTCAAATGGGTATACCTTTCTTTTTCTCTTGTGCCTTTTACATCTCTTCTTTTCACAGCTATTTGTAAGGGCTCCTCAGACAGCCATTTTGTTTCTTTTCATTTCTTTTTCTTGGGGATGGTCTTGCTCCCTGTCTCCTGTACAAAGTTATGAACCTCTATCCATAGTTCTTCAGGCACTCTGTCCATCAGATCTAATCCCTTGAATCTATTTCTCACTTCCACTGTATAATCGTAAGGGATTTGATTTAAGCCATACCTGAATGGTCCAGTGGTTTTCCCTACTTTCTTCAATTTAAGTCTGAATTTGACAATAAGGAGTTCATGATCTGAGCCACGGTCAGCTCCTGGTCTTATTTTTGCTTACTGTATAGAACTTCTCCATCTCTGGCTGCAAAGAATATAATCAATCTGGTTTCAGTACTGACCATCTGGTAATGTCCATGTATAGTCTTCTCTTGTGTTGTTTGAAGAGGGTGTTTGCTATTATCAGTGCGTTCTCTTGGCAAAACTCTATGAGCCTTTGCCCTGCTTCATTCTGTACTCCAAGGCCAAATTTGCCTGTTACTCCAGGTGTTTCTTGACTTTCTACTTTTGTATTCCAGTCCCCTATCATTAAAAAGACATCTTTTTTGGGTGTTAGTTCTAGAAGGTCTTATAGGTCTTCATAGAACTCTTCAACTTTAGCTTCTTCAGCATTACTGGTCGGGGCATAGGCTTGAATTACTGTGATAGTGAATGGTTTGCCTTGGAAATGAACAAAGATCATTCTGTCGTTTTTGAGCTTGCATTCAAGTACTGCATTTTGCACTCTTTTGTTGACTATGATGGCTACTCCATTTCTTCTAAGGGATTCTTTCCCACAGTAGTAGATATAATGGGGCCAGAATTCAAGAAGACGTCAAAGACCGCAGAAATCAAGATAAAAATATTTTAGTGCAATCTTTCAAGAATGGAAATGAAATGTAAGGTGAATAAAATATTCCAGTTTTAAATGAAGACAGGATCTGCCTCTGTACTTGCCCAATCCTGTCTTACTCTCCTCACCCTGATCTTGACCTTAACTGGAGACGGATCTAGAACCCATCTGAGAGTTTCTAGTTTAGTTGATCTGGGGTGGGCCACTGAATGTGCATCACTAACAAGTTCCCAAGTGATGCTGATGCTGCTGGTCTGGGGACCAAACAGTAAGAAACACTGACAAGAGGACATGGCCTCCCTCTTCTCCTCTGTTCCATGCAGATCGCGAAGTTACAACTGTGTACATCTTTCACTAAAGCATTAGTCTCACCTCTCATTCCCTGTCTAGCATTACTGCAAGGAAAAGACGAAAACTATTAGCCCTTAATTCTACCCATTCTGAGGGCTTCCCTGGTAGTTCAGCTGGTAAAGAATCGGCCTGCAACGCGGGAAACCTAGGTTCAATCCCTGCGTTGGGAAGATCCTCTGGAGAAGGGAAAGGCTACCCACTCCAGTATTCTGTCTTGGAGAATTCTATGGACTGTATGGACTATGGGGTCACAAAGAGTCAGACAAAAGTGAGTGAATTTCACTTTTCAACCCATTCTATCCGGAGATTATCAGTAGACATGGAAAACTGAATACATTGAAATTATAAGTACTTTTCATACTTGGATCTTAAAGCCATAGATATAACACATCAAGATTGATTTCTATAGCCTTTAAATGAGAAAGCAGCACAACCTGGAAACTCAGATTATAATCTCCTACTTAAACCAGATGCAATGTTTCCTAATGCTCTCCCTGACATAGTGTGTAGTGTGTGAATCATCTTGCTACGGGCAATTTAATATTTTCCTTATGTTCTGTAGTTGCTATTGTTGTTGTTCAGTTGCTAAGTCGTGTCTGACTCTTTGCAACCTTGTGGACTGTAGCCCACCAGGCTCCTCTGTCCATGGGATTCTTCAGGCAAGAATACTGGAGTGGGTTGCCAGTTACTTCTCCAGGGCATCTTCCTGGACCAGAGATCGAATCTGCATCTCCTGCACTGGCAGGCTGACTCTTTACCACTGAGCCACCAGGGAAGCCTGTGTTCTGCATAAATGTAGCCAATTCTAGTATCTCATGATTCCATACAAACTGGATGCAGGCAGTAAACAAGCATGATTATAACTGAATGTAACTAAATATGCGTCAGGGTTGAAACTAGGTAGTTTTTTGTTTTATTTTGCTTTTTAAATTTTCTCACCATCTCTTATCACAAGTTTATCATAGCTGCATGTGCTATGAGACTCAATGTCCAGGGAAAGGATGTTGAGTTCCACGGTAGAATCTGGAGCCTGGATGAGCCACATACAGTTGGCGCCATTACTGTAGCTTTCAGGCCAGCCTGGGGAGTAGAGAAAGACTGGAGCATCTCCTGTCTGCAGGAACCCACCACAAGCACCTGCAGAATGAAAAGCAGCAGCTTTGAAATACTACTGGTAGAAAAGAAGGTAGCATTTTAACTTTAAAACCACAATCCTATACTGAAACAACCAAATTAAAACAATTTTCTCAAAGAAATTGATAAATATTTTTATACTAATTCAGACAGCTGTGATTTCCATAATTTTTTTAAGAAAAGCACATTGTATTCTACTGTTTTCACCATCATTTGGCCACTTCCCCAGTTATTGAGTGTCTATTATTTGTCAAGCATGAAGTAAGCCCATACTGTTGTAGTCATTCAGTTGCTTAACAGTCTCCCAAAACACAGCTTACTGAGGGAATCTAACATATCTTTAAAGCAGGAAAATAAAAGCTTACAATTCAGGCCACCTTTACCTTGAAACATGACAGTTTACCACCTGCTAAGTACCAAGGGAAGCATTTCTGAAGGCATACTTATAATAACAGAAGAAAAATAAAGGATATTTAATAGAGAGGAAAATATTTCTATCAGTTGATCTTTAACTATTGTGTGTGTGTGCATGGTATTTGCAAACCAAACTTTCAGAGATCTCTAAAGTGATCTCTAGAAACTGTAAGGATAATGTCTTGTGGATATCAAACTCTCAATTATCAGGACTTCCCTGGAGGTCCAGCAGCTAAGACTCTACTAACAGTGCAGGGGACCTGGGCTCAATCCCTGGTCAGGGAACTAGATTCACAAACCCAACTTAAAAAAGATGCCACATGCCACAACCAACAAAGATGGACAATCCTATGTGCTGCAAGTAAGACCAGAAAAAGCCAAATAAATTAATTAAAATAAATGTTTTTTAATCCTTTAATTATTATGAAAATTATGGGAAACCAGCACTTTTTGGAATAAACATGTAATCTTTATGTATTTATGAGATTAAAAGAACACCTGAACATAAGGAGGAAGGGTTTTGAGACTGCAATTATTATTCTTATTCATTTGTGTATTTGGCCATTATTAGTAGGAATCTTGGAGATATTAGTCTACACATATCAGCCCCTATAAAAAATGCCATTTATTACTACACAGACCTGTCGCAATGGTAGGTAAAGGTCCAACAGAGGCATTCATTGCAAACCACTCCAAAAGGAATCCCCTCCCTGAGATCGAAGAGTCAGAAGAAAACTGAAATGTCAGAGAACTTCCAGTGGAGCTGAAAGAGTCAGTTTGTGTACCACAGTAGGTTCCAACCAGGCGGGAGTGAATGCCAGCCCCATCGTAAATCTGCATGGAAAAGACAGAGAACAAAGCACTGAACTTAGGGAATCGCCTCCATTTTCTTCATAAATAGAAAGTCAAAAGGATACCCTATTATAAATTTATCATAAATAAGCAAACATTAAATATAAGTTTAGAAAAGAAAGTATAATGAAATACAAAATATGACTGCAAACAATTAAATGTGGTTTAAAATTATTTCTCATTCCTGCAGAATTATATTAATAAACATGCTCCGTGTGATGTAGCTCACTATACGATTTACAGTAAAATTTGTGGGTAGAAAGGTAGCAGCCAAGATAGTTGCACAACAGTGCTTACTGAATGTGCTTTGGGGCCTCAAAGAGAGGAACTGGGAAGAAAGGGGAAAAGTAACAAGAAAAAGGAAAAGTTTCATGAGAGAAAGTGGACAGGTGTCCTGAAGGAGCTCACCTGTCCAAGGTAAGTAAAGAAACAGAGTTTCTTTCCAAAGAAGTAAAGAAGCAGAATTGGCAACAACAAAAGAATCATAGCCTGCATGGGATTCAACATACTCAAAGCTCAGGAAATCTTTCATTTGGTTCAAAATGCTAGATTATCTAGTTAGAGACATATTTTGTGACAATTTCCAAATACATAGTCTTGAGCACGTTTAGTTTTCTGCACCCATGAATGGATGCTATCCAATTACACTTTACATCCTTCCCTCCATCTTGTAAATAATTTGAATAAATTTGTTATAAGTGTTATTACAAGTTTCTCAATTGAAGCTGTTATATAAGTTCAGATTTCAAATTATCTGATAATTCTGTCCAACATACTGAGCATCTATCAAGTACTGGATCCTATGTGAAGCATTGTGGACCTAAAATGAATAAGATGGTATCTTGGCCTTCAAGAATCTGATAGTAAAAAAGTCAAATCCATAGAAGCAAGGAATAGAGTGTGGTTGCCAGGAGATGAGCGAGTGGGAAAGAGGGGGCTGTTCAAAGGGTACAGTTTCAGTAGTGCGAGATTAATAATTCTAAAGATGTAAAGTAGAGCAATGTGACTATCGCTAATAACATTTCGTTGTAACACTTTACATTTGCTAACAGGGCAGATCTTATGTGTTCTCATCACATCAAAAATAAAGAAGATGGTAACTGATGTGATGTATGTGTCAACTAGTTTGATTGTGATTATTATTTTATAGTGTGTACATATATGAAAAGACCCAATTGTACATCTTAAATATACACAGTATTTATTTGTCAAGTATATCTCAATAAAGCTGGATGAAAAGTAGTCTGATAGTGCTTCGGGAATTGGTACAGTAGCCAATGTTTGAATGGCAATGATCACCACAACTTTTATACTTAAATATAAGTACTTATATTTATTTTTAAATGATTGTTCAAATTTTTAGCACTCTAACATAAGAATGAACAGGGTAATAGGATATAAAATAGGATAAATACTTAATTAAGATAAATATATACGCTTAGACAAGCCCAAAAGAAAAATTACAACAATGCTGAAAAAAGTTAGCTACAGAATCAAAACTAACAAATATAATACCAGAATTACCATTGTTTGGGTAACCTAGTGGGGTTATTCATGGTGTAGGGTAGACTATCCGCTATGATTTGCAAATGTTTGATAGAAAATAACTTGGATCTATCATTGCCAATAGCAATTCACCAAAATGTATAAATATCAATTGCTCTTAAAAACTCACCTTCAATTTGTCATAATAGCAGTTAAGTGTGCCCTCCATGTCCATCTCCAAGATTCTGGCATGAATAACCTGAGATTCTTCCACATTCACTATCCAGTGGTAATTGGAGTTGTGGGGGTAATTTCCAGGCCACAAGGGAGAGGCAATTTTCCCATGAGTTCCCACAATGTTATCATTGCCAAATACTAGGAAGGAAAACAGGGTAGTAAATCAGACCTACTTAGAACAGCTTTTTAATCAAATGAAAGAAACAAAAGGCAAGGAGTGTTGAAAAGGATGGACTTTTAATTGACTGCAATTTCTTTTCTCAACACTGAAAGAAATACTGCTTCCCTTGTGGTTTCTCTGCTATCTATTAATTCCTTGGAGAAGAGTTGATATTGTGAATGGAATTCCATCTCCCTGGAAGGCTCCTCGGTGTGAAAACAAGCAATAGGTTCCCATGTAAAATGGGTTCCCAGACCCCGGGGGGACCTGGAGACAAGGGAAGGGGCATTACCAGCCCTGTTCTATAGTTTTGGTTTATTTTATTTTGTCTTACAAAAGAATGAAACATATGTTTTACAATTATAAAAGAGAAACTGACATTTTGTCACATATAGAATAACTCATGAAAAAGCTGAGTTAGAAAATAAAAATATTTCATACTTTATATTATTAGAAAATATCCTGTTGTTATAACATCTGAACACTTAGGAGTATCCTAAAGTAATACCAAATGTTTTTAATTAGAAGACTACAGAGTTTATGGCATCAAATGAAACACATTTGACATAAGAACATCAAACTGAAACCAAAATATAATTTTAAAAAACTCTTTTAACACACTATCATAAAAAAATTTAACTTAAAATTAGGCAGACACTAGAACTTAACAAGAATATTAGAGCTACTGAGACTGTTCTCCCTGGCTCTTTATGAGCCGTTCATATATAATTTAGTTTTTCTAATACATTATAAAGTAATTCCACAGAAACAATAAACAAATTGTTCTTAATGTATTACTGAAACCACTGCTATCCTTCTTAGTTTGTAGGATACCTTCTAGAAGCCATCACTAAAACAACCAACTCACTGCTGGCAAATGCAGCCTGGAAGCCCATGCCACTGCCCGAGCTGTCGGAGACAAATCTGATCCACAGGATGTGCCCAACAGCGGATGAATAATTGAGGGGGAGAGTGTTGCCACAGTATCGTCCCACCAGGCGCCCAGTGGCGTTCCCTTCCCGGACCTCCACAAAATCTCTGCTGCAGTCCTGAGACTCCTCCAACTGGAAGGCTCTGATTGGAAAAAAAAACAAAAAACAAAATTATGGGTTAAATTGATCAAATAAATTTGGGGATTCTCCTCAGTTACTTGCTGAGTTGACCTGTTCACTTGTCAATTTTTTTTAACTTCAATCAAGTGTCTTTTAGCTAACTCGAAACATTTATTTTACTCACTTAACAATGCAGATGAAAAATCTTACATAGAATATTAGCTAAATGAATCCATCAATCTGTAAGATATGCGAATTTTAATCAGGTTAAACTCACAATGGTTTAAGATGAAAACATTTGTCATACACACACAGAGATTAAAAGAGAAAATTAGATCCAAAAATACACAAAGGGACTATCAGTGTTTTCTGCACAAATGGAGAAAAGTGTTTGATAAAACTGAAGAGCCATTCATCATAAAAACTCTAGAAAATTAAAAATAGACGGAAATTTTCTCACTGAATGTGAGCTACCCAGCAAATATCTACAGCAAATAGAGGTAAAAGTTTTTAAACATTTCTTTTAAATAAGAAATAACACAGGAAAGCCTGCTTTCATCACTTTGTTGCATGATATACTGAAGGGTTCTTCAGGGCAGTAAGTCAGGGAAAGGGAGAATGGCTGTAAGAATTGGAAGGCAAGTGCTGCCGGTCAATATTTAAGAGCGTTCGCTTATGCATAAATATCCACCAAGTGCCTTTTCTAGGCACTGAAGATAGAGAAGCACACAAGATGCAGAATTTTTGACATTCCAGAAAACAGAATGATTGTAGGAAGATAATAGGCAAAAATTAATACGGTTTCCTTAAACCAACAAACAAAAATTTAGGAACTGTACCTAAGTCAACATTCATGCAACAAATACTCGTTTCTCTATTATATTGGGACACTGGGACAAGATAATGAAGAAAATAACGTTCCTTCCTTTGGGAAGCTTATATTCTAGAAGTAGATAATAAACAAAGAAATAGAAATACTGTGAGGCAGTGATAAATTCCAGGAGGAAAAAGTGTAGTCATTAAGGAAGGTTATTTTAGGTAAGGTGGTCAGGGTACATCCATAATTTTTAAACAGATGCCATTTTTAATAGCAATAAAAAATAAGATGCCTAGGAATAAATGTAACAAAATATCTATAAGACTTTCATAGAAAAAATATAAACTTTTAGTGAAGGATCTAAAAGGAGACTGAATAAATGGAGAGATATTACAAATTTAATATGAAAAGTCTTTACTATAAAGATTCTTCCAAAATCAATCCATAAATTTAGTACAATTTCAGCAAAATCAGTAAACATTACTGCAGTTATGTAAAGAATAAAACAGAAAGCAATATTATGTAGTGTGTATGGAGACAGGTGTATGGCATCACTAACTCAATGGACATGAGTTTGAGTAAACTCTGGGAGCTGGTGATGGACAGGGAGGCCTGGTGTGCTGCAGTCCATGGGTTCACAAAGAGTTGGACACAACTGAGTGACTGAACTGAACTGATAATATATGCATAAAATATACATATAATAAAAGTATATAAACTTGCATAGAGGTGATAAACATAAAATTGAAAACACCAGTTATCTCTGTGATGAGAAGGTATGGGAATGTGGATGGGGAACTTTTGCTGCCCCGTAATATTTTATTCATATAAAATTATTTTTTTAATAAAAAGGTAATTTAATGATTTTTTTAAAAAGTAAATGAAGTGAGCTCACACTGTTCTTTTTTCAGAAGTAATTAATTTTTGCTGAGAAGGACAAGATAAAGAGAAGAAGAAAGAATGGCTTAGCAAGATTAAAGAAGCTGTTAAACTTCCCTGGTGGTCCAGGGGCTAAGACTCTTGCGCTCCTGATGTGAGAGACTCAGGTTTGATCCCTGGTCAGGGATTTTGACCCCACATGCCTCAACTAAGGGTTCACATGCCAAAACTAAAAAAAATGTATGCCACACTGAGACCCAGTGCAGTCAAATAAAAATAAATTAATTTTTTAAAAAAGAAAGAAAAGAAACTGTTGGGAAGGGGGGAAAGGTTTCCAGAAGAGAAAACTTACTTCCCTGCTGTGTATCTTTCACGTACTGCTCAACATGAGCAGGATTTCCCATGACAACGGTAAGCCAGCACCCTTCAGGGGCTCTGTCTCAACTAACAGGTTAGGATGCTTCAGGAACAGCTGACTAGCCTGGAGTTACTGGGACCTCACGCCCCACTAAGGGATCAAATGTATCAGGCACACCTCTGAGGCGTCATTGTCAACCAGAAGACAGGAGCAAACTGGTCAGCTCCGCTCCACTAACAGCTTTCCAAGTCAGATACTAGCATTGGTAGGTGTCCAGCAGGACAGCGAGTCTGTGCCCCTCAATAATCCCATCAAGGTGGGTTATTACCATGTAGATCACCTGGGCCTATATTTCAGGCTGTTTTAGCAGACTTCCCTGGTGGCTCAGTGGTAAAGAATTTGCCAGTCAATACAGGAGACTCAGGTTGGGAGGATCTCCTGGAAAAGGAAACGGCAACCTACTCCACTATTCTTGCTTGGGAGAGCCCATGGACAGAGAAACCTGGCGGGGTACAGTCCATGGGGTTGCAAAAGAGTCGGACACAACTTAGCAACTTAACAAGTGACGTAACTGAGTAGCAGAAAAAACCAGGAAACATCCACATCAGGCTAAATGAACCACACATTTGTCTTACCTCCACTGTCTTCCTTGACAGTTTAATGCTTCATGAGACAGCTTATATCTACAATCTATCTCAATCACCAACGGAGAGTTGGTGATGGACAGGGAAGCCTGGCATGCTGCAGTCCATGGGGTTGCAAACAGTCAAACTCGACATGACAGAAATTGAACTGAACAATCAGCATTGGCAAATAATTGTTCTGAATCCATCCTTAGGATGGTTGTCAAGTTTGGCACTTAAATTCAGGCTCAGTTTTATTTCCTATAATATTATCAACAATGTAAAATATGCTAAAATTGCATTCTGATTCTCATAAAAAAGAAAAGGTGATTATTTTTCTCTACAGGTGATTTACCCCAAACAGAAAGTGTTTAGTCACTCAGTTATGTTTTTGAAACCCCTTGGACTGTAGCCCATTAGGCTCCTCTGTCCATGGAATTCTCCAGGCAAGAATACTGGTATGGGTAGCCATTCTCTTCTCCAAGGGAATCTTCCCAACCCAGGGATTGAACCGGGTCTCCTGCATTGAAGGAAGATTCTTTATGGTCTGAGCCACCAGAGAAACCCGATTAACACAAAATTGCCCCTAAATCTTTTCTAGTCAAAATGTTGCATGTGGTCCAGCAGCATTAGCATCACCTCCCTTGATTGTTTGAGATGAAGCATCAGGTCCCACCAACCAACTGAATCAAAATATGAATTTTAATAAGATCCCAGATGATCAACATGCACATTAAAGTTTGACCCAAGGGTCCAGAAGACCACTAAGTGCTGGGTTTTTCTGTTTTTGTACCAGACTGGTGTAATCCAATGCTAACTGTCACAAAAGGCTTTTCATTAGAAACAATGGTAGGATATCTGTTAGAATCAAATTTAACTTTTTAAAAAAGTTTTATTGTTCTTGGAAGTTTCTGTTTTAGGCCAGTTCATTTTATAAGCAAACCTATCCTCTTTCCAAAACTTTGGCTTAGATCTGCTAGTAAAAATATGATGTGGAACAAAAATAGTACGATCTCTGTTTCTCATTATCTCATTTCGATTTTTGAACCAAGATCAATCACATTATAAAAGGACTCTGCCAGCATAAAATACACTTTCTTCTAATTCCTTTAAATATCTGTTTTATAAAAAAATTCTTTGGGGGTTTTATTTTCCCCCCTCCTTTTGTGTTACAGATTCAACCATAATTCCTCCAGTTCTTTTCCCTACTCAATTTCACCACAGTATTCACAATCCAAATCCCATGTTTTAGAACTTGACATATTCCATATGCTTCTCCCCCACCCCAGGGTAATGCTTCCAAGTGCCCATCTGGATATAGTTTAGACCAGGGCAGAAATAACTCAGAGGCCTTGCCATAAAGCCCTTCTCATTATCATCTGCATAAAAAGGAACATTTTGTATTCCACAAATTATACTTTAAAAATAAAACTCAAGCAAGGAAGACAAAATAATCAAAATTAACTCCTCATGGATGAGAAGAGAAAAAGATGAAGCATTAAGATTTGTTTATACAATAATCAGGATTTAGTGTCTATTAAAGAATAAAATAGATGAAACTTGCTTTTTGTGTTTATCTTCTGTCCTCTAGGAGGAGAGCTCAGTGTTGTCCATTTAATTTTAATTTTGAACTGCCAAACAAGAGACTTTAGAAATGGCAGGGTGAGAGAATTAACATTCATTGAACATCAGGCATGCATCAGCCCTGTGCTGTACATTGGAAATTTAACATATCTAATCATAACTATGGCCCTATATGGATAAGATCATCCCCAAAGATGAAATGAATCTATCTAGGTTTTAAACAGTTTCTTGACATTAACTTCTCAGTAACTTAACAAAAAATGGGATCTTGTCTGTCTTGTACATTCCCAGTACCTGGCCCAGTTCCTGATAACTGCTGAACATCAGATTGTTTAAGAATGTGACTGTCGTAAAGACCAAGAGGAAAAACAACAACAACAAAAAAAGGCCTTTAATTTAGCAATTATGAAGCCTAGTAATCTATGTGAAGGACTTTGGACTTATCATAAGAACGATGTTCACATTTTATTCATCATTGGCTATAAAGCATCTATTATGAGAGTAAATTGTGCTTTATATATGAAGCATCTAACATGTGTGTAACAAATGCTTACCTGTATAAAGTAGGGGCTTAATAAATGTTGAATAAAAAATACATATGTATATATATATATATGGCTGTATGTGTATATATATGTAATATATATATATATGTACTTATATTTCTTACCATACAATACTTGGTGCTTTTTGTAAAGATAAAAGCAAACAAAACCCCTTTCCCACGTGACAGCTTAAACTCACACTGCCTTTCAGGTGCACAGAGGGTGTCTTTGCTTTGACACAATGCCAGTTGGATCCTAAAGAGTCATTGACTGGTAGGCTAAAAGAAAGTAACTTGAGATATTTGAACATGGTCCAGAAAAAGGACTTTTCTTTCATTAAAAAAAAAAAAAGAAATCTGTCCTTGATGCACAGAATGGCATGTCTAGAAGAGGAGCAAGGTTTTTGGAATAAACAGAGCAGTGTCCTCAAAACCATCCTCTTCTCTCCACAATAAGTTAGATATTATATTCTTTTCAAAACAGAATTAGTAACATCACCCAAAGCCCAGTAATCTGTGATACAGTAAAACAAAAACCTTTTAGTTTTAAAAACCAATGTCTTATTATCCAATATTTATTAAGCAGCCATTACCAGTGTGGCACTGCCAGTGTTACAAGTATATCTCTACTGATGGATTAAAAAGTCCCATTTCACTTACCATGCCTTTTGCACTATCTACTTCTAGAAAATACATGATTGTTATTTAATTTAACCTAAGACCACCCAGAATATGGCAGGATCCCACTGTTGTCTTTATGTCCATACTTCATATTTAAAAGGGCTTATAGTTCAATGAGGAACATAAGAGTGATTTTTCATTAATTTCTGTCAAAATTAATAAAAAGAAACCTCAATTATAAAGAGTGGAGAAACCAGAAGGAACTCTCACACCCCATGATGGTAGCTGAGCCTAACAGGAAGAAGAAAGAAGACTCCTCTCTCTCCTAGCATGGACTCAGCCAATAAAAGCCATGGATTCTGTTTACTGCTCTCCTGGCTTCCTTTTCTCTCTAAAAAAGTATCGTCCTCCTGCTGTGCAGAGACTTGCAGTAGATCACTACAGTTGTGCATCCTGAATTGCAGTTCTCTGCCGATCCTGGATAAGCCCATCTTTGCTGGAGGAATATGTAGCATTCTATTTATTTCAGATCCCCATTTTGGTGGTTCGGTAAGCAAACAGGTATGGCACCCACAATTGAGCCCATTGTCATTCACTGCTTTTCTCACTAAATCTGGAGTCTGAATATCCTTCTCCTGGATCTGAGCTCACATTCTCTTTGCATTTGAAGCTCTCTAGGTTTTATTCAGAATCTATTTTAAAGCTTTGTCTTTCTGGTCAATGCTTTGCTCTGTATGCAAGTACTCACTTGGCACTTCTGTCTGATTTGAGATCAGACTGTTTCAGTTGAAACAGACTAGACTTTGATCCATTCCTTCAGGAGCAGGGGATGTTTCACTGAAACTGTGCCTATTTTTGTCCAGCCTTCAGCCTATCCCTTTGCAAAGGGCTAGTCTCTGGAAAGTGGCTATAAAAGCCTTTGGTCAAGCTCCTCTAGGACCAAGGTATTTCCTTAGAATTGGCTGGTATTTCAGGCTTGTGAGCTATTTGAACTGAGCTGCTTATGCTGCAAAATGTTTGAAAATTGTTCTTTTACTCTAGAGAAAAATCTCTGAGACATCAGAGCCCAGTTAACTAAGAATTGTAAAGTGAAGTGAAGTTGCTCAGTCGTGTCCAACTCTTTGAGATTCTGTGGACTGTAGCCTACCAAGGCTCCTCCATCTGTGGGATTCTCCAGGCAAAAGTACTGGAGTGGGTTGCCATTTCCTTCTCCAGGGATCTTCCCAACCCAGGGATTGAACCTGGGTCTCCTGCATTGGAGGCAGACGCTTTAACCTCTGAGCCAAAGTACCTTCCAAACAGAGACTTGGGCAAATCTGATGTCTTTCCTTATGCACATTTCAGGGCCAACCTGACCAAAGACAATTTAGTATCTCAATGATAATTACGATGAACTTTTGAAATTCCCAAAGTATACTTGTATACTCATTGCTTTTCCTTTTTATGTAAAGTTTACTACATTTAAGGCCTCAGTGGATAATGTTTTCCATATCCTGTAGGTATTAAGATTTTGTATTTTTGTTATCTTTCTGTAATGATGTTGCTTTTAAATGCCATGTACTCAGTGAGTAATATAAACATATTGTAAATTTCAGTTTTCTTTACAAAAAATTTAAAAAGAAAAAGAAATTTTTTAGAAACAAAGAGGACTGCAATAGCTCAAAATTTCCAGAAATGAGTGGAATGCTTACTTTGATCGGTATTTGGAAGCTTCCCAACATTATCAGGAGTCTAGAATTGTTTCTTTACAAAATAAGATTTTAAGGAAAACATGAGTAATGAGAGATAAAATGGCTCCTCTTCTTCAGCTTCTCTGCCTTGGGCTCTGCCCCAGCAACATCTGGTCTCTCTCTTTTGGCTCTTCATGGGTTAGATCCCATCCCCAGGGCCATCTTCCTCCTTCCTAACTATGCTGTCTCCTCCTCCTATGTACTGTCAATTACCCTCATACCAATTCTCTTACCAAGCTTCCCTGTTGAAACTATCTCATTCGCTTTTCCTCTGAACTTGTTGGAATGTCTGTTTAAAATTAAGCCGTCCAAGAATCCAGAGGCTGAACTGTAAATTTTTTGTATTCCCTGAACCAAAGCTGAATTGAGAGCTATAGTCAAAAGTTTTCCCAAAGTAACAGGATACTCACAAATTGCTGGAAAATTTTAATATAATTATTTAAACTAATCAACCTTACATCAGCTAGTTCTTATGCTAGTCAGTGAAGTCTAGGATCAGCACTGGATGAAAACTACTAATTGGAGGAAATCCTGAAAGGTTTCTAGAATTACAGATGGGAGGCCAGCCTGCTATCATTATATGATCAGACTCAGGCAATCCCCAGGAGGCTTTATCACAATTTTCCTGGGGTTTCTCCAAAACCTGCTGATTGGAAAAAAATCTAGGCTCAAACAAAAATCTGATGAGACTTTTCATGATTATTAAAATCAACTTTACATCATTTTTAAGGAAAATTCTGATATTCCTTTAGATGTTGATTTCACCCAGGTAGCTTTTAACACTATGTTTATTAATGGGCTGAACTGGGACTTTTCCCTTCTAGTAACAAGTATCAGAATGGAATGGGAAACCGTCTATTCCAGATTTGGCTAATGTGGCAAACTAGCTCTCTCCAACTCCAAATGAGTCACTTCAGAGGAAGATTGCCAAAATTCTTAATCTTCAACCCCAGCAAAAGAAGGCACCTAAGTGAATCCATACCCTACTAGTATCTGCTATTATTGCAGAGCCAGGACACTGGAAAAGAGACTGTTACAAATCTAAGTGCTTCAGACACCTTCAGCCTGAAGCACTTCTAACCAGCCTTCTAACTGGCCTTTCAACATCCTCCCAGTTCTCACTGATGGGGCTCTGAGGAACTACAGGAATTTTTCCTAATACTCCCTCTTAACTTGTGTGGAGAAACATTTCTTTAGGTTAGGGATGGATTTCTTCCAGTCCTAACTGACCCCAGAGCCACACTCTCGGTGCTCAACTCCATTCAGTTCAGTTCAGTTCAGTTCAGTCGCTCAGTCGTGTCCGACTCTCCGCGACCCCATGAATCACAGCACGCCAGGCCTCCTCAACTCCATTACTATTTTTAAAAAAAGCGCCTGCCTCAGAGAACAGAAACAGTTCATATAGTGGGGATCTAACGAGTCTCAGGAGGTTCCTGTCCCTGAGCCAAGTTCCTTTTGTTTAAGACCTCTGAGAGATACATGTGCTTTTCCCTTAGTTCCTCTGCTGCTGCTAAGTCACTTCAGTCGTGTCCGACTCTGTGTGACCCCACAGACAGAAGCCCACCAGGCTCCCCTGTCCCTGGGATTCTCCAGGCAAGAACACTGGAGTGGGTTGCCATTTCCTAGTTCCTCTAGCACTACCCATTTGCAGGTCAAGATATCTTAGAGAAGTGCCATGCTGGAATATTTTTGATCCAGAAGGGGGAAATAATTCAAGATTCTGACAGGAGTCATCAAAGTAACCAACAAGGGAAATCAGATGACCCTTTGACATCTATTTTCCTTCTCTGATGGTTCTAGAGCTGATTCTGGAAATACTTACCATTTGTCTCCATTGAATCAGCTACCATTTTCCTTATGGGCAAAATCTCTAAGTGATGTTGGGAAAATTCACAACACACCTCCTATGAAGATTCAAGGAGACCCCTCAAAACCTTTTCCCGGAATTAATAAAATACAAATATTCTTCAAGACACAAAAACCCTACTAGGAAACTAAAAAGCTCAAGGTTTCATTATCCCTTGTACTATCCTTTGAAGCATTCCCAGTTCACCAGTGACAAAAGCTAAAGGTCAGATTTATCTAGGACCTCCAAACAATCAACAACACTGTTATCCTTTTCCATTGTGTGGTCCCCAGCTCTCACATGATACTGACAGCAGTCCAACTGGAAGCAAATTCTTTACTGTAATTGATTCATGCAGTGCATTCTCTAGCATTCTGGTTGATGAAGCTAGTCAATACCTTTTTGCCTTTACTTGGTAAGAAGAACAACTCACCTGTACAGTAACAGTTCAGGGTTTTACTCAGAGTCCCTGTTTCTCAGGAATCGTGATGGCTGGTCTGGATCATACAAAGTTCTTTAGAGCTTCAACTACTTAGCTGCAACATGTGGATGATTTGCTTCTTCATGCTGCATCTCAAGCCTCACAGGAAAACTGTATCCACTTGCTAAAGCTTTCAGCTTTAAAGGGACCTAAGATCACCAACATTTCACGCAAAGATGGGCTTGATAAAGGACAGAAATGGTATGGACCTAACAGAAGCGGAAGATATTAAGACGAGGTGGCAAGAATACACAGAAGAACTGTACAAAAAAGATCTTCACGACCAAGATAGTCACGATGGTGGGATCACTCACCTAGAGCCAGACATCTTGGAATGTGAAGTCAAGTGGGCCTTAGAAAACATCACTACTAACAAAGCTAGTGGAGGTGATGGAATTCCAGTGGAGCTATTTCAAATCTTGAAAGATGATGCGGTGAAAGTGCTGCACGCAATATGCCAGCAAATTTGGAAAACTCAGCAGTGGCCACAGGACTGGAAAAGGTCAGTCTTCATTCCAATCCCAAAGAAAGGCAATGCCAAAGAATGCTCAAACTACCGCACAATTGCACTCATCTCACACGCTAGTAAAGTCATGCTCAAAATTCTCCAAGCCAGGCTTCAGCAATATGTGAACCGTGAACTCCCAGATGTTCAAGCAGGTTTTAGAAAAGGCAGAGGCACCAGAGATCAAATTGCCAACATCCGCTGGATCATGGAGAAAGCAAGAGAGTTCCACAAAAACATCGATTTCTGCTTCATTGACTATGCCAAAGCCTTTGACTGTGTGGATCACAATAAACTATGGAAAATTCTGAAAGAGATGGGAATACCAGACCACCTGACCTGCCTCTTGAGGAACCTGTATGCAGGTCAGGAAGCAACAGTCAGAACTGGACATGGAACAAACAGACTGGTTCCAAATAGGAAAAGGAGTACGTCAAGGCTGTATATTGTCACCATGCTTATTTAACTTATATGCAGAGTACATCATGAGGAACGCTGGGCTGGAAGAAGCACAAGCTGGAATCAAGATTGCCGGGAGAAATATCAATAACCTCAGATATGCAGATGACACCACCCTTATGGCAGAAAGTGAAGAGGAACTAAAAAGCCTCTTGATGAAAGTGAAAGAGGAGAGTGAAAAGGTTGGCTTGAAGCTCAATATTCAGAAAACAAAGATCATGGCATCTGGTCCCATCACTTCATGGGAAATAGATGGAAAAACAGTGGAAACAGTGCCTGACTATTTTTTGGGGCTCCAAAATCACTGCGAATGCTGACTGCAGCCATGAAATTAAAAGACGCTTACTTCTTGGTAGGAAAGTTATGACAAACCTAGATATTATATTAAAAAGCAGAGACATTACTTTGCCAACCAAGGTCCGTCTAGTCAAGGCTATGGTTTTTCCCGTGGTCATGTATGGATGTGAGAGTTGGACTGTGAAGAAAGCTGATTGCCGAAGAATTGATGCTTTTGAACTGTGGTGCTGGAGAAGACTCTTGAGAGTCCCTTAGGCTGCAAGGAGATCCAACCAGTCCATTGTAAAGGAGATCAATCCTGGGTGTTCATTGGAAGGACTGATGCTAAAGCTGAAACTCCAATACTTTGGCCACCTCATACGACAAGTTGACTCACTGGAAAAGACTCTGATGCTGGGAAGGATTGGGGGCAGGAGGAGAAGGGGACGGCAGAGAATGAGATGGTTGGATGGCATCATCAATTCGACGGACATGAATTTGAGTGAACTCCGGGAGTTGGTGATGGACAGGGAGGCCAGGCATGCTGTGATTCATGGGGTTGCAAAGAGTCAGTCACGACTGAGCGACTGAACTGAAGATCACCAAAGGAAAACTGCAGTCTGCCTAAATCCAGCTTTGATATTTAGGGTATCTGCCATCAGGACAAGGGCTGTACCAAGGTCCAGAGAGACTTTGTGGTGTCCTACATTTCCCAAAACCCGAAACTAAGCACAACTATGAAGTTTTCTCTAGCTAGTTGATTATTGCTGAAACTGGATTCCAAATTTCTCTCTTATGGCTAACTCTCTGTATGTTTTACTCAACAATAACATCCTCAACCCAACTTTAAGAGGAAACGAGATGACATAACCTTCAAGGCCTTAAAGGCAATTTGACGAACTCACCTGTCCTTATCATCCCAATGATCAGATTCTCTTTTCCCTTTTTATATGAAAAGCAAGAGAATACAACACTGACACATAGTGTATTACGGCCAGCAACTGGCCCCTGTAGAATGGGGATCCCCATGCCTTATAGTCATTACAGTCACTCCTTTCAGTTAAAATTATGAGAAAATTATTGTGAGATTCCTTTCTACAGTTTTTGTATCTCATGTGGTAGAAGCTCTGAATTCTCATCACATTCAACCTTTCTCAGTCCTTTTGTTAATTGCTCCTCACATAACTCTTTTACATTATAAGGCCCTTAACCCAGCTTCTCCTCTCCCTTCCATCACCAACAAAGTCCCTCATGATGCTTAACACTGATGCACCACCTTCAGACTCCTCATGATGATCTATAGGAAATTCCACTGGGTAATGCTGGCTTTTCATGGATCACTGATGTTCTCATTTAAAAGGTGACAATGGCAAACATATTAATAGTTCCAGACATGCTATGATGGGTCTTCCCCGGTGGCTCAGTGGTAAAGAATCCACCTTCAATGCAAGGGACACAGGTTCAATACCTGGGTCAGGAAGATCCTCTAGAGAAGGAAAGGCAACCCACTTCAGGATTCTTGCCTGGGAAATCTCATGGGTAAAATGAACCTGGCAGGCTATAGTCCATGGAGTTGCAAAGAATCAGACATGACTTAGTGACTAAATAACATGCTACTAAGACACATGGACATCACCAGATGGTCAACACCGAAATCAGAGTGATTATATTCTTTGCAACCAAAGATGGAGAAGCTGTATACAGTTAGCGAAAACAAGACCAGGAGCTGACTGTGGCTCAGATCATGAACTGCTTATTGCCAAATTCAGACTTAAATTGAAGAAAGTAGGGAAAACCACTAGACCATTCAGATATGACCTCAATCAAATCCCTTATGATTATACAGTGGAAGTGAGAAATAGATTTAAGGGACTAGATCTGATTGATAGAGTGCCTGATGAACTCTGGACAGAGGTTCGTGACATTGTACAGGAGACAGGGACCAAGACCATCCCCATGGAAAAGAAATGCAAGAGAGCGAAATGGCTGTCTGAGGAGGCCTTACAAATAGCTGTGAAAAGAAGAGAGGCAAAAAGCAAAGGAGACAAGGAAAGATATAAGCATCTGAATGCAGAGTTCCAAAGAATAGCAAGGAGAGATAAGAAAGACTTCCTCAGTGATCAATGCAAAGAAATAGAGAAAAACAACAGAATAGGAAAAACCAGAGATCTCTTCAAGAAAATTAGAGATTCCAAGGGAACATTTCATGCAAAGATGGGCTCAATAAAGGACAGAAATGGTATGGATCTAACAGAAGCAGAAGATATTAAGAAGAGGTGGCAGGAATACACAGAAGAACTGTACAAAAAAGATCTTCACGACCAAGATAGTCATGATAACGTGATCACTGACCTAGAGCCAGACATCTTGGAATGTGAAGTCAAGTGGGCCTTGGAAAGCATCACTGCAAACAAAGCTAGTGGAGGTGATGGAATTCCAGTGGAGCTATTTCAAGTCTTGAAAGATGATGCTGTGAAAGTGCTGCACTCAATATGCCAGCAGATTTGGAAAACTCAGCAGTGGCCACAGGACTGGAAAAGGTCAGTCTTCATTCCAATCCTAAAGAAAGGCAATGCCAAAGAATGCTCAAACTACCGCACAATTGCACTCATCTCATATGCTAGTAAAGTCATGCTCAAAATTCTTCAAGCCAGGCTTCAGCAGTATGTAAGCCGTGAACTCCCAGATGTTCAAGCAGGTTTTAGAAAAGGCAGAGGCACCAGAGATCAAATTGCCAACATCCGCTGATTCATGGAGAAAGCAAGAGAGTTTCAGAAAAACATCTATTTCTGCTTCATTGACTATGCCAAAGCCTTTGACTGTGTCGATCACAATAAGCTGTGGAACATTCTGAAAGAGATGGGAATCCCAGACCACCTGACCTGCGTCTTGAGAAACCTGTATGCAGGTCAGGAAGCAACAGTTAGAACTGGACATGGAACAACAGACTGGTTCCGAATAGGAAAAGGAGTACGTCAAGGTTGTATATTGTCACCTTGCTTATTTAACTTATATGCAGAGTACATCATGAGGAATGCTAGGCTGGAAGAAGCACAAGCTGGAATCAAGATTGCCGGGAGAAATATCAATAATCTCAGATATGCAGATGACACTACCCTTATGGCAGAAAGTGAAGAGGAACTCAAAAGCCTCTTGATGAAAGTGAAAGAGGAGAGTGAAAAGGTTGGCTTGAAGCTCAACATTCAGAAAACAAAGATCATGGCATCTGGTCCCATCACTTCATGGGAAATAGATGGAAAAACAGTGGAAACAGTGTCAGACTTTATTTTTTGGGGCTCCAAAATCACTGCAGATGTTGATTGCAGCCATGAAATTAAAAGACGCTTGCTCCTTGGAAAGAAAGTTATGACCAACCTTGATAATATATTAAAAAGCAGAGACATTACTTTGCCAACCAAGCTCCGTCTAATCAAGGCAATGGTTTTTCCCGTGGTCATGTATGGATGTGAGAGTTGGACTGTGAAGAAAGCTGATCGCCGAAGAATCGATGCTTTTGAACTGTGGTGTTGGAGAAGACTCTTGAGAGTCCCTTGTACTGCGGGGAGATCCAACCAGTCCATTCTAAAGGAGGTCGATCCTGGATGTTCATTGGAGGGACTGATGCTAAAGCTGAAACTGCAATACTTTGGCCACCTCATGCGACGAGTTGACTCACTGGAAAAGACTCTGATGCTGGAAGGGATTGGGGGCGGGAGGAGAAGGGGATGACGGAGAATGAGATGGCTGGATGGCATCACCGACTCTGTGGACATGAGTTTGAGTGTACTCCGGGAGTTGGTGATGGACAGGGAGGCCTGGCGTGCTGTGATTCATGGGGTCGCGGAGAGTCGGACACGACTGAGCGACTGATCTGATCTGATCTCTGAAGACTCATTTTGCTGTTGCTGAGCAGCAGCCTTACTTAAGGCTACTTCGGCCCAGATTGAATTATATGCTTTTACATGGGTTTATACTTTAACCAAGGATAAATCTGCTAATATTTATATTGGTAGTTCAGTTCAGTTCAGTTCAGTCTCTCAGTCGTGTCCGACTCTCCGCGACCCCATGAATCACAGCACACCAGGCCTCCCTGTCCATCACCAACTCCCGGAGTACACTCAAACTCATGTCCACAGAGTCGGTGATGCCATCCAGCCATCTCATTCTCCGTCGTCCCCTTCTCCCGCCCCCAACCTTTCCCAGCATCAGAGACTTTTCTAGTGAGTCAACTCGTCGCATGAGGTGGCCAAAGTACTGCAGCCTCAGCCTTAGCATCAGTCCCTCCAATGAACACCCCGGATTGATCTCCTTTAGAATGGACTGGTTGGATCTCCTCGCAGTATAAGGGACTCTCAAGAGTCTTCTCCAACACCACAGTTCAAAAGCATCGATTCTTCGGCGATCAGCTTTCTTCACAGTCCAACTCTCACATCCATACATGACCACGGGAAAAACCATAGCCTTGACTAGATGGACCTTGGTTGGCAAAGTAATGTCTCTGCTTTTTAATATACTATCAAGGTTGGTCATAACTTTCCTTCCAAGGAGCAAGCGTCTTTTAATTTCATGGCTGCAATCAACATCTGCAGTGATTTTGGAGCCCAAAAAAATAAAGTCTGACACTGTTTCCACTGTTTCTCCGTCTATTTCCGATGAAGTGATGGGACCAGATGCCATGATCTTTGTTTTCTGAATGTTGAGCTTCAAGCCAACCTTTTCACTCTCCTCTTTCACTTTCATCAAGAGGCTTTTGAGTTCCTCTTCACTCTCTGCCATAAGGGTAGTGTCATCTGCATATCTGAGGTTATTGATATTTCTCCCAGCAATCTTGATTCCAGCTTGTGCTTCTTCCAGCCCAGCGTTCCTCATGATGTACTCTGCATATAAGTTAAATAAGCAAGGTGACAATATACAACCTTGACGTACACCTTTTCCTATTCGGAACCAGTCTGTTGTTCCATGTCCAGTTCTAACTGTTGCTTCCTGACCTGCATACAGGTTTCTCAAGACGCAGGTCAGGTGGTCTGGGATTCCCATCTCTTTCAGAATGTTCCACAGTTTATTGTGATCCACACAGTCAAAGGCTTTGGCATAGTCAATGAAGCAGAAATAGATGTTTTTCTGAAACTCTCTTGCTTTCTCCATGATCCAGCGGATGTTGGCAATTTGATCTCTGGTGCCTCTGCCTTTTCTAAAACCTGCTTGAACATCTGGGAGTTCACGGTTTATACTGCTGAAGTCTGGCTTGGAGAATTTTGAGCATGACTTTACTAGCATGTGAGATGAGTGCAATTGTGCAGTAGTTTGAGCATTCTTTGGCATTGCCTTTCTTTGGGATTGGAATGAAGACTGACCTTTTCCAGTCCTGTGGCCACTGCTGAGTTTTCCAAATTTGCTGGCATATTGAGTGCAGCACTTTCACAGCATCATCTTTCAAGACTTGAAATAGCTCCACTGGAATTCCATCACCTCCACTAGCTTTGTTAGTAGTGATGCTTTCTAAGGCCCACTTGACTTCACATTCCAAGATGTCTGGCTCTAGGTCAGTGATCACGTTATCGTGACTATCTTGGTCGTGAAGATCTTTTTTGTACAGTTCTTCTGTGTATTCCTGCCACCTCTTCTTAATATCTTCTGCTTCTGTTAGGTCCATACCATTTCTGTCCTTTATTGAGCCCATCTTTGCATGAAATGTTCCCTTGGAATCTCTAATTTTCTTGAAGAGGTCTCTTGTTTTTCCTATTCTGTTGTTTTCCTCTATTTCTTTGCATTGATCACTGAGGAAGGCTTTCTTATCTCTTCTTGCTATTCTTTGGATATGCTTTTGGAGTAGCTCATAATTTTGGAATACCATGGGAGCAATGTGTCTTCCTTACTAAGCAATATGCCTTCCTTACTTTCAGGGGCAAAAAGTTTTAAATGCCTCCCCTCAAGTTTAGGAATTATTGGATGTGATACTTTCCCTTGCCACTTTAGCTATTATTAAGATTCTGGGACATTGTGAACCTGACTCTTTGTAAGCTAAGGAAAATCACCTTGATGATAATTTTATAAGGAATGCTGCACTTAAAGGAACCAATAGCAACCAAACTTCTGTCATGGTCCAAAGGGAAATTTAGAAAAACTGGCTACAGAAGCCCAGAAATTGGCCTCAGAAAAGGGAAATCAAGATCGGAAATTCAATTATTGTTGGTTTGATAAAAAGAGAAAGCTCTGGGTTGCATCAAATAACAACTTATTGCCATCAGACACTCTAAAACTCCCACTCCCCACCACTGTGCATACATTAAACCATTGTTCTACTGACAAGATGATTGCCTTCATGAATCAATATTACAGAGGAAACATTAACAAGGCTGAGAAAAGTGCCTACCTCACTTGTCCCACTTGTTCAAAGAAGAACTGAGAGAAGCCTGTTTGTGCTAATCCCAGACATTTTAAATTGCCTAATGGACCATTCAAGCTCTGGCAAATGGATTTTATACAATTTATTCCTCTAATGGATATAAATATGTTTTAGTCATGGTCTATATGTTTTCACAGTAGACTGAGGCCTTCCTTTGCAGACAGGTTGCTATCTCTTCTGTGGCAAAAGTCCTTTTGGAAAAGAGGATCCCTACCTGGGGAACTCCTCTCAGACTTCACAGAGATTTAGGCAATCCATTCTACTGGCCAGGTACTCTGACAAGTCTGCTGTTTGACTAGTTTTACAGCACTTCCACTGTGCTTACCACCTTCAGTCCTCTGATTTAATTGAACACCAAACAGCATCATTAAGACTTGGCCAAATTTACAGAAGTCCTCCAAACACCTTGGTCAAAAACATTGCTATCAGTCCTTCTAAATCTTGGATCCTCCCCTTTTGAAACTTATAAACTCTTATCTTTTGAGATATCCCCAGAATTTCCAATGCACTTGGCTCTCACTTATTTTGATCCACAACTGATAAAAAGAGAGATATTCTAATACTGAAAGGGATTAATTGCTGCTATTAAAAGTAACCATGTTTTAATAGCATAATCTTTTCATAGTGTACCTTTGAGAAATGAAGACATTAAGCATTACATCTTGAAACCTGGAGATTTTGTCAATTGGAAAAGACTCCTCCAGAAGAACTCACTTCATCTTCACTGGAAAGGCCCCTATTGGGTACCTCTAACCAACCCTGTGAAACCAAGCTTTCAGGAATAGATTCTTGGATTCATGTGGTTCACCTAAAGAAATCACTGGACCCTGATTGGACCAGCATATAACCTGGTGACCTGAAGCAAAGATTTCCTAGAATTGAAGCAGATGACATCGGATTAGACAGTTTCCCAAGATATCCAGACTAGGCCTGTTAGATGTGTTTTGCCAAACCTCTGATGATGACGTATGGCTTCAGACAATCTCCAGTGTCTATGATCTTGATATCAAATGGACTTCAGATTAAAAGTACCTGAGCATTCTCCCTCCCACTCCTCCAAGTTATGCACATGTGACCTTGATAGATATCCAGTCTGTGCACTTTCCCTCTGACATGAGATACTATATCAGGAAAGGTCCTTCTTGACATGGACACACAGAAAACTGCTGAAATTAGAAACCCTGATTCTAGATCAGCAATGCTTTCAGAAAAAGATTATGATCAAAAGGGGGAAATGTAAAAAATTAATAAATAGAATCTCAATTAAATAGAGTCACATACCAAAAGGGGGCAGTCTCATGCCTTGCAAAAACAGAAGTATCCAACAGGAAGAAGAAAGACCTCTCTTTCTTCCTGAAGGGCTCAACCAATGAGAAGAATGTTTACTATAGCCCTCTCAACTTCCTTTTCTTGTCTATAGAAGGGTTCTCCTTCTCTCTCTATACAAGGACTTGCACGTGGCTCACTATGGTTGCAGGCCTCAAATTGCAGTTCTCTGATGATTCCAAATAAACCCATCTTTTGTCAAAAATACCTGACAAAGATACCTATTTTTGTCAGGTCAACAGTTTCAAATACTTCCAAAATTCTTTTCTTGCTAGGAGTAAGAAGAAAAAGTGGATTGGGGTGGAGATAAGGTGTATGAGTAAAGAAGGCTTCATTGAGACGGGGATTTCTGCTAGAAGAGAGAAGACAGTGATTCTCTGGAAGAGTCTAAATGTTTCTAAGTTTTTTTTAAAAAGATAAAATTAATGTTATCTGAAGATGAGAATTCCAAAAATTAAAACATGCCAAGAGCTCAGGCATGTACTCTTGGTAATGTTAGGCAGGACTCTAAAACCATTCATCAGAGAATTTTAATGCTATTTATAACCTAAACCCTGACTAAAACAGAAGAACTATGCAAACAGACTTCCTTGAAGTTCCCACCATATTGTCTCAACAGTTGTTTGGACACATATGCTATTAGTTGTCCATCCTATTAGGAACAGTGCTTCCTTCCTGCAGACTCATTCTCACTGAAACAATACACTATTAAAAAAAAAAGGATTTACATAAAAGACAGCTGGAGCTGGTTGCCAGGGGAACTGACGACGTTCCAGACACATTCCACATTAGCAGGATAAACTTCTGGGTAGCCAGGGCTGTTGAAGATGCCTTCAGCCATGTAGAATATTCCACCACAAGCTAGAAGAAACGAGAAACAAAGTGAGTGGCAGAGTAAATGTCAAATACAAGACACCATAAGATAGAGAAAGAACACTAGAAGAGCTGTTAGGAGCATCAAAGGATGTACTGTTCTCACTTCATAATAATAATAATAAAAAAAAAACACGGCATATATAATAATAAGGAAAAGATTCTGTAACTTGAAAACTAAAAGCCACTGGGTATGGTGGATTAGAAGGAAGCCCTGTAGTTTCTTTTCTAAAAGCCTTTTCTCCCTGTGAACTATAGTTTTATGTAATAAAAGACTCATTTTAATCCTACACTCCCTCAGTATTTCTGACCAGGATGATTTTCACCCCTGGCCTAAAAAAGAAAGCAATATTTCAACATTTCCTTCTCAGGAGAGCACCGAAACCTGCACAGATCTCCCAGGCACTCTAAGGCTTTTAACAGCTAATAATGAGGAAGCCGACAAGCAGAACTATCCTAGTTTACAGCCTCTTACAGGGTGCTCCTCTTTCCCCTTCTCCCCATGTGCCATGGTCCATCCTGTATCCCTGAGGACACCCAGCCCTGCCTGAGCGCAGCTGTCAGGACAGGGAGACTGAAGAATGGCAGCTGTCCACTGGTAAGAGACACCATTGGATGCTGTCCATCAGGGGCTCCCTTAACAAACATATCAAGGAGAACAAGGACACACTGACAAGCGAGTCACCCAAGATCATTCCAACAAATTCTCCCCACTTCCAGTGCTTGCCCTGAGCAGCATTAGTCACAACAGTCAAGGTATGGGAACAAATGTCTGTTAATGGATAAGGAAGATGTGGTACAGAGTTCACAGCTGTTAGAATTTATAAGCATGTTAACCAAATTTGAAAGACAGTAAAATGAGCCACAGAGGTGATCTACGAAACTAGCACAGAACACAAAATGTAAAGGAATCCCAGATAATAAATCAAGGATTTTCTGCACATTCCTCTTAACCTAATCGCACCACTTGCTAACATTTCTTACCTGACGTGGATGCAGCATATGTGGCGTGGAAACCACCGAAATTCACTGTAGAATCCGAGACGAACTTCAGCATCAGAGCATTGCTGAAGGAAGTGATAGGATGGGGCAAGGAGGGGCCACAGTATCGGCCTAAATAATGATGATATTGACAAGGAGAATGAATGATGATGTGCCAACATGTATTCACTAAAATCACAAGTTCAGTTCAGTTCAGTCATTCAGTCGTGTCTGAAAACCATGAGACCAAAGCAAACAGAAGGAGCCACTCACTACTAGAGAACCATTTAGATCAGGGTCAGCGTTTGGGAAGATGCCTGATGATTCAAAATAAACTGTGAACACATTTATAAATATGATAAAGACTGTGAGGGGAAGGTAAGAGGAACATAGATAACTTCCAAATGTAACTAGTGCTAAACTCTCCAGGGCAGTAGGCACCTGCACAAAGAAGTTGGCTACACACAATGGCTGAGAAACTGTGGATGTGGGAGCCAGAACCCCCGGATTCACCTCCAGGCTCAGCCGCTCACCAGCTACATGACATGAGGCAAGTCACCCACGTTCTCTGTGTCTCAGCTTCTCCACTTGAGAAACAGGCACATGGATAATAACGAAATTCTATGTCATAAGGGTATAAGAATTGAGTTACTATTTATAGTCTTTTAATAAATAGAACTTTATAAAAATAGTACTATAGCACTATAGTATAGTACTATTAATAAAGTTTACTATTATAAAATTCAGAATAGTGCTCAGTGCAAGGTTATATGTGTCTGTTAAATACTATATCCTTGACCATGGTCAAATGCTTACAGACAAAAATCACAAAGAATACAATCAGAAGTCCACAGAGAGCATTCATCAATTGCCTACTCTCATCTCAGGCACTGTTCTGGGTATGGAGAATACACCCATGAGCAAAACAAAGTCCATTCTCTGATGGAACCTGTCTTCTACTGCAGGATAAGGAGCTTGAGTGACAAAGCTCAAATAGGAGTGACTCGTAGAGAACATTTAAATGAGTGAGTGAGTGAAAGTCGCTTAATCATGTCCGATTCTTTGTGAACCCATGGACTGTAGACCACCAGGCTTCTCTGTCCATGGAATTATATGTATATAGATACATGTATACATGCCAGGCTCCTTTGTCCATGGAATTCTCCAGGCCAGAATACTACAGTGGGTAGGCATTCCCTTCTCCAGGGGATCTTCCCAAAATAACCTGAGATTATTCTGTTTGAGAACATTATAGAAACTATAAATAACATTCTTTAATTTTACTGGGATGTCTTACAACAGAACTCCATAATATCTGCCTGTCTGTCTGTCTGTCTGCCTGTCTATCTATTCTGTTCACCCAACCATCCATCCATCTAATCAACCATCCATCCATCCATCCAATGTGTATATATATATATATATATATATATATATATATGTATTTACCTATCCATTACAGCTATCTATCCATCCATCCATCTGTCTAACCAACCAACCAACCAACCATCCATCCATTGAGGACAAAACCAGAAGAAACATGCTCAATTTGAACACGAGAACTGTGGTCAAACAGTAGCAAGAAATTTCCCACAGAATACTATCTAATGTTAGAAGGGACTGCATTTTACTACTGTTTAAAGTAGTTGCAACTTTTCAATTAAAAAAAAAATACATAAACCATTCATGTCCTTGAAGATGAATGAGCTGAGCTTCTCAAGCCCTATGTTGAATCCTGCTTCCTCAGCCTCTCAGTTTCTTTACTTGGGTTATGACAGTCTTCATAGTTATTGGAAACATTCTAACCTCTGATGACAGCATATACACATGTAAGTACAGAAACTGTAAAAAACTGTAAAAAGCCCAGGCCACGGAAGTGAGCACGGCATACCTCGGAGGGGTGCGTTGTCATGGCTGCCGTCCAACACCTCTACAAAATCTCGGGTGCATGGTGTGCTGCTTTGAAGGCCAAAGTGGCTGAAGGATAGGGTGATGTGATTGACTGTAAGGGCAGAAAGGAAGACTGTTTAATAAAGTTCTGGCAAACAAAACCTACAGGGAACAAGAGTTCACCCCGATCCTTTCGCCTGCGGGTTCTCTGGCAAAGAACTGATGAATCTGACAGATATGTGCAAGACGACAGGGGAAAAGAGGAGAAGCAACCACCACTGTGCTAAAAGGTTTCTGTCTGAAGAGTAACTGAAAAGCTTTTAAAAATGTCCATAGACTTTGAAATGCTGTGCTGGTAAGAGAACCCTGGGGTGGGTTTCCTTCAAGGATGATGGGCAAAGAATCAGCTGTTGCTGTGTTTCTCTCAGAAGTGCTTTTCTTAATAGCTTCCTTAAATTCTGATTCTTTACCTGTGCTTGTAAATAAGATACATTTTCCTCCCTGGCACAAATATCCTAGCATTTTCTGTGTTACTCTAAGTCCAGAAGCAGGGACATAGAGGCTCAGTCATTTGTAAAGGAAGCTTTGAATTACTTGCAATATAGTCTGAGTCTGGGTCCATTTTCCTTTTGTTTTCTTCCAGGGTCTTGAATCTTTAGAATAGGATCTTTTCCTTTTGCTGTCTTTACACCAGTGAGCTCTTTCATCTAAGAGCTTTACAACTGTTTAGAAACTATCCTTAGGTGCAAGGCTGCAGGACTCAAGGCCGGGAGCTTCTTTATCCAAGGATTGGTTCCTGGCTGGCTAGCTACTTTCTTTGGCTAAGGGTTACATCACTGACCCCCAAATCATATGCAGAGCAATAAAGATACCCTTTTGTTAATGTTTAACATCCCTAGGAAAAATGTTAGAGAATATTTAAGCCAACCCTTCATTTGTCAGATTATCTAATGGGGCTTTCTGAGCCTAAGTGACTTTCCTATTATCACACAGGTCATTAATTAGAGAGTGGAGTCAAGAACTTAATGCTTTTCCCACATTATGTCTGAAGTCATCAATTTCCTCTGAAAACCTCAAGAAGAGCAGGGTTCCTTTGAAACAAGATTCATAATGGCCCCAGGGTCACCCTCCTCACAGTCATTTTGCTCCAGTTCTTGGTGGTCTCCTCATTTTCTCTGTAAAATGTGGACAGCAATCCTTACCACTAGATTGTTACCAGATCAGAAGGATTCTAGGATTCTAAAAAGAATACAATGTAAGCACTTATTAAATGCTTCTTCAAGGCCTATGCTAGGACTTTTAAAAATACATTTTATAACCAAGAAAGACCAGGCTTTATCATTAATTTCCACCTTAACTGAAGACCAATAAGCTCATGGCATTGCATCCCCAAAGTACAAATTATTAACTTTCTAGTCTGTGGTTCTTATTGTTCATTTATTCATTTAGCATCTTCTTGAGCACCTACCACAGTCAAGACAAATAGTCAAAAACTAGTTATTAATCCAGTATTTTTGTTAATCCCCAGTTTCACATGCCTGTCATTTCTATTAGGTTATAGGTTTTTGCTTTGTTATTTCCTTTGCTAGGCATTGAAACTTATAAAAAGAAAATTAATTAAGAATAAAGAGCAAAAATTACTTCCTACCAGATTAGGAAACCCTTGTTTTCATGCACAGGAGGAATTAGGACTTCCAAAAACAGGAGAGGAAGGCCATCAATTGTTACCAGCGAGGAGATAAGAATATGAGTCATTGCTGGACTTTCCCACAGACACCATGCATCCTGGATTTTTATTTTTGTTACTTACAGGGAGGCTGAGCTTGAATTATCCAGCTGCAGTTCTGATTGTTTGGATAGTTGTCCGGGAACAGTGGAGAGGATATAGTGTCAACGGAGTCAGTGAGGATGTGGCCGCCACAGGCTGAGGGACACACAGACACACACCTATGTCATACACTTTTGATTTCTGCTGATTCTCCAGAACAAGTATTTGAAGAATGAAAACATAAATGATGTTTCCTTATTTCTAAAGGGCATGTCAAGGAAATTCTCCGCCAAGGAAGCTGCACATGAACCATGAGAAAGTGGCAATGTATTCTACATTATAACAGTATTCTTCAATGACAGGAAGTGGGCAGTGGCAAAGAACAGATCAAATGGTTATGAACTGCCTCAATCTTTCAACAGAACTCTGGCATCGATTCATTTACTTTACCCATTTGTAAATTATAGGTACAGGGATAGTCTCTTAACAACTGACTTCATTTTTAGGAAAGTAAATACTCAATTGACGGAGACTTCACACGGGCAGTTGTGTGTTATCAGGGATGTGCAGAACCCTGTGGGAACAGAAGACGGAGGGTGCCTGCTGAGAGCGGGGGAGTGTACGAGGTGTGTCACAAAGGGGATGGTGCTGAAGGAGGAGTCGGGGTGAGGAAGAGTGGTCTGGGGAGAGGGCAGTCTGAACAAGATAGAGAGGAGGGTATGGGGATATCACACAGACTTGGCTGAAGCGTGGGGCGTGTGAGGAGAGTCGGGGCAATGCTGAGAAAAGACAGGCAGGTTCCGTCCCCATGGGGAACATCCAGAGAAGCTGGGGCTCCACTCCCTGGTTAGTGCGGAGCCGGGACAGACGATGGTACACTGAAGGTCAGGGTCAGAACTCGCTACTGCACACTGACTTTGGAGGAGTACGTGAGACCAAGGAGGCGGCTGTAGCAGCCCAGAGAAGACCTGTTGGGGACTTTTTTTGCTCTGAAGTGAAATATAAGTGATTAGTTAGAAGAAAAAGTGTTAAGAAACTGTTCTTTGAAAGAACTCTGTGATCAGTCTTGCTCTGCAGTCTACATTGCAACCTCAAGGGACCTCCATCCAAAAACTCTTCCTGGCCAGGGCTCTTTACTATGGAAAATGAGCAAGCGAGTCCACCGAAACAGATGAAATTACTAAAGAGACCACACTTATTTGAAAGGACAGGAATCCTCTGAAAAAAAAATCACAGGCATATTCAGCAGACAAGAGCCCCTCCAGCTCTAGGTTCCATCTCTGATGGTGGGTAAAGGGTTAACCTCTAAGACTACCAGGCAAAAGGCAGTGGATGGAAAGGTCTCTAGTAGAAAGTGGTGATTTAAGAAAAAGACAATGGAGTAGGGTATGGAGGGGTGGACACAATTCTGGGTGAGACAGCAGTTAAGACTTTGCCCTCCAAGGCAGGGGGTGTGGGTTTGACTCCTCATAGGGGAGCTAAGATCCCACATGCCTCTTAGCCAATAATAAATAAATAAAAACAGAAACAATAGTATAACAAATTCAAAAGATTTTTTTAAAAGGTCCACATAAAATCTAAAAAGAAAGAAAAGAAAAAGACAACAGAAAACAGCATTGATTCTTCGGGTGAAGGGCAACCACTACTTCAAGGCTTAGAATCTGACTCTATGTTACAAGTCTTGCAATTTATAGCAGTGTATCTCTTAGCATAAAATCTTAGATAAATGCTAGGTCATTTATCTATGAATGAATGAATTTGGATAAACACTTCTTTACAAGTGTGGCAATGCCAAAGAATGCTCAAACTACTGCACAATTGCACTCATCTCACATGCTAGTAAAGTCATGCTCAAAATTCTCCAAGCCAGGCTTCAACAATATGTGAAGTCATCGACTCTGTGGACATGAGTTTGAGTGAACTCCAGGAGTTGGTGATGGACAGGGGGGCCTGGCGTGCTGTGATTCATGGGGTCGCGGAGAGTTGGACACGACTGAGCGACTGAACTGAACTGAACCCGACGTTCAAGCAGGTTTTAGAAAAGGCAGAGGAACCAGAGATCAAATTGCCAACATCCGCTGGATCATGGAGAAAGCAAGAGAGTTCCAGAAAAACATCTATTTCTGCTTCATTGACTATGCCAAAGCCTTTGACTGTGTGGATCACAATAAACTGTGGAACATTCTGAAAGAGGTGGGAATACCAGACCACCTGACCTGCCTCTTGAGAAACCTGTATGCAGGTCAGGAAGCAACAGTTAGAACTGGACATGGAACAACAGACTGGTTCCAAATAGGAGAAGGAGTACGTCAAGGTTGTATATTGTCACCCTGTTTATTTAACTTATATGCAGAGTACATCAAGAGGAACGCTGGGCTGGAAGAAGCACAAGCTGGAATCAAGATTGCCGGAAGAAATATCAATAACCTCAGATGTGCAGATGACACCACGCTTATGGCAGAAAGTGAAGAGGAACTCAAAGGCCTCTTGATGAAAGTGAAAGAGGAGAGTGAAAAGGTTGGCTTGAAGCTCAACATTCAGAAAACTAAGATCATGGCATCTGATCCCATCACTTCATGGGAAATAGATGGGGAAACAGTGGAAACAGTGTCAGACTTTATTTTTTGGGGCTCCAAAATCACTGCAGATGCTGATTGCAGCCAGGAAATTAAAAGATGCTTACTCCTTGGAAGGAAAGTTATGATCAACCTAGACAGCATATTAAAAAGCAGAGACATTACTTTGCCAACCAAGGTCCATCTAGTCAAGGCTATCGTTTTTCCCGTGGTCATGTGTGGATGTGAGAGTTGGACTGTGAAGAAAGCTGATCGCCGAAGAATTGATGCTTTTGAACTGTGGTGCTGGAGAAGACTCTTGAGAGTCCCTTGGACTGCAAGGAGATCCAACCAGTCCATTCTAAAGGAGATCAATCCTGGGTGTTCACTGGAAGGACTTATGCTAAAGCTGAAACTCCAATACTTTGGCCACCTCATGCGACGAGTTGACTCACTGGAAAAGACTCTGATGCTGGGAAAGGTTGGGGGCGGGAGGAGACGGGGACAACAGAGAATGAGATGGCTGGATGGCATCACCGACTCGATGGACATGAGTTTGAGTGAAATCTGGGAGTTGGTGATGGACAGGGAGGCCTGGCGTGCTGTGATTCATGGGGTCGCAAAGAGTCAGCCACGACTGAGTGACTGAACTGAACTGAACTGAACAAGTGTCTCTAATCACACTTTTCAGTATGATTCTGACAACCTGTTTGAATACAGAGACCTGGAGGACAAAGACAGAGTTAAAAGCCCCAGCAGTTAGAATCATTGCAAACCATGTTGTTACACATTAAGTAGAAAGCTGGGAACAATTTCCAAGGACTAGTCTCATTTCATTGCAGCACCAAGAGGGAGAGGTAAGGACAGATGGTCTGCACCTTGGGGAGACCACACGGAACTTGCCTTGTCTGAAGTAAGCGCGGAACCCCCGGCTCTGTCTGGAAGGGCCAGACTGAAATCGCAGGAAGAGGCTGTTTCCGGAAGATATGATGGGGGTCCTCAGTTGCTGTCTTCCACACACACCGGCAAGGCGGGCGGTTGCAGAGCTTACACCGTCAAATGCCTACAAAGAAAGGCAACTGGGTACATGGTGGTTTAGGACTTCAGATCGGCATCCACATGGCCCTGTTCTGTGGAGTATCTATCTGCACATCAGCGACCTAGTGGAAAACACATTTGGACTTCCCTTGTAGTCCTGGTTAAGAATCTGCCTGCCAATGCAGGTAACATGGGTTTGATCACTGTTCATGAAGATTCCACATGCCACAGGGCAACTAAGCCCAAGCACTACAACTCCTGAGCCCATCTGCCCTAGAGCCAGTGCTCTGCAACAAGAGAAGCCACCACAATGAGAATCCATCACACTGCAAGGAAGAAGAGTCCCTGTTCGCAGCAACTAGAGAAAGTCCATGCGTGACAATGAAGATCCAGCACAGCCAAATAATAATAATTGTTTTTTCTTAAAAAGAAAGAAAACACATTTGCTGGAAACCAGTGCTTTATTCTATGTCCACTCAGGTTCGTCAGAATGTCTGACTCTTTGGTCATTTCTAGGAACTCTTCAAAGATTTCAGTGGGAGTTTCTGTGTCAGAGAAACTCACCATGAGATCCCTGGATGTCTATAAATGCCATGCCTTTCCCCGCTCTCATCCTCTCGTGACTCCAGGACAGTCACATCATGTACCATTCTCACAACATGTGCTGATGCAGGAATGAATATTGGCGCAAATACATGAGAAATAATGATGAGGAATCACTCATTTTCAGAAACTCAGCATTTGCTGGAACTTTTTGCTCTTCATAGGAAGAAGAGAAATGGTAGAATTCTTTCAAATGATATAGTGATATGAGCCTGATTTATTAATATAAAATTACCTCATTATTTTAAAATATATAGAGTCCTGTGTCTGTTCAGTTCTGTGCTGGGACTTGGCTGACCTTCCATATGAGCCAGTGGAATGGAGTTTACATTGTAGACTCCCCACCCTACCCCGCTACCCCTGCTCCAGATTGCTGAATCAGTATGTGAAACTGAATTTTCTCATTGCCTTGGAACTCTGTGTGTCATGGATTATAGCTCACCAGGCTCCTCTGTCCATGGAATTCTCCAGGCCAGAATACTGAAGTGGGTAGCTGTTCCCTTCTCCAGGGGATCTTTTCAACCCAGGAATCAGACCCAGGTCTCCTGCACTGTAGGTGGATTCTTTACCAACTGAACCACCAGAGAAGCCCATGGATCTTTAAGTCAGGGAAAATAAGTTCCTTTTTTTTGGGGGGACAATAATATTAATAACAGCAATCATTCATTAAATGTTTACTCTCCATTCTAAAGGAGATCAATCCTGGATGTTCATTGGAGGGAATGATGCTAAAGCTGAAACTGCAATACTTTGGCCACCTCATGCGACGAGTTGACTCACTGGAAAAGACTCTGATGCTGGGAAAGGTTGGGGGCGGGAGGAGAAGGGGACTACGGAGAATGAGATGGCTGGATGGCATCACCGACTCTGTGGACATGGGTTTGAGTGTACTCCGGGAGTTGGTGATGGACAGGGAGGCCTGGCGTGCTGTGATTCATGGGGTCGCGGAGAGTCGGACACGACTCAGCGACTGAACTGAACTGAACTGAACTGATGTGCCAGAAATTGGACACAGCCTTTCACATATACTATCCCATTTCTCCTCCCAAGACTCTCCATTTTCAAGAAGAAGATCACAAAGGCACAGAGACCTCACTAATGTCACAAATCACACAGTTCCTAAGAAGAACAAATACCATCATCAACAGTACACACACTTTTAGAGGATTTTTACAAGTCCATGAACTCACAAAGGCAAGACTCTTCTAGTTTCCTTTATTTCTCTCCAAATTCAGAGGCCTGGTGAGCAGCAGATACTGTTCCACCCCTTTCTAAGCTGTATCTTTTATTGCAATCCTCTTAAGTCAAAATAAGGACAGTAGAAAATAAAGATTAGATAGAAAATTCAGAAAATCACATGAATGAGCCATTTCCCTGGGGATTCTTTGAAAAAGCACATTTTCTAGGAGGTCTCCATGTTTCCAACCTTCCTACCCAGATAGTCAGGAATCACAGGATTTTGGCTGAAATTCACATAGCTGGGGCATTGCTTCACAAGGAATGGAGCCAAGATAGAGTGTTTCCAAATGTCCCTACATCAAAATTATATGCCAGTGACACCCTACATTTGATTAGCATGCTGTAATTTTATAAGCACCACTGCAATACTTCTAAACTAGTCTTCAACACTATGTGATTTTTTTTTTTTTTTAGTGACAAAAGTGAGACTTCAAACTGTGCTAGCTAATAAACTACTGTCTCATCTGATGGGCAATAGTGACAATGGAAGCCAGTGACCCAAGATCAAAGAGCTAGTGAGTAGCAGAGCCCAAAACTTAATTCTTCTCTCTCTAAATTCTATATCATTTCACCTTACTTCTCTTTGGCCACCTCATGCGACGAGTTGACTCATTGGAAAAGAGTCTGATGCTAGGAGGGATTGGGGGTGGGAGGAGACGGGGACGACAGAGAATGAGATGGCTGGATGGCATCACCGACTCGATGGACATGAGTTTCAGTGAACTCCGGGAGTTGGTGATGGACAGGGAGGCCTGGCGTGCTGTGATTCATGGGGTCACAAAGAGTCGGACACAACTGAGTGACTGAACTGAACTGAACTGAATAGTTATTAAGTTATAAGTTCCTAATTACCATTTTATGAAAGTATATGACCTCAGGTTATTAAGGAGAGAGCTGAGTCTTTTTCTTTAAGTTTGTAATAGCAGTTCTTTTATTTAAGAGTAATTCTTAACACTCGTAATATCAAATCAAGTTTTAATTTATAAAATTATAAGAAAGAAACTGGAGGGAAGAAAATATGAGAAAACTTGTTGCTATTTTTAAAAAGTCTGAACTCATAAAAATTATCAATATACATTTCCTTTACTTCCATTTAGTTTCCAAAACAAAGTTAGCAAATTATATTATTGGCCACATGTATAACATATTCATATAATTTATTTAAGTCTTACTATAGTCTTATTTAAGTCTACTGCCAAGGGTTTCCTAGGCCTGGGAATTAATTTTCTAATCTGTCACTTAGGTGGAAAAAGTCAGAGAAATACACAACACAAAAGAAACAAAAAACTATACAGTACAACTAACTCATTTCTAGGTAACTCTAGTAAAATAAAAATTTGAATAAAATTATGAATCCACAAAAGACAAAGTAGCCACCATCCCTGGAGTTCCAACTACAGAAACTCTAAAAGCAGAGGCAGACCTGGTTAAGTATTAAGTAGTAAGCTAAGTTCTTCTGGAAGTTAATCAGTATCTTGACAAAGTATCCTGAGTTTGTCAAATTTCCAGATACCAGCAAACACATTCAAAATACCTGAGCTCACCATTACCATACAAATATAAGAGATTTTTTTTTTTAAAAAAAAGAATAGAACCAGGCAAATAACAAACAGCAAACGTCATATATTCACAAATGAGTAAGTGAATATATATGTAAGAGTATAGGACTGAGGTTGCGGAAAACCGAGAGTTGAGAAAAAATGTTGCTCCTCTCTTGTGGCATGGGTTGTATAAATGCACAGCAGGCATGATGGCAGGGAAGAGGCCATTCACAGGGGGAGGAGGACAAGAGGAACTGCTTTCTGGGCCCTGTGGGCAGTGGAGGAGGTTCCATCAGGCGGGGACCAAGCCACACACACCTGCCCAGGTGCCCTCTTGCCAGCTGTGCCAGCCCTTCACTAGCACTGCAAGAGAAATAGGAAGGCAGAAGGTGGGCAGAGGGCTCTGGACCCACCCCCAGGTCCCAGAGTATCCAGTATCAGTACCCTGAGCTGGGGCCAGAACTCAGAACTGAGCCAAACTTCTATGAACTTCAGTACTTGATGTTTAAAATGTTAAGGAGATTTGAATAAATATCAACTCCCTTTCAAAGTTCAAAGTGTCAACTCCAGCACAAAGTGATGGGAAGGAAAACCTTTCGGCTTAGAGATTAGCACTCCTTTCTCATAATATGCATGGATGCCAAAGGTCAGAGTCCAGAGACAATTTGAGAAAATAAAGGAGCCAAGCAAAGGGAAACTTTCACCTTTCCATGTACTTACTGATGATGGAAATATATATTATTTAATAGTATGCATTATTTAAAAGCAGATGGCAGAATCCCTTTTAAAGAGAAAAAAAAGAAGGTAAGTTTATTTAGCAAAACACCCTGGCAGGTGCTCAGAGAATGATTGCCATGGGAGAGATGCCACGTGATGTTACTGTGGACAAATCTTTCTCTATCCTTCAGCCACCTAATCTGTACAACGGGACTGAAGGAAATTGTAGTACATATTGTTCATCAGATTTAAGTGACTTAAAGACATAAATTCTCATGTACACATTTTTTTAGTGGAATCTGGCAATAGAGCAAATGTAAAAGCCAACTCTTTCACTTCCAGATAGCTACCTGAGGTAAACTCTTGTATGATTGCATTAAAAAATATGGACAATAATGTCCCTTGCTATAAGGGTTGCCCCAACACAATATAGAAGTGCATTAA
Source organism: Moschus berezovskii (assembly GCF_049115385.1). Taxonomy (NCBI): domain Eukaryota; kingdom Metazoa; phylum Chordata; class Mammalia; order Artiodactyla; family Moschidae; genus Moschus; species Moschus berezovskii. Next base: position 53,333,485 of record NC_142474.1, on the reverse strand, counting down.
CAGTGGAATGGGTCCATGACTCATGGTATAGAGGAGAATCTTGTATAGTGGCAAATACAGTGAACTAGATCTGAATACACCACAGTGTAGAAAAATGTTCAAAACAGGTTGTTAAATGAAAGGAGTGAATGGGAGAATAGGTGTCATGTTGTATTATTTACATCAAGTTTTAAAACATGCAGATCAATACTACATATTGTATGTGGAAACCACATACCATGAAAAAGTACCAAAACAGCCATGGGGATCATAAACCAATTTCTCATAAATGGTCTCCCCTGGGCTGGGGGCAGGGACTGGAATCAGTGTGGTTTACCCATGGGGCCTCACTGTATCTTCAGCAATTCACTTCTTTTGGGGAAGAAAAGAAAGAACTTGAAGCAAAGATGGTAAAATATTGAGAGTTAGCAAGTAGAATGTTTTTGTTCATGCTATACTTTACATGCATTGTGTAGTCTTTTCTGTGTACTTAAAATACTTTGTAATAGAGTTTTCAGGAAGGAAGAGAGAATCTATATAAAGGAAATTACAGGAAATGTAGACTAAGATATACTTACAAAGACACTCTTCCAAGTATTATTATAATAAGCAAAAAGTGACTGAACTGAAGTGGTCAATAATAAGCTGGTGGTTAACTCAATTCTAGGGTGTCCATGTAACTGACTAAAGGGCCAAAGAAACTGTTTTTAAGAAGAAATATATTAAATAAACTAAGTGAAAAAGACAGGGTACAAAATGATGTGCAGTATTCTCTTAACTCCCTTTGTGTATGTGGGTGTAAGTGTGCGTGAGTTTGCATGTGTGTGTTTCTGTAGGAAATGAGCCAAAATGTTAATTGTCTCTGCATTGCAGTATTATAGATGGTGTCCATTTCGTATTTTTTCTTTTCTGTATTTTAGAAATTTGATATGAGGAACATGTAAAACTTTAATAATATATATATTTAAAATGTTTATGTGTTTAGCCAGGCAGACACATAAGTGATCCCACACAGAGACATGAAAATATGCTCTTCATATAACTGAACTGCAATATCAAAGCCAGATGGACATTAATGCCATTTAATCTAGCCTTTTGCTGCCTGACAGGACTCTATCAAGGATATGGTTTTTGTTTTAAGATCTACAAGATATCTGTTAGCTGGCCATTATCTACAACTGTAGTCCAGACCTCAATCCAAGCTATAGGCTCAGATATCCGACTACATTCCAGACAACACGGCTGGTGTGTCCCATCAACCATGGAAATCATTGTCTCAAACTGAAGTCCTCGCCCCTCCCCCTGATTCCTCCTGCCCCTTCACTTTCTGCCTTACCCCCTCTATGGAATGGAGCCTTATGTTGTGTTGTTTCTCCCTCTGCTGTGTCTCCTTCCCTCCCCCCCGCAAGTGTCGTGCTGTGGGACTTCATCCCCTCTTGCCTGGGTCACTACAGCAGCCTGAAACTCCCCCTGCCTGAATTTGTGTCCCCCTTTAATTCAGTCTCCAAACAACCACCACCGTGCAATGTGCTTCCTAAAATATAAAACCTGACTCAAAAGGAAGGAAGAGTATCCCAGTCAATTTTAAGAACATACTGAGTAAGCACTTCTCTGGTGGTCCTGGGGTTAAGAATGCACCTTCCAGTGCACAGGGCGTGGGTTTTATCACAGGTCAGGGAACTAAGATCCCAGATGCCTTGTGGCCAAGAAATCAAATACATAAAACAGAAGCAATACTGTAACAAATTCAAAAAAGACCTTAAAAGTGGTCCACATCAAAAATCTTTTTGAAAAAAATAAAGTGTACTGAATAAAGACGAGCATCACAGGTGCTGCCCTACTGAGAACCAAGGACAGTGCCTGATCCAAATGCAACGTGTAGAACTGCAGCCCACAGCCCTGGTGACAGAGTGAGTTGTGGCCCCCTCACTGAAACACTCAGCGCTCATAGCGTCACAGCATGCACATGATGAAGGGAAAAATGAACATTAGCTTCCTCAGAAATGTTTGCATTTTCATTTCTAGAAACTTGAATAAGTACTCTCAGAATGTTTGTGAGTAGGAGATGGGAATGCACTTCTACTGCATCTATCTTCTTCTTTTATTAAGTTTCATCTTTCTCAGGGAGAAAATAAACCCACTATATATGTGGGTTAAAATTAGCATAAACTGGAGCAACAGGAAACTATTTTAATTCGACAGCAATACACACAGCACGTTTTACATTCCCCAAAGTATGCCAATGCCATCTTAACTTCAGAGTTATGCTTTCCATGCAAAGAAATTGTGAATGTATATGAATATGCTTTTATTTTCACTTACTGAACTACCATTTTCTCCTTCTCATTTGTGAATCTTTTCTGGTATGAGAATAACTCACTTATGAAGTGAAAACATTCACTGAGATGATACAATGAAGAGCATGTAAAAATTTTATAATATATATTTTAAGATTTTTTTAAAAATACTTTAAGATAAAATGAGTCTGCTCGTGAACTAATCAAAATAGTTACCAATGAACTGGGGACTGTGGATCCAGGTCTAAGGTTCATAATTTTCAAAAATGTAAGTTAAAGGGACTTTCCTGATGGTCCAGTGGTTGGGAATCCACCTGCCAATGTAGGGTACACAGGTTCAATCCATGGTTCAGAGGATTTCACATCCAGCGGAGCAACTAAGCCCGAACACTTCAATCACTGAGCATACGTGCCTAGAGCTTGTGCTCCGCAACAAGAGAAGCCACCACAGTGAGAAATCCACACATAGCAGTAAAGAGCAGTCCCTGCTTGCTGCAACTAGAGAAAGCTGGCATGCAGCAAGGAAGACCCAGCGCAGCCAGGAAATATATAAAGATATATATTTTTAAAAGATAAATTAAGACCTTTAACATAGCATGAGTAGTAACAAAAGTAGAAATAATAGTAATAGAAAAATCAGAAGCAATAGCTAACACTTATCTGTACCAGACACTGTGATTAATGCTTTAGGTGTATTTTTTAAAATTCTTTCTTACAATTTCATTTTGCAGTTGGTAGAACTGAGGCTCAGAAGACATAAGTAACTTGTTCACAGTCACACGCCGGGTAGTGTGGAGCCACTATACAAATCCCATCTGCCTGACATCTGATCAACTATCATTAAAACAACCAAAAAGGTAAAAATCGAGTTTTACTCATTGACAACAGAATATTGAGAGATCATGATTCTAAGAAGCTAAAGTGATATGTCCGTAGTCTCCTTAAAAAAATCCTGGGAAACAGAGTTGAACTCGAGTCTCTCTTCTCTGGACCTACAAGCATGCATCCTTAAAGGCATTTCAGAACGTCTCATTCAAGGCCTGGGTGGGTTCTGGAGTGGTTGGCAGCTGTCATGCATTCCACCCACTGCACATGCGCGGGATTTCTGGCATGGTTATCTGAGCAGGCTGGAACAAAGGGTACAGGGGCCAGGTTGTTGCTGTTCAGTTGCAAAGTTGTGTGTCCAACTCTTTGTGACCCCATGGACTGCAGCACACCAGGTTTCTCTGTCCTTCACTATCTCCTGGAGTTTGCTCAAATTCATGTCCATTGAGTTGTGATGCTATTTCATCACTAAACCTAATATCAAAATCCCCGACTCCTAACTCCTGGCTCCAGTCTTGGATCCAGATATCCATCCACTCCTGATGTTTTTCTGGTATAACACAGCCTCCCTGGACCAGCAAGGCTTCTTTCCTCACCTCACCCAGGCTTTTAACCTAGTCTTTAGCCTTAACTTTAATTCATTCTCGCAACACGTGTGTACTGCTTGGATTACTTTGAAGCTTATCGGGGTCAAAATGTGTGGCAGAGGCTAAGATCTAAGGGTACAGAGGACATTCTCATCAGGGTGCAAGGTCAGTGTGTAGGATGAGAGTCCGTGAAATGTATCCACATGTGCCATACATACAGGAGAAGCTAATATGGCTGCAAATGGAATCCCCATTAGGGAATGGGAACTGCGCCAAGACCGAGGAAATATTAAGTGATAGGGAGGGGAATCTGCCAGGAAATTATCCAAGCTGTTAAAGCCATAAATGTAGGTAAGGAAGGAAATGGAAATATTACTCATTATAGCAGCTTTTCTTGCGGGTGGGGACCGGGAGGAAGCATCAGTTTCCTCTGTCAGTGATATTTTCCAGCTATGCTCCTCTGAAATGAAATCACAAATTCACAGGCACATCTGGTGTCAGGTCTCTCTCATTCCTGAGTCTTTGTTCTACGTGGTGGCACTCCAGCTTCACAGTTTACAGGAGACAGTAAACTTTGCTAATTTGCAGGGACTCAGAGATGACTGGAAATGTTGGTAGGAAAAGAAACCCAAGAAGCCCATTTTATTCTTAAGAATAAACAAGCATTTAAAGAGATTCTGAGCTAAAACGCAAACAAAACAAAGCTCAAAACAAAGCTTGGGTCCACAGACTGAGGACACTGGCTCCAATTTAGTTTTGTTTTCCCTTTGGGGATGTAAAGTGCTGGCACAGTTTTGGTAACTCATTTGGCACCGGGAGGCAGGATGGCTAAATGGGTTACTGAAAGCAAACTATAAAATAAAATGTTTAACAGATTATCAGAGATCATCCTCAATCATTATCAGATTCCATCCTCAAATGGAAAGTCAGTTTTCTATGGTGAGAAGTGAAGGAGAAAGGGAAAATACAAGACGGAGAGGACAGGAAAGAGATTGATTTCTGTCATGGATTTATTTTTAAAATAAATATTTAAAGAAGGACTGTTTAAGAATTGTTTCTTTGAAGTACTGACTTCTATCCCTGTGTCTTTTTGCTCAGTTTTAGAAACAATGAATGTTTTCAAAGGAAACACATCATAGGTAGGGTCTTAAATAAAAACAAAGATACTGTGTTTCACATTCGCCTGCCCTGAGCCTCAGTGTTAAGTAATGTGAACAAAAACAGAACACTGTGGCTTTGGGGTGGGGTTGGGGGTTGGGGCGCTCTGGTATTCTGTAGTTCAAATCCAACATTTTGCTTTCTTTCTCCTAGAGTAGCTTTAGAAAGCAAATCGTGACTCAACATGTGCCGCGTTTTTTTTGGTCCTAGGTCCTGTATCCCTGGCGGATATTCTCTTCAGATGAGAGGCTGGATCAGGGCTGTGGGCTGCTCACTTTCGTCTGCTCCCCACTGGTTCTCACAAGGCGGACATTCCATTGTGCTGAGCAAAGAGGATGCTGGAATCAGAGGCTGGAGTCTCTGGGGCCAGTTGTCCTGCTGTTCTGGCTGCTCTCCTTCCCCCCTCATCTCACGCCGGACTACAGCTGCATTTCTCCGAGATCAATAAGAGCTCTCGGAGCTACGTGAGTTTAAGGCTCCGGAGAGAGCCTCTAATTAAGCAATTAAGCTTTTGGTCGGAGGTCACTTTAATCCTCGGCCTTCGTGAAAGGAAACCTAATGGGGCCGTGTTCGTGCTGACCGTACAGTTTTGCTCAGCCGGTGGGTCCTGCTGTCGCCCGAGCAAGAAAGGCTCACAGTGTGTCATTGAGGGAAGCCAGAGGTTAACAACGCCAGGCACTCAAAGTGACTGAGCAGAAAGTGCACTCACATCACCAAATTAGTTGAAACCTGAATGTAAACTGAGCTTTCTGATGAGTTTCCCCACGATGTCATCACCATTTCAATAGCAGTCAAAAAACCCAGTTTCTCTCTTGTTTTCATTAGAGCAGCATGCAGTTCTAGAAGACATGCTTCTGCAATGTTATCTAAGTTCTCATGTGGCTCAAAAGATTGAGATTGAATATCAATAATTGTGCCAGGAGGTGAATTCCACTCAACACGCTCCCAAATGTGCCGTCTTCAATTTTCCATTGAGGCCCTGATCGTTGTAGGAGCAGAGATGACAACAGTTCCCGTATTCCTGTGTTCAGCCATGCATCTATTAGTCATTCGTGCATCACACAGATTGATCCTCTGGCAAAGACTGCTGCTGCGGGTTCCGTGAGATGGGATAGAGGCTGTGTATTACTGTTCTGTTGTTCCGTTTCATTGGTTTCTTCTGTGTGCTGAAAATTATGCCTCTAGTTCCCTGCAGCCAGAGTGAGTGCTTTGGGGTTCCCTTGGGTTTACACTGAGTCCACTGGGGACCTCTGGAGACGAGACCTCCCTCAAGGAGAGCTCTCTTCTGAACAAGTGTGGAGAGGACCCCTCCACCACTGCCGATGGACTTGTGCCCCAGAGGATGAACAGAAGCCCAGTGCTGTGGAGCCAGACTGTGACCTCCGGGATGAGCCCACTACAGACAACACCTGCCCCTTCGTGTCTGTTTCTCCAACTCCTCCCTTATTCTCCTCTTCAAACACAACTCAGAACTGGATCCTCTCCGCAGGGTCTTCTGTTTCTGCCGGTTCCCCAGGCACTTGATTTTATAAATGAGCAAACTAGCATCCCCAGGCCATGGAGAGCTAGTGGTGGCGCTGAGCCTGGAAATGACTTCCCCGTAGTGTCTCATACACAATGGACACCAAAGACCAAATGGATGGATGGGACTCAGACCACCTGACTTCAAAGGAAACCCACTTTGCAATTCATGTTTGAGATCCTCACATTCTTCCCAAAATTAATAAATGAAGTATGGGTTCATCTGGAAAAGTTCCGAATGGTTCCAAAGTAACCCTGGTTTTATCTTCTCCTATTTTTTCAGTTGCGCTTTATCCTGTGACTCAGTATTTTACCAAAATACTTACTCTTACTTAGGCTTGCTTACATTGTAGTGTTGGTTCTGATATTAATTTCTACCTGGTCTTGATCCTGACCTGTTTGCACCAAAATTTTCTTATTTTTCAAATAAGCAGATGACAGTAAATTATCTCTAACCTCTCCTCTTTTAATCTTAACATTCTATGTATTCAATAAACACAATGACTGTTAAAAAGGACATTTCCACTTCTGACCATCCAAGTTGTAAAAGGAGGTTTAAAACCCTGATGGCTAGCCCCATTCAAGCATAATTTACTTTGGTGTTGAATAATACACGAGCTCTATTAAAAATCCATGAACACAAACATTATCTGGCAACATCATTGGCAGTTGAATATTTTTCTCTTTGCTAATGACTCTAAGTAGCAGAACCAAGAAATTAACTTGACTGTATCCACAATGAATGACTAGCTTTGTATGAACTTAGACTGCAAAGATATTATGTAAGATACTGGACTTTTAGGGACACTTCGCATCCAGTGTCCATCTAGCTATAAAGAGCAATGGCTGGTGCCTCAATGCCTGCCTTCATGAACCCCTGGACAGCTCAGTAATACTTGAAGCCAAGCTCCCAGCCTTTCCAGTACATTGCCTGCCTGGTTCCAAACCTCTTACTGCCATAATTGGGTCCACTTGACAACCCTACCCAGCAGAACTCTACTCCAACTTATCCGAATAGTCCTTTTTCACATTTCTTTATCTTTTTGTAAAGTGTCAGTCACTCAGTTGTGTCCAACTCTTTATGACCCCATGAACCAGCCAGCCAGGCTCCTCTGTCCATGGAATTTTCCAGGCAAGAATACTGGGGTGGGTTGCCATGCCCTTCTCCAGAGGATCTTCCCAACCCAGCGATCGAACCCCCGTCTCTTGCATTGAAGGCAGATTCTTTACCATATGAGCCACCAGGGAAGCCCTCTTTTTGTGGAAGTGAATTACAAATTGTATAAACAAAAATGACTTAGCTTGTATATGATTTATACAATTTTAAATATAAATAAATTTGCCAATCTGAAAAGAAATCTCACAGCTGGCTATGGGTTCAAATTTCTCGTTTTGAAAACACAAATTTACGGAACCAATCAGGTCCTTCCTAAGGTCTCCACCCTGGTAACTGACTTCATCAGTTCCTCCATTTACCTCTTATACTCGGCTGCTCTTTTGTGACCAGCACCCTGCAGTCCAGGTATGCTTAAGTTCCTTCACAACTAAAAATAATAACAACTTTCCATGGATCCTGCCTCCCATAGGCCCTTCCCTACCATTCATGTCCACGGTTCTGGGGAAAAGCTAAGAAGCCCCTGCATCTCTAAACCTACCCTGATCTGGAGTTTTCCAACACCACCTATACCAGTCCTGCCCTTACAAGGTCATCAAAGACTGAATCCAGTAGCTTCCTTTCAGCCTCATCCTGGTTGACCTCTGCTGGACTTGGTCCCTTTGCCCACCCATTCTTAAAAACTGACTTCACTTTTGGTTCCCACACTACCACTCTCTTTTGCTTCTCCTCCCGTCTTCTTGGGCAAGTCTCAGTATCCTTGTCTTCTGCTTCTCCCTGTTGTCGTTTAGTTGCTAGGTCATGTCTGACACTATGAACCAGGCTCCTCTGTCCATGAATTTTCCAGGCAAGAATACTGGAGTGGGTTGCCATTTCCTTCTCCAGGGGATCATCGCAACCCAGGGATCAAACTCATGTCTCCTTTGTCTCCTGCACTGCAGGCAGGTTCTTTACCTCTGAGCCATAGGGAAGCCCATCTTCCTCCTAAATGGTGGTTTAGGGCCAAGGGTTTACTTGATCCATTTCTCTTTACAAAATACTCCTCTATAGGATTCCATCTACTTGTGTGTTAGTGCCAGCTCCTGGGCTCTAGAGCACAGGCTCAATAGTTGTTATGCACAGGTTTAGTTGCTCTGTGGTATGTGGGATCTTCCCAGACCAGGGATTGAACTGATGTCTCCTGCACTGGCAGGTGGATTCTTCACCAATGAGCCACAAGGAAACCCTATGGGGGAGGCTTGCTGTGTGACAAGCAGATCACCTATATGATCTTAAATATCCCAACAACAAATCTGACACGGTTACTCCTACTGCCCCCATTGCAGACTTAAGGAAATTGAAGCTGAAAGACTAGTTTTCTCCCATACATCACAGCTAAAAGTGGCAAAATCCAGGCTCAGCACCAGGGAGAGCTGAGTTCTTAACCACGGCACTATGGTGTCCCACACTGCCGGTGCAGTTCACTTTTTACATCCAAGTATGGCTCTTGAGAAACCCGTATGCAGGTCAGGAAGCAACAGTTAGAAATGGACATAAAACAACAGACTGGTTCCAAATAGGAAAAGGAGTACGTCAAGGTTGTATATTGTCACCCTGCTTATTTAACTTATATGCAGAGTACATCATGAGGAACGCTGGGCTGGAAGAAGCACAAGCTGGAATCAAGATTGCCGGAAGAAATATCAATAACCTCAGATATGCAGATGACACCACCCTATGGCAGAAAGTGAAGAGGAACTAAAAAGCCTCTTGATGAAAGTGAAAAAGGAGAGTGGAAAGGTTGGCTTGAAGCTCAACATTCAGAAAACTAAGATCATGGTGTCTGGTTCCATCACTTCATGGGAAATAGATGGGGAAACAGTGCAAACAGTGTCAGACTTTATTTTTTGGGCTCCAAAATCACTGCGGATGCTGATTGCAGCCATGAAATTAAAAGACGCTTACTCCTTGGAAGGAAAATTATGACCAACCTAGATAGCATATTAAAAAGCAGAGACATTACTTTGCCAACCAAGGTCCGTCTAGTCAAGGCTATGGTTTTTCCCATGGTCATGTATGGATGTGAGAGTTGGACTGTGAAGAAAGCTGATCGCCGAAGAATTGATGCTTTTGAACTGTGGTGTTGGAGAAGACTCTTGAGAGTCCCTTGGACTGCAAGGAGATCCAACCAATCCATTCTCCAATCCAGGAGATCAATCCTGGGTGTTCATTGGAAGGACTTATGCTAAAGCTGAAACTCCAATACTTTGGCCACCTCATGTGACGAGTTGACTCACTGGAAAAGACTCTGATGCTAGGAGGGATTGGGGGTAGGAGGAGAAGGGGATGACAGAGAATGAGATAGCTGGATGGCATCACCGACTCGATGGAGGTGAGTTTGAGTGAACTCTGGGAGTTGGTGATGGACAGGGAGGCCTGGCGTGCTGTGATTCATGGGGTTGCAAAGAGTCAGACACGACTGAGCGACTGAACTGAACTGAACTGATGGGTCAAGGGCTTATCAGCATCTGCTTCTGATACTCCATCCCCCTCCTGGCTGGGAGACCCCAACTACTTCACACAGAATGCCCTGACCCTGACAACCTGTGTGGACTATTACATTTTGTATTTTAGTATATCTGCCAGACTGGGCTCCTCCCAGCACCAGTATGAGGATTTATTTTCTTATCTTCATGCCTAAAGACCAGATTATATTTGAGGTTTTACTTCCTCATTTCTGTTTCCTCTCACTACAGTTTATGAAGTCAAGCCCAGCTGCATGCTGAGATACAGCCATGGTTACTAGAAAACCCAGTCTGTGTATTTATATATTATGTAATAAATAGGTGGAAAGTCCTACTCACAATCATGGGAGAGGAAACGGGGCCGCCATGCTGGGTGTGCCTTTGACCTAGGCTTTGTGTTTTTCACATATATTCGTTTATTGAATTCTATGCATTATGGACTTTACCAGAGAGAAGAAACTGCACCTAGAACCACGCAGACTGCGGGAGGGAGACAGTGATGGAGAAATACCCAGCAGAGGCACAGCAGTAAGGTAGACAAGATGTCTCTGGCCCATTCAAACTTCTCTTGAGGCACCTCTGCTGTTTTAATGCACTGTTTCATCTTCATATTTAATGGTTATTTAAGAGAGTACAGAGTCCCTGATTTGTAGTTATTTTATTGCTCCAAATTTAAGATACCATCTCTTTTTCCCTCAGTCATCACAGATGAAAAGTCATCATTCAGTCTGCCACTTCCTAAAAGATACTTTGTTCCCCTACTCACCAATTCCCTTGGCTGATTGTAAGTTTTTTTTTCTTGATCTTTTAGATTAAAATCTTTAAGTTTTTTAGATAAGTATGTCTTTCTATTTATCTTGCTTGGCTGTTTGGGTTCCTTGGGATTTTTGGTTTTATAAACTGATGTCTTTCATTAGTTTTAGAAAAGCCTTAGTTATTATTTCTTCAAATACTGCTACTACTCCATTTGTAAATGTATGTTATATCTTTTATGTGCATCCTATATATATATATCTTCAAGCCAACCTTTTTCACTCTCCTCTTTCACTTTCATCAAGAGGCCTTTGAGTTCCTCTTCACTTTTTGCCATAAGGGTGGTGTCATCTGCATATCTGAGGTTATTGATATTTCTCCCGGCAATCTTGATTCCAGCTTGTGCCTCTTTCAGCCCAGCGTTCCTCATGATGTACTCCGCATATAAGTTAAATAAACAGGGTGAAAATATACAACCTTGACGTACTCCTCATGGCATCTGGTCCCATCACTTCATGGGAAATAGATGGGGAAACAATGGAAACAGTGTCAGACTTTATTTTTTTGGGCTGCAAAATCACTTCAGATGCTGATTGCAGCCATGAAATTAAAAGATGCTTACTCCTTGGAAGGAAAGTTATGACCAGCCTAGATAGCATATTAAAAAGCAGAGACATTACTTTGCCAACCAAGGTCCGTCTAGTGAAGGCTATGGTTTTTCCCGTGGTCATGTATGGATGTGAGAGTTGGACTGTGAAGAAAGCTGAGTGCCGAAGAATTGATGCTTTTGAACTGTGGTGCTGGAGAAGACTCTTGAGAGTCCCTTGGACTGCAAGGAGATCCAACCAATCCATTCTCCAATCCAGGAGATCAATCCTGGGTGTTCATTGGAAGGACTTATGCTAAAGGTGAAACTCCAATACTTTGGCCACCTCATGAGACGAGTTGACTCACTGGAAAAGAGTCTGATGCTAGGAGGAGTTGGGGGTAGGAGGAGACGGGGACGGCAGAGAATGAGATGGCTGGATGGCATCACCGACTCGATGGACATGAGTTTGAGTGAACTCCGGGAGTTGGTGATGGACAGGGAGGCCTGGCGTGCTGTGGTTCATGGGGTCGCAAAGAGTCGGACACGACTAAGTGACTGAGCTGAACTGAACTGAACTATATATATATCTTAACCTCTGTTCTGTATTTTTCATCCTTTTGCTTATATATTTTTTTCTGGATAGATTCTTCTGATATAACCTGTTCTCTCTTCATCTCTAATTTGTCTAACATAAAACAAACAAAAAAAACCCAAATCCTTCCACTGAGATCTTAATTTCAGCTTTTGCGTTTATCCACTTTTTTTTTTTCGGTATTTTTCAATTTGCAATGTTACTTTTTATGATTTGAAGTCTTTGTCAGAAGTTTTAAGTTTGACTTTTATCTCCATAATCTTAGTAACCATAGTTGCTTAGTAAGCTGTGTGCCTGATAATTTCAGCATGTGGCATACCAGTGTGTTTATTTCCATTGTCTGCTATGCATGTTGTATTTCATTTACGGTACATTGCCCCTCGTGTATATGAATATCTTTGATAATTTCCTTGCTGTTGCATATGAAAATTATTGGTAGAAATGAGGTCTGGAATGATTTTTATCTCCCTTTGAAGCAGAGTTTAAATTGCTTTGGTCAGATGTCCAAGGCCTGGATGCATTAGTGATTCAAGGTTGCTCTCATATGGCTTCAAATCTGGGGGACACTCAGGTGACTGGAACCTGGGATGTGGTTTTTGTGAAAGCTGTTTTACTTCCATTCTACCTACGATTCAGGATGTTTTATCAGTACTCCTACCCTATTCAGATCCTTGACACAAATTTTGTTCCCCTTTGCCCTGAAAAGTTCTCAGAAATGCTGCTGACTCCTTCTGGATCAGCAAATGCCCACAGGCAAAAGCAGTCTCAAATACCAGGCTCATATCTCTTATCAGATACTAACTCAGAAACTTCACACTACCTTGTGAGTTCCTTGTTGCATTAGGAAAACGCTATAAAACATCATTCAAATTTTTTAAATTGTCCTTGTCAGGAGAGTTACCATTATGGAAAGTGGATGCCCTTAAGTTCGTATAAGGCTTTGCCAATTTAGACTCTAAAGACGCATGTTAAAAGGTTAATACATAGCCATAAATCAACTGAACTTTTAAGTAGCTTAATGATTTAATCTTGTAAAATAATTCTCAAAACCATTCCATTAGACTGGACTACTTTGAAAGTTATGAAACAACTTTTGAATTTTCCTGAGTTAAATTTGAAAGCTAGCAAGTTGGAATTTGTATAAGAAACTTCCAGGAAACTAAAACAGAAAGATCCATCAGCCAAGAGGATCTGGTTTATATTTGAATGAGATTTCTCTAAATACAAATAAAAGATGGAAAATCTTTTGTAAAGAAAAAAAAAGTTTCAAAATACAACCTAATTCACTCTCACATTAGGCATTAGTTTCAGGCGCTGCTGCTGCTGCTAAGTCACTTCAGTCGTGTCCGACTCTGTGTGACCCCATAGACGGTATCAAAGTTGTTGACAGTGATGGAAAGTTTTTGAACCAACTAACAGCCATAGCTCTTCTCCTCTACTCTATCTCACCATCTAGTTTGTTCCCGAACTGATTTGTTCAAGCAGCAGATCAAGATATCCTGAGCGCAACAAAAGTGAAACCTCGTGAGAACCCTCAGGAGTTAATAATAATTGACTGAAAGGGACTCTGATAAATTCACTATCATAATCCAGTACATTTGCCTAATCTTTCTTGTAGCCAATTCTGGCCAATTATCTGTAAGGGGGCTTCTGTAAGCATTTTGCTTGCTTGATTGAAAGAAAAAAACAAGATGGAAACAACTAACACTATTCCTTCTCCTCTTCTTCAGATTTGAACTTAGGGTATTTGGAATTGCTGCAGCCATTTTTGGACCAAGAGGTAACAAACACAAAATGAAAAGCCAATTCAGTAAGAGCGGTAGAGCAGAGACTGGGCTGTTAAACAAACCTCCTGGTTTGTGTTTAGGTAAGAAATAAATGTGCTTTATTTTAAGTTGCTAATAGTTGAGTTTCCTATGATTTGACATTGAAAACATCCATAGCCAACACATCCACTAAACACGCCCTGTTTTGACATGGAAATGTTTTGACACAGGTTTGACCAGAGACAATGCTTGAGATTTGTGTCACTTACCAAAACACAAGAGTCCAGAGGTTCAAGGTCAAAGTCAGTGAAGTTCAAGAGAACACGGTGATGTTTTTCCACTTGAATGACCCAAGTACAGTCAGTGTTGCTCCTATAAGGACTGGGGTAATTTGGAGAATGAATCTCTCCACTGGGAGCCTGGAAAATGCCACCACAACCTGTGGATGGAAGACCCAATACAATAATAAGAGGAATCTCTGATGCACAAAACTTAACACCATTATCTGGGAACAGAGAAGAATATGCTACTTTGTTTGACCACCATTTTAATGTAGTCTTTGGTAAACATTCTGAAGAGCTAAATACTCACTATTAATTTATGCATTCCAACTAAACAAAGAAGGATGTCTAAGACTTCAAATACTTTAAACACTGATGCCACACGTTATATTCAAAATATTGAAAAATAATGCAAATAAAATCAAGTCTTCACAAAGCCATGAAATGCCTCTTCATTGTTTTCTAAAAGTATAACATACTTTAAGAGTAACACATCTGGTTCTAAGAATTTTGATAATTCAGTAGTGTGAAGTATGAGTGTTAGTCATTCAGTCGTGTCTGACTCTTTGCGACCCCATGAACTGTAGCCCTCTAGGCTCCTCTGTCCATGGAATTCTCCAGACAAGAACACTAGAGTGGGTAGCCATTCCCTTCTCAGGGGATCTCCCTGACCCAGAGATTGAACCGGGTCTCCTGAATTGCAGGCAGATTCTTTACCATCTGAGCTACCAGGTAAGCCCAATTCAGTAGTATACAATTTTACAAATAGTTTAGCATCTACTTTTAAAAATTTGATATTCTGGACTTTGGACAGCCATTAAGTTTCTTAATTCCTATGATGTAATCAAATATCTATCAATGTCTAATTCTGTGACCCACCATTTCTCAGATTCATGACAATATAAACTAGAAAGGGAAAATTAAGTGTTATTTTCTGATAACTGAGAATAATTTTGGGGTAATCTAAACACTATGTAAATATAATTTTTAATTAAATTCATGAATCATTAACTTTAGGGAAGACCTAATAGACTTACTGTATTACCTTTGACCTGCAGAAGTGGGACCATAAGGCAGCCTGGAATCATATCTCTGCTTTTACATTTTTTAGCTGTGTGATTTTGGACAGGCCACTGACTTCTCTAAGCTTCAATTTCTTCATTAGTAAGATGATTATAAGAAATGAACTTCCTTTAGTGGATGGTTGTGAAGATTAAACAAGACAGTCTTTGTAGAATTGTTAGAAAAGTGCCTGACACAGAGCAAGCGTTCCGTAAACATTGCTTTAATTAGTAGTTGTATCTATTAACATCTGCTCAGAGTTGTGCATTAATACTTTATCTTTAAAAATCTGCAACAAGTAATTTATTTAGACAGCCTAAGATCTTGGGCAGAAAATCACTATATAACAAAAGGTAATTCCTAGGAATTGGCAAATTTCACATTTATAGTTTGGGTATTTCACAAGCATCCACACACATGGCATAAAGTAATTTACCACTTTACTAATGCCCAAATTGTGGCTGGCGAACAAGCAGAAATCCCAGGGGATCAAGTGAGTCTAACCAACCATCCTGCTTCTGCTTTTACCGTGAATCTGCATACTTGCATGGGTTTTCACATACGAGGTGACTCTGGAAGCTAAACTGCATCGTGTTTTTTAGGGAAGTGTATATTCCAAAGCAATGCTCCCTATTAGGGAAGTCACAGAGTAGTAATAGAGGATGTAGCCTTCATAGCACTCTCTACATATGTCATGAAATTTTAAATGTTCGACTGAAGAATTTAGTGATACCTCCTTGGTTCACCCACCTCCAGGGACTGCTGTCCATGAGACATTGAAGCCTCTCCCATTTATGGAACTGTCGGTCTTAAACCGGATGGCCAACTCATTTCCAGTGCTGGAGACCTGCATGGGATTCTCAGATGATCTTTGCACACACAGCTGGGCTATCCTGGGTGAGTGGAAATCAGGACCTCCATAGATCTACGATGGGATGGAGAAGAGAAAACTTGAGAGAGATATGTAAGCAATTATAACCACTAGCCTTTGGATTCTATAATATTATTAGTAGAGACTGAAATCTCAGCCACCCCGAGTAGGCGGGAGCTAGAAACTTGAGTTAGATTTTCAAAGGCACTCCCCCTGCCCTTGGAACACCCAAGTTCAACCACCCACAAAATGCTGGCTTGTTCCATCAGACAGAATTGTAGAGCTGAACTGAGGAGATAACTCCAGAACCTTCTTATCGCGCCTCTTCTTTTTTTCCAGTCTGCATAGGATTTCCTGCTTTCTTTGGCAGAGGCACTGCAGATAGTCCAGCATCACGTCTGATTTGCTAATTCTTCTGGGCACAGGGGAAAAGTCTGAGCACAAAGCCATTTTTATTTGTTCATTGAAGACTATTGATCACCCTGCTACATTTTTAGGATTTTCCATTTGCGATCTGAATATTTCAGATTAGGATTTAATATGAAACTTTTGCTCCTTCAGAGAGACTGAAAATGTAACCTCTAGCAGCATGTTCTGTGGTGTCCTCAGGAGGGAGTCCTATAGACCTCTATTTCCTCCCAGAGCCTGGGCACTCCCAGGAGCAGGATGAAGAGTATTCACTTTCTGTTCAGCAATCACCAGGTCTCTACCCCACTACATCATTGTCACTTGTCCTCAGTCCTCCTCAACTCCTCCAACTTGCAACTATTTATCTCACTGGACCCGATACCCCAGTGACATATTTCTCCCCCCAGTGTGTCCTCTGGGCTGCATGTCCAGTATCTTGCAGGAGGTGTAGCCCCGCCCAGTAGAGGGGGAGGCGGGGGCCCAGGCTGCCTCTCACACAGGCTTCTCAAGGGCCCCTCGGATAACCAGTGTGTGGGAGGCTGGGGGATACAGATGAAGAAGACAAGAATCACACAGAGATGCAGAGCCCCTCCCTTCAATCTTGCCAAACTTGAATGTGTAGAAGAATGACCAAATTTTGCTGACAGTTTTCAGGCATAGTGGTGTCTGGGCCCTTCCCTCTTCCTCACGAGAACATACATTCAAATCTAGACACAGGTGAGAACTGGAAAAGCGTGGCTCCATGCCCTCCCCACCCCGTCGCCCCCTGCATCGGCGTGGCTCTCCCACCCTGTGTTTCTCCCCATCCTCAGGCCCGTGCCCCTGCCCACCCCAGGCGGCTGATGACTGACGCGGGCATCACTCGAGTGTTCTCCAGAGAAGGAGAGAACAAGCAGCCTACTTTCGGTGAGGAGCGTGTGATTTGAATCCATAATGATTTCTTTGTCTGATTAATTCCCCCCAGCCCTGTGGGAGAGGCCAAAATGAATGAGGCCGCTGTTCCAGGAGGGCCGAGCACTGTAATTGCAGAGGAATGAAGCAGGCAGGCTGCTTGAGGCTGGTTTTCCTCGGGAGGAGTGCTGTTTGCCCGGCCCCCTCCGTCCCCTCGGAGAGGGGAAAGGAGGAAGAGGCCCGTGTGGCCCTTTACACGTACACACAGGCAAATGGCAGAAGCCACGCTGCCGCTGGTTTAGCATCCTTGAGCGTCCCCTGCTCCCTGGCCCAGGGCGCAGAGCTCAGAGCCTGAAACCCACAGCTTGAGCTCCCAGTTGTTGGCCCCACAAGCAGCACATATTTGGACAGCACACTGACTGTAAGGGTTTAGTTCTAACAAAGAAAACTTGCGCGTCAGCAAAATATTCTGCTTTCCCTGCTCAGGGTCCCCTTGAGATCACAAACATAACAGGAATGAGTCGGCTGGGCCTAGAAGCCTCCAGAAGGGTGAGCACTGCCGCTTTGACGTTCTGTGCTTCCCCTCTTGCTGGGTTGGGCTCACAAAGACAGTGGAGGAAGAACCAGCGATTGTCTGGGTTTTTCTTGCACTGAGGGGTGGCTTTCCTTTTCTGCTCTGTGCCCCTTTAGGCTCCTTTGTCAGAGACTGAAGTGGAATTGGCCAGTGTTTCTCTAACCGAAACAAAAGCACAGTACTTTTTGCTTCCACGAATAAAACCAATGGTTAGCACATGACTCTTCAAAAGAGGAAAAAGATGGAAAGAATGTCAGGGTGTGGTCCGCTGGATTGCAGCGTGTGACTCAACGTTGCGGGGAAAAGAATTGGCCTGATGATCAGAGATTAAAACATGTGTTTTTAGCCAATGCTCAGGATAGAGAGCATTTCAAAGCCTACGGTTTTAATCTGTTTTGAACATTTCTTTCTGCTCTGTTAGCTCCATTTATTGTTACAATCAAGTCAGCATTCCAGGGTTATGAGTAACCAAAGGGCTGCTGCTTAATGCAACTGGCTGCTCTTTGAACACTGGTTTTTGAGAGAAAAAATCCATTGGCTCTTGATTAAATCAGGGGAAACCCAGGTAAGCCCATACCTGGTGACAGCAAGACCCGCTTGGGCTATGCTCAGAACAAGAGAGGAGGATGTGAGGGAGGACAGATGGGTGGAGAAGGCCGGCGAGGTTTTTCTGCCACACACCCGCCAGGGGTAAAACAGCGTGAAACCAGTTGCTAGCATGTTATCAGCATCCATGTGGTGAGGGATGGAAAAAATTCATTTTTTTTCAGAAATTAACCCAGATTGATGACAGCACTTTTTTGAGCATCTGCAGAGTTGTCAAACAAGGTTTAGGAGAGCAAGTCAGTTACTCACTTTAGTCTTAAAAAATTTTTCCCAAATATTTAAGGGCTTCAAAGTATACCCTCAAATTCTGGTTTGATGGAACACATGAAACCACCTTGTACTGATAAAAATAAGTCCCCAGCAAACTGCAGCCTCTTCTTCCAGTTTTCTGTGGGGATCTTGCTTGAACACTGCTGCCCAGGGGCCTTGTTTGTCCCTCTGTCCCCTGAGGCTGCTCGCAGGGATCGGGCCTGCCCTTTGCCTTCTCACATACTGGGGGTGACAAAACCAAAGCACAATGAACCCATTCACATTCTGCCAAGTGGGCAGCAATCACTCTGGTTTTGGAATATGAAAATGAAGGGTGAGGAACATTTCACATTACTGTGGAAAACCCTGCAGCCCGCCCTCTGTATCAGTTAAGAGGGTTCCTGCGACTGAGGATTCTTGTCAGCAGGAGGGAGCATCTCAACCTTCCACATGGAGTCTTATTTCTAATCCACACTCTGAGTGCTGAATTTCATCAATTTTGGGAGCCACCTTGCTCTCTCTGCCGAACAACCCGGTCCTCTTCTGAGATAGAGTTGTGACTGGGCAGCAGGATTTATGTGAAGACAAGGGTCTGGGCTGAACCCAAGGATGCCCTTGTTCTGTCACTTTCTGCAGCATCGGCCTTCTTTGCACAGACTTGAGCTGCTAAGTGCCATTCCTGCTGACTCTGCGCCCATCCAGGGAAGGAATGATTTGAGAACCCAATGTCTTTTCAAGGAGAGAACTCGGTTTGTAATTAAGGTTTTCAAATGTTAAAGTTTCCTATGAAGTCCTACAAACACACACTCATTTCAGTATCTTGCCCACCTCTGTCTTTTGGCACTGGCTGATGTGGACTGTGCAGTGGTGGATAGCTTAAGTTCTTAGCTCTTCCACTCACTGTCCCTAAGGTTGTGGAAAAATCCATCAACCTTTTGACCCTCCGTTTTGACAGCAGTAAAAGGGGGACAGAATTCTCCTCTTACCTCCCAGGATTAGTTAACATTCAAGTGGGAAAACGGAGGTTGGATCCCCTTTGAAATCACAATAAATGTACATTATCACTGAATGACAGTCAGAAGCTTGGAGATTTTCATTTATCCCACAAATAGACAACAGGTGTTTACTATTTGCCAAGTGCTCTATGGCCCCAGGGTATAGCGAGAAACAAAACAAAAACAGACACACAGCCTTCATGGAGTTTTGAGTTCTACCAGATACAGAACCTTGTTGTGATGCAGGCCCTCCGCTTGAGGTGACAGGAGTTTCCTGTGTACTTGGACATTATCTGATGACTAGATTCCCGCAGTGAACATCTGGTTATAATTGATTCTTAAACGCCATCTTCATTATCTGAGATACCGTGTTGGTAGCAGGGTTGGAGCAGTTGCGGGCACTCCCTCGGCTCACTGTCCTGCTCCTCTCCATCCACCAAGCACTCACCTCTTCTCTACGCTCTGCCACCCACTGCCTTCCTAAGGGAGCTTTCTCAGACTGGAATTATGCGGTGCTGACAATCCCAAGTGCCACCCTCCATCAGTGTAAACGGGAGCCAAGGGACCAATGCCTCAGCCTGTGTCCTGAGAAGGGTGATTCTGAGGAGCAGACCTCATGGGGCCTCGGAAGGTCGTAGCAGGATTAAGCGCACATTGCCAGCAACACCTCCTCCCTTCCTTGGCTCACCCTCCTCAGTCCCCCTCATCCGGTTCCCCAGTTAGGGAACCCCTTCTGCTTCCTGGCACCACCTCCCAGTCACATTACCTGGCCCCCAACACCCAGAAGAGAACACTGTTGGCCACTGGAAAGAATTTGGGGATTTTTGCAGAGTGATTTCTGGTTTTACCCCCAATCCTGTAATGTGCTAAAAAACAATCTGAATTCCTACCTCCAGGGCATCGAAGTTGCAGTTTGCATGATACTCCACATCAAAGTCATGGATGGTGAGCTGAATGCTACTCCCAGGGGCTGTGTGAATGTACCAGATACACTCCTTGTTGGCGGGGTACCTGTTAGGATACCCAGGGCTACTGAAGGAGCCCGTGTCCCCAGACAGCTCTCCACCACAACCTGTGG
Organism: Moschus berezovskii; assembly: GCF_049115385.1. NCBI lineage: Eukaryota > Metazoa > Chordata > Mammalia > Artiodactyla > Moschidae > Moschus > Moschus berezovskii. Next base: position 53,312,785 of record NC_142474.1, on the reverse strand, counting down.
AAACCACAAGGTCAGTTCAGAGGGCATCAGCCACTGGAAAAAATTTTAAAAATCCAACTATATAAAACATAACGGAAAATGCACAATGCCTAGTTTATGGGGAAAAAGTCATAATAAAATTATAATGAGCAGTTATAAAACAATGAGAAAAATATCATGGCTACAGCTTTTATTTATTATTATTAATTTTAAAAAATTGATTATATTACTTGGTGCAATAATTCTCAGTCCTTATCCTCACCATGTCAAACCTTTGGTAATATTTTCAAAATGTCATTCTAATAGATTTTCTTAATTATATTTAGGCAAGAATTTCCCAGTAAAAGAAAAGAATCCTTCCAGTAGGAGGCACAATGGACTGTGTAAACAGTCAATACTAGGTCACTTGGTCTTCAGTTTGCTTTTATCTAATACATTATGTCGAAGTTCTTTCAGACCTAAGATGTGGAATGTTAAGTGTTAAAACTCCTTACCTTTGTATGAGAGACTCTAGTAAATAAAATATATATATATATGTCCACAAAAAGCCTTCAAATAGATGTTCATAGCATCCTTATTCTTAATTGCTATAACTTAGAAGCAGTCAAGGTGTCCTTCAGCAGCTGAATTAGGTAAATAACCTGTAGTCCTCCTGGACATGGGGTATTTCGCAACACTAAGAACAAATGGACTCTCAAGCCATCACAAAGCATGGAGGAAAAGTGTATGTGTATTAAGAAGTGGAATAAGCCAGACTGGAAAAGCTATGTACTGCATCATTTTGATGGTATGACATTCTGGAAAAGGCAAAACTATGGAGACAATAAATGACCAGTGGTTTGCAGGGACGGGAGGGGAAGGAGAGAGGCATAGAGCACAGAAGAGTTTGAGGGTGGTGACACTACTCTGTATGATACCAGAATGGTGGACATATGTCAGAAACTTGTCAAAACCCATAGAATGTACAGCAGCAGGAGTGAACCTATTGTAAACTACGGACTTTGTCAATAAAGGTTTATAAGTAATAACAAATGTCCCATTCTAGTGAGGAATGTTGATAACAGGAGATTCTGTTCATGGCTAGAGGCAGGGGTACATGGGAACTCTACCTCCTGTTCAGTTTGGCTGTGAACCTAAAACTCTTCTAAAAAAGAGTACTAAAGACAATACAAAAAATGATATAGGTCCTGACCCGGGGAAATGTATATCCAAAAACCAACCAGACAAAAACCTGATATATAAAACTCAAGTGTGGAAAAAGACTCTAGCATATGTTTTCAGTTCAGTTCAGTTCAGTTGCTCAGTCGCATCCAACTCTTTGCGACCCCATGAATCACAGCACGCCAGGCCTCCCTGTCCATCACCAACTCCTGGAGTTCACCCAAACTCATGTGCATCGAGTCGATGATGCCATCCAGTCATCTCATCCTCTGTCATCCCCTTCTTCTGCCCTCAATCCCTCCCAGCATCAGGGTCTTTTCCAGTGAGTCTACTCTTCGCATGTGGTGGCCAAAGTATTGGAGTTTCAGCCTCAGCATCAGTCCTTCCAATGAACACCCAGGACTGGTCTCCTTTAGGATGGACTGGTTGGATCTCCTTGCAGTCCAAGGGACTCTCAAGAGTCTTCTCCAGCACCACAGAATATGTTTTATGAATACTTATATATCATGCCTTAGAGAGTAATTAACATGAATCACTATAACAAAAAATCAAAATGCTACAACATGTGGTACACAAAAAATACTGCCACTGCTTATGAGTGTTTAGATGCACTTTACAGATATTTCCTATTTTAATGCTCATAAGAACCACACGAAGCAAATGTTATGATTATCGTCATTTCTCAAATGTTCAAATTAGTACAAACTCAAGTCAAGTGGTTTGTCCAAGGAACCCTGGCTGTGAGAGAGGAAGTCACCCATGCACAGAGTCTCCCATTATCAACCAATCCACACAATTCACAATTGCCAGTGTATTTAATTATAATACTACAGTCTACAGACTCACATCGTTGGTAAGAATTCAGATTTCAGAATGGACAGGAAGAGGAAAAATCACAGAAGTAAAACTTGAGAAAGACTCAAATTTTAAAGACAAAATTAGAACAAAATAAAGATAAAATTAGAGAAAAGATAAATTGTCTTGTTTCCCAGTAGTAATTTTTGGTGATTAAAAAACATTATTTGCTCTATTAACATATCTTTGTTTTCTATTTTTAATATTTTTAATCATCTGGCAGATACTTCCAAGCACCTTCCCTTTCTGAAATGCAGGCTTTTCATGTTTAAGAATGACAATGACTCCTCACTCCACTGTGAATGTACATGCATTTTCACTTTAATTGGCTTAAAATACAAGGCACTAAACCTGAGGGCTTGTGTACTACCTATCTTATGCAAATTTGTCTGTACTGGGAGTTGGAATAAAGTGTTTTGAAAGTTCAAAAGAAATAGTCTCCATACTGAATCTCCACTTAACTGAGAAGAGCTGAGAATTTCAAGAAGAATCCTAACTGTGTAAAGAAATTAGATTCCAGCTCAACACGCTACCATCTTCTTGAATGGCCAGTTTACTGCTACCATTTAAAAAACCTCTGTGCTTTCAGATTTTAAATTTGTTGCACAGGATGGTATCTATCCTATCAAGTTTCTACTTTTATTTCTGGTTCAAGTTCTGCAAAAAAAAATATTTAAAATTAGGCGGGCTGACATTGTTTGTAGGCTGTGGTGAATGTTAAAAAAACATAAATGCCATGAAGATCAGAAAATGTTTTTCCTACAACAACGATCCATGGAAAATATTCCTGAAGCCAAAGTCAGCACAGATTGTACTGTGCTCAGCACCACTGCACAACCCCAGGGGGAAGCAGTCACAGAGTATTCCATCCAATGATGCTCCCTGGAGGTGAGCAACACAGAGGCCCATAGAAATCATCTCTTACTAAAATACAATATAGGTAAGCAAGGCCAGGCTGTCACCCCGTTTTCAACTTCTATGGTTCTTGGTATCAGTTGTACCAAACAAGAAATCCAATGAAAAAAGAGGAAAATAACTTTGTGGTCACAAAACATAAAAAGGAACAAGGAAATGGAAGCCTGACTACCTCATCTGCATTTTTATTCAGCTTCAGTTCATCACAAATCTAATTCATTATTTTTCATCTGAAAGTTTGTATAATCATCATTGATTCATCTAAAAGTCTATATAATATTTTTCCATTGTCTTTTCCAATTGTTTTAGGTTTCCTTGTGAATTCCTTTGCAAATAACAGGATATTAATACTCTTAAATGAGTTGCTGTAAGCTGGAATGATAATATCAGATTCTTGGCAGTCAGCAATGCTTTGAAAAATTACAGTACTTGCTTTATTTACCCACTTACAGCTCTGGAGACCCACAGTGTACTTTTCCCTAAGATTTAAAATAAACATAAACAAGGTTTACAAAAAACAAAGCACAGCTTTCTTTTTAGGTATGTCGTGCTCTTTTCTCATGAATAGCACTTATGTGTGTGTCTCCTAAAGAGAAATTCCAATATTATTCAAAATGATACCATATTGGGGGAAAATACTGTGTGGTTGTGAGGAGGAGAAAAGGAAACTGCTGGAGCTTGAAAACTCTTGGCAGCTTTCTTTTTCTCCTTCTCAGTACCTCTGAAGTTTAATGTCAAAAAGTAACAATTTTTATTTAAAAGTTCATACCAAAGTAGAGCAAATTAATTCAGTGGTATTTTATGGTAAAAACTATAAAGTACTGAAATAAAAAGCTAATTCTGATAAGTATGGTAGAAATTTAACTTCCTCTTTGTAGTTCTAAATTTTGAAAAAGACAAACAACTTTCCAATTTTCCTTCATTTATCCATTCATTCAATCAGGATTTGTTGAGTATATGCCATAGTATAAGTGTTAAAGAAGTCAGGTGTATTTAATGCCTCTGGAAAAAAAAAATCCATCTGTAGACATTAAAAGAGTGCCATTACCACATGCCCTCCCGCAAATCATTAAGTTCTTGTTGCTTTTCCTCCAGTTTGCAAAGCATAATTTCAGTGAGTCTTGATTTGAAAAAAAAGTGAATTATATTTTATCTTGTATAAGCTAACTGATGGTACATTATAAATAAGAATAAATAAATCATGTTGAGTTGCCAAAAGATATTTTAGAATTTGCTGGTTTCAGTAGTACAATGTTGGCCGTTCCGTTCCGTTCCGTTCTGTCGCTCAGTCGTGTCCGACTCTTTGCGACCCCGTGGACTGTAGACTACCAGGCTTCTCCGTCCATGGGATTCTCCAGGCAAGAATACTGGAGTGGGTTACCGTTTCCTTCTCCAGGGGATCTTCCCAAACCCAGGGATCGAACCCGGGTCTCCCGCATTGGAGGCAAACGCTTTAACCTCTGAGCCACCAGGGAAGCCCACAATGTTGGCATAATTCCCTTTTGATACTAATTTCAGTCCACAGATGAGATACTTTTATCAGTATTTAGCCAGTTTTGCCTCACTCTCTTGGGTATTACATCTTTTTCCTAGATTTGGGGATTTTTTAATAAATCTGTACTTGGCGTCAAGCAAAAAAATATTATGTCAAAATATATCTTTTAAAAATCTGAAAAAATGAGTAATGTCTATTTTTTCTATGCTCTCTTCAAGTGACAAGAAAAAACAAATTCATGACAAAATTAAGAAAATGTCTGTTAACCCCCAAATTAAACATGTAATGAATTTATTTGATGTTTGCTTCATAAAGTTACCTTTAGTCTCACAGTGAAACATTAGAACATGAATTTTGAATTGGATAATTATAGGTTAAAAAATGAAAAGTAATAAATTCACACCAACAGTTGAGCTTTTAAAATTATAAATGAAAGCAAACAACAACTATAATTCACAGTAAATAGTAGTTTTTTTTTTTAAGAGTATATAATGTGAGTCTTTTGAATTGTATTTATACATCAATTTCTACTTAATTAGCTGTGGAAAAGGGACAGACAGGAAATGTGATTTGGAACCTATATCAACACATACAGTCCCATTACCAATAAAAGCAAATAGCAAGACAATCCAAAAACTCCTGTTGTGTGTAATTCTAAAGGAGAGAGAACATGCTCCAAATGCTGAAATGAATCAAAAGCAAAATGATTTACTTCTGCCTCATCTTATTTATACTGAATAGCAAAGCTGTTTATTTTATCTCATTTACTATTTCTGCACTTTGTGTGGTAGAGACAAGTTTTATTTTTATTTTAATAAAGATTGTGGAATTAAAAAATCTACTTATTTGCTTTTCCTATGGAGTTATTCTCAGGGTTGCTGATGTCTAATATTAAAATCTTGCCACAAAATGAGTATCCTAATTTTTCCTGTTAAATTTAAACTTATTTGGGCCAGGAAGAAGAAACATTGTTTTGCTCACTGTACTCTCTTGGTGTGAGGTTCCAAACTTAATAATCTTCTGTGAAAATACAGTTTCTCTTGAATGAGTCACAGAAGAAAACATATTTCTAAATCCAGTCACCTCTTTTAGAGACGGAAATGACATGGCTTCTGGAAAAATCTCAGGTGTTTACATTTCAGTTAGAGTAGAAATAATGGGATAGACACACCTGCAAATGCTAAAACGAAAGTGCTGAAAAACAAATACAGTTTAGCAAGCTATGCAATAACTTTAAACAATCATATCTTTGTCAGTCATGTCAGTGACTGTGGGTCAGTGACCAGGGGGTCACAGGAAGAGTGGCAAGTGGGGATGGAGGACAAGGCTGGAGATGAGAGAAGTTGTATCAGTCAACGACTATCAGGAAATAGCATAGGAGGTGATGTTTAGACTCCCAAGATCCTCCCCATTGTCATGTCTGTCCCGTTGGATGAATAATAAAATGGAGGGAAATAATGAAGCTTGCTATAACTGGGCTTCAGTCCTCTAAAACAGAAGACAGTGATTTCAGAAAGCATTTCAGGGGTCTATATAAAGAAAATAATTAAATGATAAAAATACAAACCAAGGAGTAGATAATGGAGTGCTGAATCAAGAGATTTGAAGGATACATATCCAGAAGAAAGAGAGAGATGGTGGCTCTTTGTACACAACTGGTAAGAGAAGATTTTCATGGAGGAGATGACATGATTTCATAGTTGCATAATTTGCACACCAAGTTGCAAAACTTTGGGAAATATAATCGCATACCAAGTAAAGCATAGGCAGTGGCATAAGACAAAAGAGCTTCCAGCTTTGACTGTGCTACTCTTCGGATGACTAATATAACCCTTCTAACCCTCCGTGTCTTCATCTGTAACAATACTTAACCTCATAGGGCTGTGACACAGACTTAATGAAAATACCAAGGTATGGTTTTTAGCTAAGTGTCTTGCATATGATAATCACTCCACATATTCTGTGTATTACAACTGAACCAGTGTTGATCCAGACCTGGGATGAGACTAGAGAAAGAGTTGAAGAGGAGCTACCATACGAGCTAAAGAGTCATCGTGAATACCCAATAAGATATAAGAAATCAATTATTCATGAAGCTACAATAAAGACAGTTCACATATGTACGGTAGTGTACAGTTTCTCCATGTGCTTCTCATGAGCACATCATCTTATTTGAGATTCGTAACAACTCTACGAAGTCAACATGAATGATCATATCGCCCAAGTGAGGCTCAAGAAAGCTGCTGAACTTGTAACTCACACAGTAATGGCATCTCTGGGGCCAACCTTCCCCAGCCACCCCCAACCTGTCCCCAACCCCCTACTCCCAGGTTCTGCCTTCTCTCCACTATGACTAGTTGGGCGTTTCATCCCTAAGGCCCTGGATTGGCAGTGTTCAACACCACCCTCATCACTAAGGCAAAATATCATCATAGCAACCAGAAAAAATAATAAAGTAAGAATCTTTTTCATTTAATTTGAGGCCAATCTAACAAATCCAATGTACTAATATCAATAAATATCAGCTGAAGTGAAATAAGATAACACCCTGAAGAGAGTCATATGTTTTTCAGTTATAATTAGTTAATCTTTAAAAGCTTTTAGTTCTGGTGACTGATCATCTGTTTGATTCTGTTTTCCTCCAAACTCCCAGTCATCAGCTGAAAGGAAGTGCTTACCTTATCAGCAGGAAGCATACTGGTCTACGGAACTCATAACAAGAAAGAGTTAAAAGTTGCTGTTAAACCTGCTCACTTGTGAAGATAACTTAAATCTTTTCCATAGAAGAACTTTGCTTACACTGTTTTAGGGTTTCTTTGTTTGTAAGTTTGATCTTAAACAAGCAGTGAGTTATAAAATTCCAGAACAATGCAATGAGAAGCATAGTCTATGTATGTTCCACCCTCAAGGTTTGGGGTGGTTTGGTTGTTTTTTTTATTTTTTGCTTTTAACACAGAGTTTTAGTAAAAGCAAATCAGCAAAGAAAGGGTTACATGGAATTAGAGGTGCAAAGTTTTAAAAGCATGTTCTGTGTTTCCTGCAATTACAATTGCTCAAACCTCTTTAAACTTGGCATTTTCCTGAAACTATGTTCCGTAAACCAAGAGCACCAGGAGACCTGCCAGCTTGGGAATGGCATGGCACAAGTCCCCTGATGTAGCAGGAAAAGCAACAGAGAATGGACCCAAATGGGACATCTTCACATCCTCACCCTCTAACCTTGGAGGGAAATGTCTGAGAAATCAGTGATCGGTGTTAAAAAGAAGCTGAAAAACCAGAGTACAGTAAAAATCAATTTTAAACAAATGGTGATGTTCATATACTTCATTAAGATGAATGATTTCTATTTTAATAGTTTTTCTATAATTTAAAAATAAAAACTTTCTCTGCTGCAAACCCTGAGAGATGACTGGTTTTATCAGTTAATCCCTTAGTAGTGTAAAAGTATATGCCACAGTCTCGGGATGTAGGAGAAAGGCAAATGATAGGTGTTCATCCTAAAAGAGAAGCCTAAAATCAGGTCACAGCCCTCTTTGAAGACAAAGCGATGAGTGGGGCCCCCAAATGCATCTGACTCACTTGTTAGTACAATTTGCAGGGGGGATTTTGTGGGTTAGCACTGATTCTATGATGACAGAGAGGAGCAATCATGACATGAAATCAGAGAAGGAAACCAGGTAATGTAAAGACCAAGGAATGGGAAATACTCCAGAGGAAAAAGAAGTTAGAAGGAAGACAAAAGCCGGAGACTCCAAGAGAGGGGAGAGTTGTCAAAGTTGCAGAAGCTCCTGTGTTGGGTTGAATGGTGTCCTCCAGGAACCTGTGAATCTAATCTTATTTAGGAAAAGGGTCTTTGCAGATGTTATAAAGTTAAGATGAGGTCATGCTGGATTAGAAGGGGCTGAAATTCAGTATAATTGGTGCCCTTCTAAGAGGTGAGAGATTTGGACACAGAGACATAGAAGGAGAAGGACCATGGGAAGATGGAAACAGAGACTCAAGTTACATGTCATCAAGTCAATGAAAGCCAAGGGTTCCCAGCAATGAACAGAAGCTCGAAGAGGTAAGGAAGGATTCTTCTCTAGAGCCTTCAGAGGGATGGCCAGGCTGACCTTGATTTTGGACTTCAAGACTCCAGAACTTTGAAAGAATATATTTCTGTTGTTTTAAGCTACCCAGTTGTGGTATTTTGTTACAGTCGCCCCAGGAAGTGAGCTGAGGGCCTTCTTCTGGGTGTACACGTAACATGGTAGAAAGAGTGAAGCCTCTCTGGGGCCTCTTATAAATTTACTAATCCCAGCTACGAGGGCTTTATGCTCATGACCTAATCACCTCCCAAATGCCCCACTCCTAATACTAACACCTTAAGAGTTAAGTTTCAACATGTGAATTTTGAGGGGACAGAAACATTCAGACTCAGCACAGAGTTGAGAAAACTAGAGACAAACTTAGGCTAGGTATCACATTAGGAGAAGCCAACTCTAGATTTTAGGGTGACTGTTAAGAGTTTCATCTTCCACAGTGATTTCATCACTGCCCCAGACTTTGTGATAATCATTTTGTCTAAATGTGTTCCATACAGCAATGGATATGAAGTAATCAGTTTTCAATGGTAGGGACAGAAAAAAAAAAAGAGTGAAAGAATATGGTCATAACATGAAGTTAATGACTTGGAAAATAGATACAAGGATTATACAAGAAACTAAAAAATCAATGCTGTCCATAGTTTTTAAATGACTTTTAAATTCCCACATAAGATGTCATATTAATATTCAAAATTAAAATCATCATAGCCATTGGACTCTCTGAGATGTCCTGAATCTGAAGTGTTTCAGCTTACTATACCATAAAGAAACATGAACTCAATGTACCCATATTTTAGGACTTTTCACATAATTGATGCCTTTAAACTGTGGTGCTGGAGAAGACTCTTGAGAGTCCCTTGGACATCAAGAAGATCAAACCAGTCAATCCTAAAGGAAATCAACCCAGAATATTCACTGGAAGGACTGATGCTGAAGCTCCAATACTTTGGTTACCTGATTTGAAGAGCCGACTCTGGAAAAGACACCAATGCTGGAAAAGATTGAGAGCAGGAGAAGAGAATGACGAGGATGAGACGGTTGGATGGTATCATCAACTCAATGGACATACAAGTTTGAGCAAACTCCAGGAGATAGTGAAGGACAGGGAAACCTGGCATGCTGCAGTCTGTGAGGTTGCAAAGAGTTGGACACAACTGAGAGGCTGAACAGCAACACATAATGTGAATTTTAATTTCCTTTATATGAAAGGATAAAAATCTTTCTTTTTGACCCAAATAAGTATAGTCGATCTTGTCATCTTTTCATTTTGATTAACTACATCCTCTTTCATCTCATGTACTCATTCCAACCAAGATAAAAAATGGTTTCCCAGTAGAAATTCTCTTCTTACAATTCAGAAGAAATCAATCATTCTTTCTTAGACATTTTTAAATTATTGAAGATCAGCTCCAGTCCATTCCCATCGTTCACTTGGTCCAACTAATCTATTATGGGGTAGCTACCGTGATTCATGGGGTCGCAAAGAGTTGGACACGACTGAGCTAATGAACTGAACTGAACTGTCACTTTGTATCACTTCTCTTGTAAACTAGTTTGCATAACTAAACCATGGTAATAGATTAGATGATCTCTGTGGTCTACCCCAGCTCAAACTGTATGATTACTGCAACCATATGCAGCCACTCCAGAGAAAGAAACTTTATAAAGAAGTGGATACTGTGTTGAAGGACAGATAAGCAGTCTCAGCTATTTTGAACTAGTTGTTCACTAAGTAATGAGCTTCACCCCCATTGCTATGGAGACCTTGAAGAAAGAAGAAACTGTGCAATTTAGAGGGGAGACCTTGGAACTGGAACATTATTTACTTGGGAAAGATGGCAGACATTCATTTGAAAACACCCATTATCCTCAGTGGGAACTTAGCTGCAAAATTACCTACTATAAGCTCTGACCTTCTTTGCATTGCAATATTACTCTCTTTTTTTGCAGTGAAAAACCGGGGGAAAACTGTTTGCCTGTGGGGAAAACTATTTTCCTGTAGGCAAAGTGCAGCTGTTTAAAACACTGACTTGGGTGTTCAACACCACATACTTAGTTGTGTCCTCATTCCATCGCTGTGAGTTTGGGGAGTTACTTGAGTTCATATCTATAATATGGGGATGAGATGCTGATTTCAGAGAATTAGTGAGAGAAGAAAAGAGATTGTATTTTTAAAGTGTTAGCCAAAAGATCCAGCACATGGTAAAATGATAGCACCAACTTTTCAAAAATTATAGTATCAAAATTTTAGATAATTACTTGGTCTAGTAATAATAAATGAGGTGTCAATGAAATCAGTGCACCAACCATGTAAAGCATATTTTCGTTTGCTGTTAATAAGGCAACATGGTTTTATTTTTATAATCATTAATGTCTTAAATTTAAAATTACATTTAGGGGGACTTCCTTGGTGATCCAGTGGTTAAGACTGTGTTTCAAATGCAGGGGGCTCAGGTTCAATCCCTGCTCAGGTAACTAAGATTCCATATACCTCACAGCAAGGCCAAAGAAAGAAAAACATGTAAAAAAATTTAAATTACATGTAAGTAGTAAAATCTACATTATTTAGCCTGTGAGTAGTCTGCAAGTATAACAGGAAGGAGAAAGAAGTCAGAGACAAGGTATGTAAATTTCATTACTTAAACAGAGAATTCAGAATTAGATTAAACCTTCTAGAATGTAGTAACTATCTCACACTGGAGATTCATTCTTGATTTTGTGAGTCAAGTCCACTGAAGGCTGGCTTTAGTTTCTCTGAATGTTCAGGGGCATATACAAAAATACAAGCCCTTGGATACCCAAGGTCAGAGCTAAGTATGGCAATATTTAAGTAAATGCTCAAAAACAGAAATCCCTGGGGACAAAAAGTATGTTCTATACAGAACATCATGTTCATTTTGTGTTGATTTAGTCATTTGGGGCTGCTACAAAATTTGAAACTATAAAAAAAATATGTGGTTTCTTTTTTCATGTTGTACAGAAAAGTGTGGAATCCCCTGGAAAGTGTGTGCAGTGTCCATCAGGGGTGTTGTTGCCAAGGAACCAGAACACAAACAGAAGATTTGAGAAACCCTGCTTTTTGGCCCAAGTCTCAAGGATTATTACAAGTTGTGCAACGTATGATTTGGGAAGGTCATGGTTGTTGAGGGTTACTTTTACTTTTTTTTTTTTTAACTGTTTGGAAAAGTAGCGATGGAAATAGAGCTCAGCCCTTCACACAGTAGCGACGTGGGAACTGGGATGCCAGATTTCTACAAGGTTGCCATTGGTTACGAGACACAGAGCCAACATTGCATGAAGGTCAACTGTGTGTATGTGTGCTCTCTGTGGTCGTCAGGGAAGCAAATAATGTCAGGATTTAACTTTTCCACTCACAGTGAAATGTCTACATAGGTTCAATGCAGCCTCTGATTACTAGGACCTTGCTGGAAAAATTGTGAAACCAAGGCAAGAAGAGTTGGGTGATTTTCTTCGTATGTTATCATCCCAACTTTACAAACTTCCAAACAGATTCCTTTAACATGAGCATCATCCATTAAGAACCTCTTTCCAAAAAAGATGTTAAGTGAGAATCTGCCCTAAATAAAAATCAGACACAGTATCATAATACAACAATGTGTGCCTTGGTTCTCCACTAAGACTGCACACAACTTTCAGTCTCCTGGCTTAAATGTTTTCCAAGTGTAACAAAGACAAAAATCCAAAATATCAAATATGCTGAAGGGCCAGAATAAGTACAGGAGGATATAGCATGTGTAAATGCTAATGCTAAGAAGAAAGTCTAGTTAACAGTTGGGGAAATAACTGTTAAATTAAACAGAACAAATGTTTTTAAAAGGTTTCTCTTTTACTTAAATTTCGACCCAAACTGAACAAGATTTCCTCATCACACTACGTAATCAATCACGGGAGTCTATGCTTTTATCCATCTGTCTTTATCAAGAGCTTGCTTACAGATTTACTGAACAAAGGACACATTCTTGAGTGCAGATGAAGTTACTTTCGAGGCAGAGTGGGAGAAGTGTTTTACCACTTTTCTCTGGGACATGCTATTACCGCCCAGCAGGAAATGACACAGGAGAGCAATTCGTCAGAAGCAGAGAGAAAGGTCTCGGCCTGAGATGAGGACCAGACAGTATGATTCACAGCCCAGCCTTACAAGCCTGCCCCGGAATCTCTGCTGACCACAATTTAAAAATCACTTTCCCTGTGAGCCCTGCACCTCCAGATTGCTGTGGATGTCTGCATCTCACAGAAGCAGGAGACAGGACAGACCACACGAAATAAAATCTAAGCTCTTGCGATGGCCCTTATCCACTAGGTTCTGACAACCCACTCTGCCTCAGCTTCTGCCCTCCCTTCAGCTCAGGATTTTCTCAATCATTTGTTCATTATTGCCCTTCTAAAGAGGCTGTTGGATATTTTTTCCCAACTGCTCAAAACATTTAATATCACAGATATACTATATATCTGCTCTGTACTCTGTGTATCTGTGCTTTATACATAAAGCATAAGATATTTTCAAGAAGCAATTTTGAATCCCAATAAGCTATTTGGGGTTGGTGTTTGGAACCTGTGCTTTAGATCAGCAGTCCCCAAGCTTTTTGGCACCAGGGACTAGTTTTGTGGAAGACAATTTTTTCACGGACCAGGGTGAAGAGGATGGTCATGGAATGATTCAAGTGCATTACATTTATTGTACACTTTATTTCTATTATTATTACATTAGCTCCACCTCTGATCATCAGGCATTGGATCCCAGAGGTTGGAGACTCCTGCTCTACATGAAATATTTGCCTGTTGAAAACCGTTGGCACCATCAACTCGACTTCCTGCTTTTGCTTAGAAATGTCTTTCTCTCCCAGATATTTGACTGATTCTTGTTTCTTCTTTGAAACTCAGTGCACATATCAAAGCAGCCCAGAGGGCCTCTCAAAGGAGACCTGAGGCCAGACTAGGTCTCCTCCCAGCCCCCAGGGCATCACAGTCAGGGATTCTGTACTCCTGTGTCTGTCTGTCTCCCCTACCACATGACTACCTCCCTGAGGTCAAGGATGCTGTCTCCTCCTTCTCTGTTATGGGCTGAACTGTGTCTCTCCCGCTGCCCCCCAAGAATCAACACACTGAAGCACTAACCCCTAGCACCTCAGAATGTGACTGCATTTGGACACAGGGCTACTAAAGAGGTGATAAGGCAGAGTAAGGCTCCCAGAGGGGGCCCTAATCCAACCTGACCAGCCTCCTCACACAAATGGAGAACTCGGACACACAGAGACCTCAGTAGGTTCACGCAGACAAGGCCGTGCAAGGACATGTAGTAGGAGGGAGGGAGGACCCCTTCCAGGGCTTTATAGCGAGCTCTTGTCTAACACCCGGAAACGAAGTGTCCGAAGAGACACATGTGCTGATGAAGCAGGAGACTTTATTGGTGGGGTGTCCGGGCAGAAAGGAGGGTAAGGGAAACTAGAACTGCTCTGCCGTGTGGCTCATAGTCTTGGGTTTTATGGTAATGGGGTTAGTTTCCAGGCTGTCTCTGGCCAATCACTCTGAAGGCTGCCATCTGCAAGTCCAAACATAGAAGCCTCAGAAGAAACCAAACCTGCCAGCACCTGGATCTTGGACTTCAGCCTCCAGAACCGTGAGCAATAAATTTCTGTTGTTTAAGCCACCTGATGTGTGGTATTCTATTATGGCGGCCTGAGCAAACAAATGCACTCTCCACATTCTACAAACACCAAGCCCAGATCCGGGTCGTGAATAAGTATACGCCAGTTGGTTGAATGATTGAATGACTGAACGAAACATGTCCTGTTCAGAGACCCGGAGTAATCACTACCACATGATGCAAAACCACAGACTGCCTAGTCTTTGGAGGGAGACCCACGGATCTGCTCACAGAGCCCAGTTTATTGGGTCCCACACTCTCAGGCCAATTGCCCAGCACTCGCCTGTAAGGCCAGTGGCTAATGGAATTACAAAAGATAAAATCTTTGTCTTCAAAGGGTGAGCCTCCCAGAAACTCCAGCCCACAAAGCCTAAGTCACAAAAGGAATAAAAATGATAAATTAGAAGAATTCCCCTGAAAGACCAACAATAACAAAGACTATTGAAACGACCTCCTGAGGGAAAGAACAGAGGGAAGGTTTACAAGAAACATGGCTGACCTCAAGGAGGTTCTTGGCCAGGACTCTCAAAATGCATTTTTTAGAAGCGCTTTGACACAGTTCTGCATGTCCACAGGTGGTCAAGAAGGCGGTGGCTCACGTTCAAATAAAGCCAGTCTTGCAAAATCAGGATACGGCTTTCATAAACCCCCAGCCAATTTCTGAAAAACCCTCAAGGCTCGAGAAACCTCGTTACTAGCTAAAAAGATGATAAAATGGAAACAGCCCCCATTCAAGAGGCTGATGTCATCTGTCTCCGCAAAGAAAAGGCCAAACTCTCCTTTGTGAGAGTCCAGGGTGACATCACCTCCCATCCGTGCCCTTCTCCCTTCCTCTGCTGCTCCCAGTTGAGGGGGTGGGGCGGCTCTCCCTTGGCAAATGTCACTCTTTCACTCACAAAGCTCCTTGACCTTGTTTGTTTGCTGGATTCCATTGCCAAGTGAAAGAGGGCCCCTGGGAGGGGTGACCAGAGTGGGCGAGGGGGTGTGCGCAGCTGGCCTGGGGGGCCCTATTCACACAGCGCTCAGAAAGTTCTATATTTCCTTCAGCAACCCAGCCGCAGGCCTCTGGGCCAAATGCAGCCCCCAGACAATGCTGTCAGCGCTGAATACTGTGGACCGTTTAGCCAGGCAGCACTGTGGCCATTTCTTTCTTTGCAGAGTGGGATTCTCTTTGATGGTTTACAGAAAGGCAAGGCTCACATCCACAGTGCCACTTTAAAGATGCGCCCACAGAGAAAGCCCAGATTGTGGGCCCATTTTCTCAGAGCAAATAGAAGATTTGTGTGGCCCACAAAGAGGCACATTTTGAGAGCGGGTTTATGGATTAGTGGGCCACATAATTGACGTGCATGGGGATTCTCCTCCAGCAGCCATGGTCAGGAAATGATGCCACTGCCAATTCTGAGCTCGTGATAAAGAGGGTTTTGGAGTTCTCACTGCATCATTTAGGAGAGAGTGGGAGGGGAGAGAGGCCTGAAATGAGATTTGATTCTAGTGGGAAGAGGCAGTTGCTTTGATCAGGTGAGCAAGAACAGCTTCCCAGCCAGCGCCAGCCTGGGTGTCCTGAGCTCTGGCCACTGCATCCTGATTCTGAGATGGAGATCCAAGGGGGCTGTGCTCAGACAATGACACATGTGGACACACGTGCATGCACACACATACACATTCAAGAATATTTCTACTGTACTTTAAAAAATTGAGACTCACTTTTAATTGTATTGTTTGGCTCTTGTACTTGTTTTATATTTATTTCTCTGTATTTTGCATTTTATTTTGTATTAAAATCCCACAACATGCCACGTTGTTTCAGTGCTTCCAGATCCTACTCAAAACTCATCTCTTTGAAGTCAAAGACAAATACTGCGTGATACTGCTTACATGCGAAATATAAAAAATACAACACACTAGTGAATATAACAACAGCAAAAGAGAAGCAGACTCACAGTTAGAGGAACAAAACTCTATCTAGTGTTACTAGAACTAGGAACCAAACTCTAGTGGTCAATGGTGGGGAGGGAGGGAAGGAATAGGACAATATGGAGTAGGGGAGGGGAAGGTACCAAACTACTGGGTGTAAGATGGACTCAAAGATATATTGTACAACATGGGAAATACAGCCACTATTTTGTAATAACTGTAAATGGAAAGTAACCTTCAAAAACTGTATAAAATTTTTTAAGTTACAAGAAAAACAAAGAACTGGAAACTAACATATTATTTCAAGAGAACATGGTTAGATGTGACTCATTTTTTTTTCTTTGTATGTACATGTGATACTTCAAGGTCATAAATGCTTCAATGTCCAGATAATCTCCCCCCAAAAGATGCATACAAAGAAATTTGTGCGACATCAGAAGGGTTTGCAGGAAAGAGAGGGTATGACCCTTGTCTGGCCCGAGCCCCTAACAGTGGGGGACCCAAAGCAACTGCTTCACTCTCCAACTGCACTCCAGCTGCCCTGGCCTGTGGGCCCCTCCGCCCCCCTTGCTCCCTCCCACCTCAGGGTCCTTCTTCTACTAGGAACCCCTCCCCTTCTCCTCTTTGCCTGCTTGACTCCTGCTTAGTCTTAGGTTTCAGTTCAAACGTCCCGCCCTCACACACTAGCCTCCTGTGCACATCAAATCCCCTTTCGTGTGCTCCTGGGCATCATCACACAGCTGATATTATATAGATTTGTGCATTTATTTGCTAGATGGCTACTTCTGAGAGTAGGTCCCAGGCCTGCGGGTAGGAGTCACACAGGGGCCCCAGCCCTAGCACACCACCTGGCCCCAAACAGTTCCTTAATATCTGTGGAAGGAATGCATGGATGACTAAAAATCAGATCTGTTTTCAATTTACCAACTGGGTAAGAAGTGAGGGAACCTCCTCCATCAGAGACCTCCTTCCTGACCCTTGTGGTTCCTGTTGTCCCCTCTTCTTGGGCTGTCTTGAATTAAAGACCTAGTTCAGATGCAGAGTTTAAACTCAGGGCTGCGTAGCTACTGAATATGACAGTTAATTTTGCACAGATCTAGATCACTAACAGTTCCCCTTCTAGAAAGTTCTTCCCAAGCATAATTTATATCTAGTGGGCAACACAGAGTTTAAAAAAAAAAAATTGTTCAGTTCTGGTCCCATCTGGCAAAATATTGCTTTACGAAATATTGCTGAACCCTGGTTCCAAGCCTAGCAAGTTTTCAGCCACTGGGAGTAAGTTTTGAAATAATAAACAGGAAAAGAGAACAGACAGAGGGTGTCTTTGACTCTCCCAAATGAAGACAGGTTCCAAATGGACCTGGAAGAAAAAGCTTTTCCCAACCAAAACCCAAAGCTTTCAGGAGAGGATTCAGCCATGCCTAGTACATTGACTGGAGGAACCCATGACACAGTCATTCAGTGTACCCAAAGTTATCCATTAAATCATCTTCCTTGGTGTGGTCTTAGTGAGGTAGTTATGCAGTGTAGCCAATAATGACCATGAAGTCACACTCCTTAGTGTGGCCCTGGGCTGGTATGGCTATAATAGCCAGGAGGGGAGAGGAAGCAGTCTACTGAAGAGAAGGATAGTGCCAGCAAAATTAATTACTGCTCCTAAAGTTGTCCATCCTAGCTGCATGGCAGAATTCCTTAGGGAACTTTTTATAATTAAGGGTAGTCAAGGTCCCACAGCAGATCAATGGGATCCCATCTCTGCATATTGGAACCCATGCACTGCTACACAGGAAGACATCCAGGTAATTCCAATGCCGTGTATCTCGAGCTGAGGACCATGTCCCTAGTCCCTAAGCCTTGTGATTGGCATTTCTTACTTTCCACTTTCTGTCTCAATGTTGGAAGGATAAGAGCTGGGGCCCCAGTGAGGAAGAACCTCACTGCTTCAGAGATTAAAGAAGAGAAAACTTTCCAAGTGTGGTCTACAGAGATATCCCATCAGCATCACCTAGGAACTTTTCAGAACTGCAGATTCATCAGCCTTACCTCAGCACATACATCAGAATCTGCTTCTTAGCAAGATCTCCAGTGACGTATATCCACAAGGAAGTTTGAGAAACATTGTTCTGGAAAATATCCCTTGCCCTTGAAAATCTGGTTCATGTTCCAAGATTTTCCTATTTCTTCTAGGTCTTTCCACACTGCCACTAGCTCCCTTTTAGTCAGGCATTTGATTCACCCTACTTCTGAATCACAGAATACTAGAGATGGGCTGTATTACAAAGATGAATCAATTCGGGCCCTTCATTTAACAGATCAAAAAAATAGACATTCCAAGGGTAAATCTTGATGAAGAGGACAATGCAGAACTTTCACAAGCTTAATTATCACAGTTCATATGTTTGGGAATTCATAATCTATATTTCAATTATACTGTGGCTTACCATCAAATATTTTTAAATACTGACCCGTGTGTGTTTGTGTGTTAGTCACTCAATCATGTCTGACTGTTTGCAATCCCATGGACTGTAACCCATCAGGCTCCTCTCTCCATGGAATTCTCCAGGGAAGAATAGTAGAGTGGGTTGGCATTCCCTTCTGCATGGGATCTTCCTGACCCAGGGGTCAAACCTGGGACTCCTGCATTGCAGGTGAATTCTTTATCACCTGAGCCACTAGGGAAGCCCCCACACTCCCATACTTGTCTCAATCTCCAGTTCACAATAACAGAATACCTTACACTCTTGAGTATATAATAGGGATCTTCAGTTGTGTGTGAAATGGTATGGACCTAATATAAGCAGAACATATTAAGAAGAGGTGGCCAGAATACACAGAAGAACTATAAAAACAATATAAAAAAGATCTTTATGACCCAGATAACCACGATGGTGTGATCACTTACCTAGAGTCAGACATCCTGGAATGCAAAGTCAAGTGGGCCTTAGCAAGCATCACTATGAACAAAGCTAGTGGAGGTGATGGAATTCCAGTTGAGCTATTTCAAGTCTTGAAAGATGATACTGTGAAAGTGCTGCACTCAATATGCCAGCAAATTTGGAAAACTCACAGTGGCCACAGGACTGGAAAAGGTCAGTTTTCATTCCAATCCCAAAGAAAGGCAATGCCAAAGAATGTTCAAAGTACTGCACAATTGCACTTATCTCACACACTAGCAAATTAATACTCAAAATTCTCCAAGCAAGGCTTCAACAGTACGTGAACCATGAACTTCCAGATGCTCAAGTCACATTTAGAAAAGGCATAGGAACCAGAGATCAAATTGCCAACATCCGCTGGGTAATCGAAAAAGCACGGGAGTTCCAGAAAAACATTTACTTCTGCTTTATGGACTACGCCAAAGCCTTTGCCTGTGTGAATCACAAACTGTGGAAAATTCTTAAAAGAGATGGGATACCAGACCACCCTAACTGCCTCCTGAGAAATCTGCATGCAGGTCAAGAAGACATGGAACAATGGACTGGTTCCAGATTGGGAAAGGAGTATGTCAAGGCTTATATCATCACCTTGCTTATTTAACTGACTCCCCACTGGTGGCTCAGACTATAAAGCGTCTGCCTGCAATGCAGGAGACCTGGGTTTGATCCCTGGGTCAGGAAGATCCGCTGGAGAAGGAAATGGCAACCCACTCCAGTACTCTTGCCTGGAAAATCCCGTGGACAGAGGAGCCTGGTAGGCGACAGTCCATGGGGTCTCAAAGAGTTGGACATGACTGAGTGACTTCACTTTCTTTCTTTAACTTATATTCAGAGTACATTACGCAAAATGCTGGGCTGGATGAAGCACAAGCTGGAATCAAGATTGCCAGCAGAAATGTCAGTAACCTCAAACACGTAGATGACACCATCCTTATGGTAGAAGGAGAAGAACTAAAGAGCCTCTTGATGAAAGTGAAGAGGAGAGTGAAAATATTGGCTTAAAACTCAACATTCAAAAAACTAAGATAATGGCATCTGGTCCCATCACTTCATGGGAAATAGATGGGGAAACAGTGGAAACAGTGACAGACTTTATTTTCTTAGGCTCCAAAATTACTGTAGATGGTGACTGCAGCCAGAAATTAAAAGACTCTTGCTCCTTGGAAGAAAAGCTATTACCAACCTAGACATCATATTAAAAAGAAGAGACATTAGTTTGCCAACAAAGATTCATCTAGTCAAAGCTCTGGTTTTTCCAGTGGTCATATATGGATGTGAGAGCTGCACTCTAAAGAAAGCTGAGCACCGAAGAATTGATGCTTTTGAACTGTGGTTTTGGAGAAGACTCGAGAGTCCCTTGGACTGCAAGGAGATCCAACAAGTCAATCCTAAAGGCAATGAGCCCTGAATATTCACTGGAAGGACTGATGCTGAAACTTAAACTCCAATACTTTGACCACATGATGTTAGGAACTGACACACTATAAAAGACCCTGTTGCTTGGAAAGATTGAAGGCAGGAGGAGAAGGGGATAACAGAGGATGAGATGGTTGGGTGGTATCACCGACTTAATGGACATGAGTTTGAGCAAGCTCTGGGAGTTGGTGATGGACAGGGAAGCTTGGCGTGCTACAGTCCACGGGGTCGCAGAGTCGGACACAAATGAGCGACTGAACTGAACTGAACTGAGTGTTGTGGAGCATGTAATTAATACTCCATGATGTTAAAACCCTCAATACACCTTTGGGTGCTCTCACTCTGGGCTTGCCCTGTTTGTGACACTGGGACCACAGCTTGGGATGTCTGTGTGTGATCCCCGGTGTAACATGGCCACTCCACTTCTCTCTCAGATTGATTGAATCATATGAGGGAGCCCTATGCCCTTGTCTAAGAACTGCTCATGAAATATTCACAAGGACTACATTTTCAGGTCTGGGTCACTCGAGGACAGTAATCCTCCAATGTACTCACCAGGGACACTAGTTAAGACACAGACTATTGGGTTTCCCTCATAGTCTATTATTTGGCATCTCCGGGATGGGGCCCAAGTGTCTGCATTTCTCACAGATCCTATGAGACACTGCCTTGGGGGACCATGTTCTGAGAAGCACTGCCCCGGGGCCCTCTCCCTCTTCACTGGGTCACATGAGGTTAGTCTAGAAGTTTCAGAACTTGTGTTTAAAACAAATTTGCATCTTCACAGGAGTGATGATGCCTGCCAGCTTTCAGAACCACCAGCTTGCAGGAGGCTCTCAGGTGCCCCCCTCGAGTGCATGGCCTGTCCTTGGCTTGGTGCATCAGTGGCTCAGGCTTTCTGCTCAGTCCCCTCACAGCCCAATCCTCCCCCTCACCCACCTACTCTCTCTGACTCACTCCTTCCTTTCTTTCCCTGTCACTCCTTCTCTGATCAGTGTCAAGGTGAGTCTTAAATCTCATTCTGTTGCACTCTCCTGAGAGACTCCATCGCACCTTGTGGTTTGCTTGCCACAACCAGGTTCAGTTCTTCACTCCTTGAAACTTCCTGATGCTCCCTCCTTCTCGTAAGCAACTTACTGCTGCACCTCCTAAAGCGGATACCCAAATCCTGTCCACTTGGACTTCACTTCCCGTCTTAATCCCAAGAGGATTCCATTCTCCAAGAGCCATCATGTCTGAGTAAACTTTCTAAAGTCTGGCACCATTAGCGTTCCTCTTTCGGTGGATGGAATTGTTTTCAAACGTGGAATTGAAAAGGGAATGATTCTTGGTCAAAGAGCAACTACCAAATACGACTGAGATCAGCAGGGGGCTGGGGGGCAGCTTACCTTGGATGAACCACTGCATCTGAAATCCTTTCTCGTGGTGACCGACTCCATCCGTATAAAACAGCACATGAAACTTGGAGCCTGTGGTGCTCCCTGAAGGTGGAATGTCTGTTCCACAGAAGCGCCCCATCCGTTGCGGGCCATCATAGAGCTGAAATCAGAGAGAGAACACAAGCGTGAAGAGCAAAGCCCACGCGTGCAGCTAAGGCTGTTTCTTGGTTCAGAAGTTAAGGGTAAATCTACTGAGGCGGGCTGAGTCCAGGAATTAAGAATAGCCCATTATATGCAGAGAGAGGTCCCTCCAAGGTGTAATCCAGGCACAGAAGACGGAAATGCTGGCCTGGATGAGATGGGTTCACATATGAATCACACGTAAGAGATGCTAGATGAATAACAGCATTACAACCGTAAGTTTTAAAAATAAATACTAACTATAAACAATCAGACAGTTTAGAAAGCTCTGAAAGGAAAATACAAAATTAACCCCACTGAAAGAGAACCATTGTTAATATTTTGTTAATATCAGAAGCTTCTCTTACCAACATTTTTTTCATTTGTTTGTATATATACATGTACATCTATGTGCAAGGAAATGTGTGAATATGTGTGTATCAATTTGGGCTACACTTTTAATTGTGTTCCCTGTTTTTCACTAAGCTTGTCACTAAATAGGCTGCTGCTGCTGCTGCTGCTAAGTCGCTTCAGTCGTGTCCGACTCTGTGTGACCCCATAGACGGCAGCCCACCAGGCCGCCCCGTCCCTGGGATTCTCCAGGCAAGAACACTGGAGTGGGAATAAATAGGCTATGTAACCATTTTTAAGAGTGGCATAACACACTGCTAATAATCTGTATTTACATTACAATTCTGCTGCTATTCACTTAGCTAGTTAGTGCTACTTGCTCAGTCATGTCCAACTCTTTGCAACCCCATGGACTTCAGCCTACCAGGCTCCTCTGCCCATGGGATTTCCCCAGCAAGAATACTGGAGTGGGTTGCCGTTTTCTTCTCCAATTGTTCACTTAAGATATTTCCAATTTGAGGGCAAATAAACATAAATCTTTGTTTGATAGTTTAGATTTCTTTTAGGAAAGATTCCTCTGAAGGGAGTGAATCAAAAGAATAGAATCTCCTATGGCTCTAGATACATATTACTAAACTTCTTACCAGAAATTTTACACAAATTTATTCTCCCACCAGAAGTTTATGGAAATATTTCATGCAGTGCAACTTTGGCAATTTTGACTAAAATTATTATTAAAACTGGGGCTAATAGTGCAAATTTGTTTTCTGTTTGTAGTCGTCTGAATTTGTTACTTTGGGATTGGAACTTTTTTCATGTTTCTTGTGCATTTCTTTTTCTTCTTTTGTAACTTTTCTGCTGAGGTCTTTGTCCATTTTCCCACTGAGGTATTTATATACCCTATTGTATACACTTTATCTGCTTAATTTCATTAGATACATCTCCAAACTAAAAAAAAATCTTTCTGCCATCTCTCTTTCTTCAATCAGAAAAAATAATGATAATCCAGAAAGATTTGCTTCCTTAGGACTCAGAACATTGTATTTTCTTTTCATCCCCTAGTGTCCACATTAAACACTTTGTTCCACTTACCCTTGGGATGTGCTGCCTGTTATAATAAAATGGAAAATGTCTGACCACGGGCTTCCTTGATTCTTCCCTTGGAGAGTACACACATGTGCATGTATATGTGAGTGTATGTGTATGTATTTGTATGTAAATGTATCATCTGGATTCAACAAATTCCAAACTGACCAAATTATTTTTATTAGCTGAAATGTTATGATAGAAAATACCGTTTGAAACATATTGACCCGAGCATAGAAAACATCATAATCAAATTCTACAAATCCCCTCCACAGAGCCTTCGCTAATCCCTGTAGACAGTCATAAATGAGTTTTCCTTTGAAATCCCTAAGTTTTTCATTTGTGCTTCTTTGTGGAAATGGTCACATTCTGGTGACATAGATGTGTGCCTTTCTCCCCCACTGATTCCAAGTTTCCTTAGATCCCAGACCACCTTTCAAATCCCCTCAAAGCCCAGCATAGGGCTTTGTCTAGGGTAGATTTCTGATATAGCTTCAGTGAAGAATTGCAGCTACTTCCCCACAACTGCACTCACTCACTCACTCACCCTTAGGTACTAAACCTAAGCATTTTATACAAATGATAAAGATGGGGTTTATTTTTTAGTCTTATCCCTTCATCTTCCTTTTAATTTTTTAAATACTGCTGCTTTGAATATGTATATTTATGATCAAGCTTCTAAGGGTGCAGATGATTGACAGAAGTCACAAAGAGGGGGTAAAAATGAGAGAAAGAATAAAAAGACGAGGAAACAAAAACAGCCCTTCACCTCCCATCTCGACCCATCCACTGCAGGAGGTGGAGGCTGGGGAGGAGTCTGTGTTGCAATCTGTTTACTCCTAAACTACTGCTTCACTGTAGGTTATTTATTTCAGCCACAGAGTTCTTTTATTAAACCTAGTGTATGAATTCCAATTCAAAACTAATTAATACAAAAATAAACATACTGTTCCCAAGCCGAGGCATAATAAGCCAGAAAACACTGCACTGTTCTCCACTCCAAAAGGCTCATTTTGAACTTTGGGTTTTAGTGCAGTGACCAAAACTTTAATTACTTCATCCTTATCCAACAAAACGAGGTAAGATTTCTCTAGGACCACAGTCGCCCTGAACTTCATGGATCTTCTGAAACACTAGGTAGTGACATTATTAGGAACAGTATTTGAGATTCTTCAAGGTCAGAATCAGTGTAAGGTTTTTGCCTCCCAGCTCGGCAAGGTTAAGAAACGTGACATTTTCACATGACTTGAAGGGGATTTTTTTTCTTCCTTCCGGATGGGATTACCCCATTGAAGGAGAGCCCCTGAATCCCAGTGGTTCTTGAATAACACATTGTGAATGGAATAGGGGGTTGGGGGCAAAGGGAGGGGGTTTGAGAGGAACAGTGATGAATAACAATTAGTTTCTTTTTAACTTTGAAGGGGAAAGACTGATACATCAAAATAAGCATCAAATAGACATTGATGGAACTGCTTAAATAGAATGTCAAATAAATTAATTAGTGTAAAACAAAATCTCTCTAGAAAAAAAATCCCATATCCCTAATTTTACATCCTTCTAAGGTTTACACTTAATTAAATCAGGGGCTTTTTATTTATTCTCACACAGATGGCTAACGTCACCTCAACAATTCATTCCCGCGTAAATTTACCACACAAAAAGGAACAGTCATTTCTCAAAGTACACAAATACCGGTTACCATGGAAACCAGTTGGTGCCTGCTGCTCCTGATTTTGTTTTCAGAGCAGAATCTTAACCACAGGACATTCCAGCTGTGACTCACTGGGACTACTGGCCAGCATGCGGCTCGGTCCCGATAAGGGTACCAGCTCCCCTGCTTTTAGAAAGCTTCAAGATTTACTCCTTCTGAACAGTATTTGAGGTTGAACTTGCGTCCATAGAAAGAAAACTTGTAGAGATTAAGAAGTGAAAGATTGACATTCTTACTTTGAATATGAAGATCAAATTTGTACTACTGTGTTTAAAGGTTTGGGTGTGTTTTTTTTTTTAATACTTGAAATGCTGCTCATGTTTTCAAGTTGCCATTTAATGTATCTTCACATGTGGATCCCTGTATGTACAAAACCTCCTGTGTAGAATCTTATCAGCTGTTCTCTCAAGGAGAAGATTTATTTAGGATTTTTGTGTTTTAGATCTTCCACCCTCCATGCCACCTTGAAATATCTCAACCACTCTTAAGACACTCAAAGAGGAAGGAAATCTCTTGCCTAAGCCACATTTATTAACTTCTATCTACTTCCTTTGTGTGGGTTTGATAATTTGGTGCTTGCATGGCTGATGAGACCATTAGAGATTTCAGACTATGGTTGCAACATAAAATGATCTGTGGACTCCAAAACAGTGTGAACCCATGCATACAAATGGAACACAGAAAACCAAAGACTCACCACTGACAGAGTGAGATTTTTGTAAGATTAAGGTTTTTGTAGGTACTTTATGAATCACTGGAACTCAAGTCTGGAGGAATGTTAGCACTGTCACCTGCTCCCTCAGTGTGAATCAGCCTTATGAACTGCCAGATGCTCAGAACAGAAATGTAGTTTTCAAGCACTGCTTTGTTGCTAAATTCTTTGATGATTTTGAAAATTTGTGATCCTAATGAATGAAATTATAACTAACTCCTATCTCAGGTTGGGATGTATAGACAGGCTTCTATTCTAAACTCATTTTAGAATGACAGTGAATCACAACTAAAACTCGACCCTTTCTATCATAGAAGTGAAGTGAAGTGTTAGTTGCTCAGGCATGTTTGACTCTTTATGACCCCATGGACTGTAGCCTGTCAGGCTCCTCTGTCCATGGGATTCTCCAGGCAAGAATACTGGAGTGGGTAGCCATTCCCTTCTTCAGGGGATCTTGCCAACCCAGGGATCAAATCCGGGTCTCCTGCATTGCAGGCAGATTCTTTACTGCTGAGCCACCAAGGAAGCCCTCTCTATTATAGATTGGCAGCTAGTTCATACTTTTCTAAGTACTGTTTTTCTTATTTACTTGAAATTTTTCTTGAAGAAAAATATGTTTATAGTGGAAGATTAATTTTAGGAATAATTAAATATAGCTAATATAAAGAAATTAAATCAAGAGCTTCTTTGGGAAGATATTGTTAAAATATGCAAACATTTCTGGAAAAAAAATTTGGTCATTTCCTATTACAAATCTTTAAAAACTCCAAAAGAACTTTATCCTTTAGAGTTTAGCATGTAGTTAAAATCATTCATCTGCTGTGAGGGAGAATTCTAGGTATAGTAAAGAGTGCCTAATATTTTTAGAGAAGAAAACTTCTGGTCAATGTAAAGAAGATAGTTAAATCTCTGAGAATTACACTCAATGAGTCCATAGAGTGGCTTCTGAGAGCCAAGGTCACTAGTAGAAGATTATATTTCAGCTGAGAGCAGGACAGCAATTGTACTGTAGGAACACATTAGAGCATGCAATAAAGGACAGAAATGGTAAGGACCGAGCAGAAGCAGAAGATATTAAGAAGAGGTTGCCAGAATACACAGGGAAGCCTGGTGTGTCACAGTCCATGGAGTTGCAAAGTCAGACATGACTGAGAGACTGAACTGAACTGAATATTGTCAGTGTTGGACACTAGACTCAAAGTCCAGTCTAGCTCTAAAATTCACTTAGAACAGAAACTTGTGAAAATTACTTAACCTCCATAAGCTAAGAGTTCTTTGCAAACTTGGCCTCTTAATGGTACTTGTCTCATAGGGCTGTTGTGGTTGCTGCTGCTGCTGCTAAGTCACTTCAGTCGTGTCCGACTCTGTGTGACCCCATAGATGGCAGCCCACCAGGCTCCCCCGTCCCTGGGATTCTCCAGGCAAGAACACTGGAGTGGATTGCCATTTCCTTCTCCAGGGGATCTTCCCAACCCAGGGATCGAACCCGGGTCTCCCGCATTGTAGACAGACGCTTTACCATCTGAGCCACCAGGGAAGTCAAAATTCATGAATGTGCTGATGTGCTCAGTCATTAGCATACCAAAAAAAAACCATATAATAGATTGGGTGTGAGTCCTGGCATATGGACTCAAATGTTATTCTAACTCTTGGTCAGTGGCAAAGGGAACCAACATTGCTTCTAAAGAAACTCTACCGGAAATAACTTTGACAGAAAATAATATGACGGATAGAAAGAACTTGAACTGACTTATGTGAAGTAGTTCTCAGAAATCATCCCTGGCAGACCAGACAGGGAAGCAAGAAATCAATGAATCACTCGGGAGGAGATGGAGGGCCATGGCCAGTAGAGTGTTGCTATGACAACCTGGTTTTGTGTGTAGACTGAGGCCATCCCTGCCATGTGGGGTGCAGAGCCCCAGCACAGATCATACAGTGGGGGAGTCTGAAAGCGTGGAGTGTGTGGGTGGAGGGAGGTGGTGGATCATCACAGGTCTGGTGGCGAAGAGGACATTGGGCAATCTGTCAAGGCTGCCCTGGTGACAGATCAGGGAGCAACCACTGGATAGCAAAATACATGTGTTTTTTCCTGTTGCAGCCTCCACCCCACTTTCCATCTGGCCAGCCTGCAACTCTGGCTGCTTGGCCACTGGAGCTCCTGAGAGGACCAGGAACTGCCAAATTCTTGGAGCACCTCTTCAGATTTTCCCCACTCCAACATCAACTGTACCAGGAACTATGGGAGCTGCTTTGTTAGAACAGTTACTGAGAACACTGTTGCCCAAGTTTACATGCAAATCTCCTGGCTTGGAACTTTCAGAGTTTACTTTAAATCTGAAAGGCTTTGAGATGTTTTTGTAAGAACAGAAGAAACTGCCAAGCAAGATTCATCTAGGAGGGTAAAAGGCCCCCACTGTGAATGACAAGAGCCTGGGCAGGGAGGGGGTGCGGGGGGAGGTGTATGCAATCCAATCCTGGAAGATAAATTAGACAAATGTTTAAATAAACATGCATAAGCAGAGCACCGCTGGCTCTGTGACACCCCGGGGGTGGGGGGGTGGGGGGGGTGAAGGCTCCAGCATGGGACACAAGGGTGGGCACAGTGCAGTAGGTACAGAGGCACAGCTTGCCCACCCCCTACTACCCCCTTCCCACCAAGCACAGGAAAAGCCACTGCCATGTGCTGCAGGGTGGGGCAGGAAGCATGAGGTACCCGTCTAAAATTAAACAATGACTCACAACCCTGAATCTTTGCATGAGACCAAGAAACCCACTGAAAGCCCACATTTGGAATTATTTTGTGTCGCTCTGAATTAAAGGTTGGAGGCCAATACAGACCATACAGTCACCTTTCCATGCGGTGGCTAGTTGCTGTCCTCTCTTAATGGTGCATGGATATTTATTTCTGCTTTCTACATATTACTTATTTTAGATGCTACCAAGGCTGATTTGGGTTGGTTTGTTTGCTTGTTTTTTTAATCATGGATGTATGCAAAAGTTTAACTACAAAGACATTTTATCTCAGCACTGTTTATAATAGTAGACATTTGCAAAGATTCTAAGTGTTTCTCAAGGAGAATGGGTAGTTGTATTGTGATGATGAAACATTTGATGTTGCAAATGATGTGGTGTAATAAATAACAAGGAGAAACATTCGCAAGCTACTGTTACATGTTTAAAAAGTCATTAAAGAATAATAGTACAGAACTTATGATGGAGGGGAGAAGAATGGGGGAAGGGATAATCAGGGAGTTTGGGATCAACATGTACACCCTGCTGTATTTAAAATGGATAACCCACTGCATTGCACAGGGCACTCTAGTCAATGTTACAGGGCAGCCTGGATGGGAGGGGGTTGGGGGGAGAATGGATACATGTATATATATGGCTGAGTCCCTTTGCTGTCCACCTGAAATTATCACAGTGTTGTTAATCAGCTGGATTCCAATATAAAATAAAAAGTTTTAAAAATGCAAAAAAAGAGAATAGTATGTACAAATGATCCTCTTTCAATATTAAAATAAAATAGGGAGGGACTTTGTAAGTAAATGTCACCAAATATTATCAGTAGTGATATAATTTGTGTTATTTTTATTTTATCTAGGTTTTTCTATATTTTCCAGATTGTCTGCAATGACTGTATTCCTATGTGATCAGATAAGTTTATTTTTTAAAGTATTATCTCTGGGGCCCTATTGACATAGCAAGGTAGATATGTATTGGTAATATTTTTCCAGGCTCAGAATTTCATACCCTTTTAGGTTCTCAGATACCCAGCTGGTCTACTAAAAATATTGTACTGTCTGTCTCCATAATCTTTTTCATGTATCTCAAGATTATCCCTGAAAATTAGCCCATTAAAATGTTATTATATAAGGTAATCTTCAGCATTAATTTAAAACCATATTTTGTCCCTAATGCTTTCTTTTTAAAATCATAACTAGGCTTTTATTATTAATTAGACTAATTCTGTATTTTAAAAAAGCATCCTTTCAGTTGTCCAGGGACTAAAAAGCTCTTACTAACATAAATTTTGATAGTCACTGATGGACCAATAAGCACCTAATTCCCTCCATAGTGGGAAGTGAAATGCTTTGAAAGTCAAGCACATTCTCCCTAATGTGTACGATGAACATTTAGTTTCATGAACCACAGCTTTTCCTCTGCCAACTATACTATTGTGCATTTATACTGTGAAAATATACTATTCAACACTTTAAAAAATTATTCTGCCTCCTAAGAGCCTCACCATCTGCTACAGATGGACTCAGAAACAGGGAGATAACTATAGCGCAACATGAAACCATAGAAGCTGGAGCTGGAAGGACCCAGAGCACAGCCACACACTCTTTTCCAATTGAGGGAGGGTGAGAAAAGAAAGCTTGTTCAATAGGTAAGAAATCTTGTTCAATAAATAAGTCCATGTAAGAACTGAAGGGTAAAGATGTCACTTTTGGACTTGCTTGGTGGTACAATAGTTAAGGGGCTTCCCAGGTGGCTTAGCTGGTAAAGAATCTGCCTGTAATCAAGAAGACTCCGGTTCTATCCCTGGGTCGGGAAGATCCTCTGGAGAGGGGATAGGCTACCCACTCCAGTATTCTTGGGTTTCCCTGGTGACTCATACGGCAAAGAATTCACCTGCAATGTGGGGGACCTGGGTTTGATCCCTGGGTTGGGAAGATCCCCTGGAGAAGAGAAAGGCAACCCATTCCAGTATTCTGGCCTGGAGAATCCCATGGACAGAGGAGCCTGGTGGGTTACAGTCCATGGGGTCACAAAGCACGACTGAGCAACTAAGCATGGCACAGCAGCACACTAGTTAAGAATCCACCTGCCAATGCAGGGGACACTTGATCCCTGGCCTGGGATGATCCCACATGCACTGGAGCAACTAAGCCCATATGCTGCAACTACTGAGCCTGTGCACCTAGAGCCAGTGCTCTAAAACTGAAGCCACTGCAATGAGAAGCCCACAGACTACAATGGCAAGTAGCCCCTGCTGGCCGCAAATAGAGAGCCCGCTTTCAGCAACAGAGAACCAGCATGCTGCTGCTAAGTCACTTCAGTCATGTCCGACTCTGTGCGACCCCATAGACGATAGCCCACCAGGCTCCCCCGTCCCTGGGATTCTCCAGGCAAGAACACTGGAGTGGGTTGCCATTTCCTTCTCCGAGACCCAGCATAGCCATAAATAAATAATTTTTTTTAAATGTGTCATTTTTGACAAAATTCTGAAATGTTGCAGGTGGAAATTGTTCCCACTGTAAAAAAGTAGTCAATCAGTGTAATTAATCAAAATTTACAGCAACTCCAAACTTTTGGAGTCAGCCTTCTGATCAACACCTTCTCCTTCATGCCACGTGCCTGTTGGATGGTAGAAGGGGCCTTACATGCACACACTTGATGCCTGTGGTCTGAGGAGCAAAGTGAGCTGAGGACCACCGGGAAAGCAAGTGTGCCAAGAGCACTTTCAAGTTTTGAGCATCTAATGGAATTTTCACTGGCTTCCAGGTAGTGTGGAAATTATTGGTAGGTCTGATTATTCCTTCATGTTTGAGAGGATACTGAGAGGGAAAACACAATTTCTTTTGAATCTGAGAGCAAAGGCTCTCTTTTGAAGTCTAGTGCGTTTGCCTCATTAACGGCAGCAAATTAATGCAATTACATAAAAATTCTTCATTGTGAGGGATGGTGAGAAATGATCAGCATTTTTTAAGGAAAGGGATTTTGGTCATACTGAGATAAACATCTCCCCTTTTAAATTTTGTAATTTAAAAAAGCACATTTTACTTGGGCAACTATGGAGTCTTCAAAGTCTTCTAAAATGCTTCTTGTTATAATTAATGACACTACAAAGTATTTGGCTTAATTAACCAATGGATACGCTTCATTCTAAACTCCTTTGAATCCAGATCCTGCTCTGTCCAATGCTAGATTCATATCCGGTAGAGAGGCCTCAACTGAATTATTTGGCACACTGTTTTCACTTTTTATGTGTGGTTTTGAATAGTGGTTGTCCTTAGAATTGAAATAGCTTATCTCTGAATTCTAAGCAACATGCCAGCCGTCCTAGAAGCAAACTTCCTCTAACAGACAGTTCCAGGAAGCATGACTCATCTGCCCAGGAAGTGTTTAAGGAGGTGCCATGATAATAGAGTCAGTGCAGACCCACGGCTGCTACCACATCCCATCTCCTCCACTTCTCTGCTTTTCTTTGGCCAGCAAAGGGGATTTTAACCACTCCACTCTTAGAGTCAGATAATACCCAATCCCTGTGGCTTTGGGAGGAAATCTGAGAGGCCAGAGAAGGGAAGCCCTGCTTTCAACAGGGCCAATCTAAGCTAGTAACATTGGGAAGGCTGTTTCGGAAACTGTAGCTTTTCATTTACTGCAAAATGTTTTAGAACCACAAATTATCCATAAAATTGTATTTATGTTAAAAAAATAATAATATTTATTAGCACTTACTCTGTGCTGAGTATCATTCTAAGCCCTTTCCATGTATTATCTAATTTTTTTTGTGCTCAGTCACTTCAGTCATGTCTGACTCTTTGCAACTATGGACTGTAGCCCTCCAGGCTCCTCTGTCCATGGGATTCTCCAAACAAGAATACTGGAGTGGGTTACCATGCCCTCCTTCAGGGAATCTTCCCAACCCAGGAATTGAACCCATATCTCTGACATCTCCTGCATTGCAGGCAGCTTCTTTACCCACTGAGTCAATCTTCATTTTTAATTTTTTTTTAACTCTTCTAGTTAAGTTTCCAAGCTTATTAAATGAGAGAATTGAGAAGTGATCATTGTCTAAGGCCATATGATTTTTAAAATTTATTCATTTATGGCTGTGCTAGATCTGTGTTGCTTTCTCTAGTTGTGGTAAGAGGGGCTACTCTCTAGTTATGGTGCTCAGGGGTCTCACTGTGGTGGCTCTTGTTGTGGAGCATGGGTTGTAGGTTCACATGCTCAGTAGTTGTGGCAGATAGGCTTTAGTTGCTCTGAGGCATGTAGGATTTTCCAGGACAAGGGATCGAACCTGTGTCCCCTGCATCAGCAGGCAGATTCTCATCCACTGGACCACCAGGGAAGCCCCGTGTATTACCTACTTTAAAATTCCAGCAGCCCTATTATGCAGACAGTATTGTTATCTCCATTTTAGAGGTCTGGAAACTGAGGCATAGAAAAGTAATTCAATATTTTGAAAGGCATCAAGAGCTCAAGAAGAACTGTTCTGTTTTCCTTCATTGGCAATTAGTTTAAAAAAAAAGAATTGTTAAATTAAAAAAAAAAACAGCAAAGTCCTTATTTTCTGTGATAACAGAGAGTAAAAAAATAATTTTTTAAGTTACAGTGATAACACCCAAAACTCCTGTTAGTCAATGGAATTGACATCTATTTCTTCATTATATTTCTTAATAGAGCTTGGAGTGAAATAAGTGGACCAAAATGTTGGCTTTCTCATTTATCCTTTGTGAGAATTGTCAAAATGCATTATTGAAGCAGGCTACAGACAGAAAACAAGAAGAAAATTAAATGTCTTGAAAGATGAACCATTAATTATATAATCAGCCCCTAAAGAATTAAATGCTGTCTATTCAGGAATTTCTTTATACCTAACTGGACTTCCTAGGTGGTGCTAGTGGCAAAGAACCCACCTGTCGATGCAGGAGATATAAGAGACGTGCATTCGATCCTTAAGTCAGGAAAATCCCTTGCAGAAGGAAATGACAACCCAGTCTGGCATTCTTGCCTGGGAAATCCCATGGACAGAGGAGTCTGGCGGACTACAGGCCATGGTGTCACAAAGAGTTGGATACAACTGAAGTGAAATAGACACTTTACCATCTGAGCCACCAGGGAAGTCCCGTTTGCCTTTGACAGTTCCTGAACCGCAAGTTCCCTTACTGAAGCCACCAGCTCTGCAACACCTTGTCCAGTTACTCTTCCTCAGGAATCCTGGATAATATTGCTGATAGCATTTAACACAACTTGTGACTAAATTCATATACTGTTGCAAACTGACTAGGGGCTTCCCTAGTGGTTTAGCAGAAAAGAATCTGCCTGCCAATGCAAGAGATGTAGGTTTAATCCCTGGATTGGGAAGATCCTCTGAAGGAGAACATGGCAACCCACTTCAGTATATTTTGCCTGGAGAATCCCATGACAGAAGAGCCTGGCAGGCAATAGTCCATGGGGTCTCAAAGAGGTGGACACGACTTAGTGACTAAACAACAACAGTAACAATAATAAATTGATTAACATCTGTCTCCTCCATGAAAACAAGGAAAACTGATGCTAAAACAGTTGTATTTCCACAGCCTATGTGTCTAAAATATATTTGAGTGACTGAATGAGTGGATAAATAAATGAGCAATGCATATTTAGGACAGTAAAAGCCTGAGGAAGTACTACAGCAAAAAACAGAACAAAACAGATCCTGTTGCATTGTGTTTGATTCAGCATTTCTCAAATTTATGAGAACACTGGTCTCTTTATTTGTAAGACATCTGTCAGCGTGTGTGGCAGAGAGAGCTGTGTGATTTCCCCAAATGCAGTTCCCTTTTGTCCGCATTCCTGAACCACTATATGGAAGGCAGAGGAACACCTGAATTGGTCTCCAACATGACTGAGAAGTAAGCTTGTATTGTACTAAGCAGCTGAGCATTTCTGAGTTCTCCATAAAACAGCTAGTATTCTTTGCTGTGATCAGTTGCTCGGTCATCTCCAACTCTTTCTGACCCCATGGACTTATAGTCCACCGGGCTCCTCTGTCCATGAAATTTCCCAGGCAACAATACTGGGGCAAGTTGCCATTTCCAGAGGATCTTCCTGACCCAGGGATTGAACCCATGTCTCCTGTGTCTCCTGCATTGACAGGCAGATTCTTTACCTCTGAGCCACCTGGAAAGCCCACAGTATTTCTTAACTAATTATAATTATATCAGGCATATGGGCCTGATGCTGCAGAGTTGTAGTTATGAAAAATACTGCTCAGGCTGCAAACTTAGACAACATGAGTGTAGGACAGGAAGACTGACGGACATCAGTGATATTCTCAAGGATGCTTTTAATTAGCAGTGCACTATTTTGTCACACTGTAGGCAGATGCTTTACCATCTGAACCACCAGGGAAGTCCTGAAAGGAGGACATGGAAGTGCAAAAAGCAATGATATAAATATCTGGGGAAGATGACATCAGAAAGAGGATTTGGCAAGGGATGAAGTGAATCTTATAAAGGCTACAGAGAAATACATTGACAGAAGTCACTGACATAATTGAGAGGACTTGAAATGGGACATAAGTGGAAAGGGAAGGCAATAGAAAGAATGTTGAAATGATACAATGGAAAATGATAGTGGCAAAGGTGTCAAATAAAGAAGATGGGGAAGAAGTTTAGAATCAGAATTCACATACTGCAAAGTGAATCTGACATTTTAATGTACTGAGATAAACATAATAGTATCAGTGAGCCTTAGTGAATCAAAGCATATAATGTATGCTTGATTTTGTACAGCTTTGGCTGTAGCAATGGAAAAGTAAGCCCTATTGAAAAAGAAACATGGAACAGCCCTTGAAGGTATATGCTAAGAAGACACCTATTATAACCCTTACTACTTCCCAGGAGAGAGTTTTGAAGTGAGGATGAAATGTGCTGTCGTGATGGAAGTGGGCTGCAGACAGTGGCCCCAGCTGCTAAACTGAGGCTAATGCAAGGTTTGCTCTATTGGGATCCCTGGGGATTTTGACTGAATGGGGCTGGGGTGGGGTCTAGGGTCTATGAATATACTTTTAAACAAGTTACCTAAATGATTCTGGAATGAAGCCAGATTTAGTAGCCAGTTATGGGGGCTTTATCCTCCACATCACCTTCTTCCTCAGAATTTTTTTTCTTTCTTTTTTTTAAAGGAAAGATATCAACACTAGTGGAGCAAGAAGACACCAGGGATGGCAGAGGTCAGATGTCTATGTGGACATCTCTCAGGTGTCCTGTTCTTAAAAAAAGCATGCTGTTTGCTCAATTCTTTATATTCTGTCCTCTGTCAGAGAGTGCTGAGTGAAGAGATGTGCTCTCCTGAACTAATCCTGACTAGCAGAGACGTGGTTGTGACTGTAGAAATGAACAAGCCATTACGAGACAGTGATCCATTTCCTCCAAGTCTGTGATGACATATCAGTCATGGGCATGAGGCTTTAGGGAGAGAGATTCTGAAAGAAGATATGAGTACATGGACCAAAAAAAAAATTGTTAATTAAAAAATTAATGAAAGAACAAAGAAATTCAATAGAAAAAGGAAAGGAAATTCAAGAAAAAAGACATACTCTAAAAAAAAAAATTAAACTCTGTCCACAAAGTCAGGAATAATTTGGGGGTTGGGGTAGGTAAGAAAAGGGAAACCCTCTGAAGAACTCAGTCTAAGGAAAAAACCCATGGACCTGCATGGTAGCTTTCTGACCATCCCAGGAGCACACATACAAATTAGCTAAACCTTGGGATATGGCGCAGTTAGAAAGGAATGTCTATTTATTTTAAGCTATGATTGGGGCAAAAGAAAGATGAAAATGTGAGTTGGACCAATGCTCAGAGAATACAGTGTAACATGATGAAGGTGAAGTAGAAAGACACCTCTTATGATTTTGAAACTGGGAGAAGAAACAGGAAATCCAATTTAGAGGATAAGACTGTCAGTGCCTTTAAAAGAATTTTCCCATGCTTAAGTGCATTATACTGTATAGTCCTGAGAGGTATGGTCACTACAGAACAAATTGTGTAATCTTGCTCACTTCATAGGCAATTCAAACCACACTTCAGGGGAACTCCCTGGTGGTCCAGTGGCTAGGACTACATACTTTCACTCTTGAGAGCCCAGGTTCAACGCCTAGTTGAGGAACTAAGATCACACAAGACACAGGTCACAGAAAAATCAGAGAACAAAAGGCTTTTAGCACACCGACAGAATCCATGTATGTCCCTGCAGAAAGGTTTTGCCTCTTTCCACAGATGTGAACTATGAGCAACTCGGGCCAGAGGGCTAGACCTTGTTGCCGCTGGTCAGAGCTGGTCATACTGAACAGAGGGGCACTTATCCATTGACAGCTAGATCCATGCCTTGTTGTCAAACTCAAAGAGATGAGCACCTGGTGACAGATGTAACCTGTAACCAAGGGAAAGTCTAGTTGTTTGTAAGCACCTGAGGTCCATGGTCTTGCAGTGTCGTGGCTGGGGTGCCCTTATTTAAGTTAAATCTGTGAAATTGCAGAAACTCAGAGGAAGCTTTTGAGATGAAAAATGAGACCAGAGTCTATGTTCACAGCAAGAAACAAGAAAGTCAGAAGAAAGAAGAAGAAGGGAGTCACTCCTGAGCCTTCTTGGTCCCTGCCCTCTCCCAGCTTTTCAGTTGATCCTGTGTGTCATGAAGCTTCTTTCTCACTTTCTTAGGGTAAGAGCCATTTCACAAACACTAGTCTTTTCCCCATGGGTCAGTTTGAGTGTGTATCTGCAACCAGGAGTATAAGGCAGAAGAGGGAACATAGGAGAATGCCAGAGGTCTGAAAGGAAAATGTCTTAACTTCCAAAATGTGGGAAAGATTTATTCTGGAATCCCACACATGAGTAAGATGGATGATGATTTGGGGGAAAATTCTACACTGAACCCTGAACATAAGTTGTCAGTATGAAGCAAAGATATAATAAATGATCACTGTTTCCCTATGCAAAGGTCATACTAAATCGCATGAATTTCTCTTGGTGACAGGGTCACTGAAGTGGTCAACTTGGGAGTTCCATGGAAACTCCCTCGCGTCACCTCTGAGAGTGATAATCCTGAAAGAGAACACAAACGGACTGTGTGTGGTGTCATGGCTTGGGGCATTGGCATGGAGCCACAGTGCCTGGTGGAAAGTCTGGCTCTAGTAATATAATCTGTGTGACTCTGGACAACCTGCCTTTGTCTCAGTTTCCTCACCTGTCAAATGAGATAATGATATTTCCTACATCACACGGTTGCTGCAAGAATTATCTAGTAAGTAATGCATGAAA
Organism: Moschus berezovskii; assembly: GCF_049115385.1. Taxonomy (NCBI): domain Eukaryota; kingdom Metazoa; phylum Chordata; class Mammalia; order Artiodactyla; family Moschidae; genus Moschus; species Moschus berezovskii. The sequence continues at coordinate 53,274,907 of NC_142474.1, read as the reverse complement.
GTGAAAGAGGAGAGTGAAAAGGTTGGCTTGAAGCTCAACATTCAGAAAACAAAGATCATGGCATCTGGTCCCATCACTTCATGGGAAATAGATGGAAAAACAGTGGAAACAGTGTCAGACTTTATTTTTTTGGGCTCCAAAATCACTACAGATGCTGATTGCAGCCATGAAATTAAAAGACGCTTGCTCCTTGGAAGGAAAGTTATGACCAACCTTGATAGTATATTAAAAAGCAGAGACATTACTTTGCCAACCAAGGTCCGTCTAGTCAAGGCAATGGTTTTTCCCGTGGTCATGTATGGATGTGAGAGTTGGACTGTGAAGAAGGCTGACCGCCGAAGAATCGATGCTTTTGAACTGTGGTGTTGGAGAAGACTCTTGAGAGTCCCTTATACTGCAAGGAGATCCAACCAGTCCATTCTGGAGGAGATCAATCCTGGATGTTCATTGGAGGGACTGATGCTAAAGCTGAAACTGCAATACTTTGGCCACCTCATGCGACGAGTTGACTCACTGGAAAAGACTCTGATGCTGGGAAAGGTTGGGGGCGGGAGGAGAAGGGGACGGCGGAGAATGAGATGGCTGGATGGCATCACGGACTCTGTGGACATGAGTTTGAGTGAACTCCGGGAGTTGGTGATGGACAGGGAGGCCTGGTGTGCTGTGATTCATGGGGTCGCGGAGAGTCGGACACGACTGAGCGACTGAACTGAACTGAACTGAACTGAACTGAATGCATGTGACAAATATAAGCTATTATTACCAAGTTGTTTGAATGGTGCTTTCCCAAAAGTGTTCAATAATGGAAGCGTTTTAACCCAAGAAACCTATCATTTTAGAATACTTGAAACAGGTAGCATCTTTCTGATATTTTATCAATTATTTTTTAAGAAGTCACAGGCCAATGAGTCTACATGCAAATAAATAATAATCTAAAGACCAGAGGATCTAGAGGAATCATCATGAGATGGAATTCTGAGGCAAAATAACTTACTAGAAATAATATCCTATGTTTGGTTATAAAGTCACTGCCTTTCGTGTAAAAATGACCTGGGGACCACAAGTGTTTAATATCATCCAACACCACGACGTGGCAACAAACCTATTCAACCTCAGCCTACAACACTAGAACACACAAACCAGATAATATGGTCCAACGCCAAGTTAGTAGGAGAACTGAATCCAATCCTGGACCACATTTGAAGAGACACTGACATACCAGAGAGCATGAAGCGGGGGGATGGGGGGGGTCCCATGGGAGCTGACCTTTCTGGACCCTTGGGAGCATCCCTCCTTGCTTATCACTGTCACCTTCTGTCCTAGTCTCTTCCTTCAGCTTCCACGACACAAAAACCTCTTGGTTTTCCTCCATCCTTGACTCCCCATCCACAGGCTTCCAGAACCAACACAGGCTCTGGATTTCCTGTACATTTCTGTGCTGATTTTTCCCAAATCCATTATTTTTGTTTGTATTTTCAATACTGATTTTAAAATTTCTTCTTCCAGATACAGCCCCAATCTCAAAATAAAAATGGCGAAATCAAGTAATAAAATACAAAAAGAATCCTAAGGTTGATTTCCTAAAACTACAGGGGCAACACAGCCTTACTCCTTTAAGCAAATGACCCTTCCTCCCACTAAGTATTTTATATCCAAATCTGAATCCTTTCATTTCACCCAGAGGACAAAGTAATAGAGGATGGATTCATTTCCCAGTGGGATCTTTACCAACCCACACATCTCAGCAAGGCTGGGCACAGTGTCCGACCAGCACCTAATCAAGTCCTTGCATAGTTTCAGTTCTGTTAATTGAAAATAACTCAATTCTGGCTGCAGTCACAGCCACTCACTTTGAACTTGGCTAAGTCACTTGAAAAAAACCCTTGAACTAGCAGTGATAAAATAATGGAAGCTATATTTCATGTTTGTGGCTTTTCTCTCCATTAATGGTCATTTGTGCTTTTAGAATTTCCATCATAAACCAGCCATTGTAGCAATTGCTTTGGTCTTGCCCCTTGGCTTACAGAAATGGAAAACATCTCCTCCCTCTGGCAACAGTGTCATTCTTTGGAATGCTTAGCTGAACTTCTGGTTCTCAATCAGTATTTTTGTGGCTTTCACCATCAATGTTGCACAAGATACATGGCCCCTCTGTAACATCATCTGTGGAGCAGCTCTGCTGTTGTTGGAACAGGGACAAGTTTTCTAACACCTCCAAAAATTATCTGATGGGTCTTTTTGTTAACATATCACCCTCAAGTAAGTCCAAAGAGGTGGAGTCTGGTCCCTGGAAAAGTTTCATCTCATTTGCTCCCACTCTTTCTGCCAAAGCCGTCCTTAAAGCCCAGTTCAAAAGCTTCCTGTTGGCCCTGCTCTCTGCATTGTGCTTTTATCAAATAAGGCGCCCAGCAGATTGGTAAACATGCAATACTCTGCACACCCATTAATTCTATTTTGGTATGTGCTCAACGTGGTAGAATTGTAGGGAGTGTGTAGAGATTACACAAAAAGGCCAGTTTGGAATTCAGTTCTTTCTTATAGCTTGTCTTTCAGCTGATGCTAAAATATGGCTGTGATGTTCAATTTAACCTGAACTTACTGAACACCCATAAGACCCCAATTCTATAATCAGGGCCTGGGTTATAAAGTTAGCTGGAGACAGTTCTCACCTTCAAAAAGCTTACAGTCCAGTAGGGCATGTGGGCACAATCACACATGGTAAAACTATGATATGACAAACTGCTGTCTGTGGTATGAACAAGTGGCTTTGAAAGAAACTTTTGTATTTTTACCTAAAGAATGAACAAAATCTCACCATGTGAAGAAAAGAAGATGATCACTCCAGGTAAATGGAATGAGACAAATATGCCATTGTCAAGCTTGTGAAGACCACCTGAGCACTAGATCAAGAAAGTAAAGTGAAGTGAAAGTCATTCAGTCATGTCTGATTTTTTGCGACCCAATGGACTGTAGCCTGCCAGGTTCCTCTGTCCACGGAATTCTCTAAGCAAGAATACTGGAGTGTGTAGCTGTTCCCTTCTCCAGGAGATCTTCCCAACCCAGGGATTGAACCCAGGTCTACCATATCACAGGTGGATTCTTTACCATCTGAGCCACCAGGGAAGCCACCAGCAAATACTGGAGTGGATAGCCTATCCCTTCTCCAGCAAATCTTCCTGACCCAGGAATCAAACTAGGGTCTCCTGCATTGCAGGTACATTCTTTACCAGCTGAGCTACCAGGGAAGCCCACAGATTAAGGAAAGGGGATTTTAAAATCTCCGTCAAGTTTGTGCTTTTTTAATGTTTGTCTCATGTTTTCTTTGACTACTAGTAAATATAACTTTCTGGTGGGTAAACACTATGGTTACTATTTCTCTGAGTTTTTCTAAATATAAAGCAAGATTTTTTTTAACCCCCAAAAATATCCTTCAAAGGCAAGGAATCCATATATTAATATTCAGCACCTCACAAAGTCTCTCAAAGTATAGAAAGCTTTCTCTTCTTTGCTTTGAAAAACAAAAGTGCTATTTGGAAAAGATATGATAATCTCAAATGACCTCCATCAATGCTAGCTTTAAAAAAAAAAAAAAGAATTTCTTAAAAAGAGGATTAAAACAACTTTACAAAGATAAAGGCTTTTTCTGTGATTCCCCAGGACTATGTCCTGAAAGTTACACACACTGGATGGTGAAAGTCTTTGCAAGCAAGACTTCCAAAAATCACTGTCCATCTTAAAAAGAACGATACTCAATTATTAAGTTGTGGATAGAAGGGATACAGGAAATGTCCTAATGTTATCAGAGTGGGGACTGGCCTCTTAGAAAAGATCTCTAGTGAAAACATTATATGTGAATTAGAAGTATTATATGCTAGCATGGAGATAAAGATGATGTGTTAAATGACTCAAAAGTGATTTTATTAATGATGAGAACTAGATGTCAAAATATATGTAAATAGCCTGAGTAAAATTGTTTTATGAAAATGGAAACTAACATTCTAAATTAATACAATGGCTTATAAAATATATAATTTTATATATGATTATATAATTACATTAATAAAGTAAGATAAGTAACCACCTAACTTTTCAATCTATACCTCCACAAAGCTGCATATTCAAATCAGCAAAAAAGCTTTGGTAAATAAAATATCTTATCATAATAGTAGCATATTACCTTCTATTTGGAGGTACCTAATTTTCCAGCAACTTTCATTGTGTAGCATTGTATACAGAAAGTTCTGAAATGAACTCAGGTGTAAAAATAAAACACAAGAATCAAAATCATGATTACCAGTATCAGCTTAATTAGGTATTAAAGTCATGATATTTAAATACTTTCTGATCTCTCTTTATAAATAAGAACAAACAAAAAATAACCAACAAAAACCAGAAGTTGTTCTTCTACTTCTGCATTACTTAGGTAAGACGAGGTTACTCAGTCCAGAAGTTACATTGAAACCTTAAAACACAGATAGTTATTTGTGCATATAATTTAACGGATTAAATACCCTTATTATTAAGATGATGCAGTGAAAGAGACATGAAACACATCTGTTCAAATACCATGTATAGTCAGCATATTACAGACATTTAGGACAGGGTGAATGGTTTGGCTGCAAAGCATGATAACTTACCTTGGCTTGCTAACTTGAACAGAAAATGCAGTGATTATTTAGCTTCAGAATACATACCTCTAAATAGTCAGTGGAGCAGTTTGTGTAATATTCCAATTCAAATGCTAAAAATGTATAATTCACAGTGTTTCCAGTTGTTGCTTGGATGGTCCAGTTGCAACGCTGGTTGACAGAATAGGGATTTGGATAATGGATACTCTCTAAGATGCCATAGGTTTGATTCACAATCACCACGTTATCACATGCTGGGAAAAATAACAATGACTGTTAACCACTATCATATGTATCACAATTGCCCCAAGATGTGTGTGATTTTTCTACAGGAAAACATCTATGTTAAAAAGAAACATATATATGTATGTGGAGAAGGAAATGGCAACCCACTCCAGTACTCTTGCCTGGAAAATCCCATGGACCAAGGAGCCTGGTAGGCTACAGTTCATGGGGTTGCAAAGAGTCGGACACGACTGAGTGACTTCACTTCATACACAAAAACACACACACACACATATAACATAAATAGATGCATACATACACAGGTAGTTGGTGCAGCATTTTTATATGGAAATGGTCTCCATTTAGAACAAATGTGAAAGAATATTTAAATGAATTCATAAACTTTAAAGTGTCATGAAAATTGCGTGTGTTAAAATTGGCATCACGTTCCTGTGAATTGGTGCAGAGCAGAAAAGCATAGCCTGACTCACACATCAGTCTAATTTGTTTGTTGAGAAAAGTGTATTAAACATTCTATGCTTCTGTTTTTCTAACTTTAGCATTTGGAAGAAACAGAAATTTTGACCTTTAAATTCAACAGTTTAGAAACATAAAGTCCTATGTGAGTGCTAAAAATGATTAACAACATGGCTTTGTTCAACATTCAAAAGTCAGCATGAAATTCATAATAAAGACTCTGTTATTCCTCTAGTTAGTCATCAGGAAGAGTCAATTGAATAGAAGCAACGTAAAAGATTTGAAGAAGAAATAAAAACAATAAATTTTGAAAAAAAAAGTCTTCAATCCGATGGTGGCATTTTCTTTAGCTGAGTTTTCAACATAACTATACTAGGCATTTCTACCGTATGGCTAGTCTTGGGAGCCATGGCCAAATTCCACCAAACTTAATGACTTGAATGAGGCCTAGGCATGACTTTTCTCCAGTCTTTTTCATATTGTATGATGTGTAATAAAAGAGAATAGGAAAATAAATATATTGAAAAATTATCTCTGAAAAAGGTGGTTTGTAGTTGCATTTCTCCTACATTGCTTCCTGACGGGTGACTGGGACACCATTTGTAAGTCATTGTGGTCTACAGTTTCCCTCAATAAAATTTAACTACCTTTTGAGATAGAAGACAAAAACAGTAGTGTTGGATAACTATGTATAATGGAATAATGTCCCATTATTGACAGTCCCAATTAGAAGACTTTCATGTTTAATTCAAATGAAAACCCATTAGCTGCTAACCAGTTACACCAATCTTTAAATTGTGACTATCTCAGCAAATTCTTCTTCCAGGTTTCTGAGCTTACCACATGTGTTAGTTACATGACATTATGCTCAATGTGTAAGGATTTCTCCATCAAACAGAGTTAAACTTTTTCATAAGGAGCTAAGATTTATTTCAGTTGCTCAAACTAACGGGTTACACTTCTTTCAATTTGCTTCATTCAAGAGACTGAATACCCACTGCAGTCACTGAGCAATCAGTACACACACTTACTCTGCTGGTATTTAACCAGGAAGCCACCTCCCTGCTGGCCTTCATCTGTCCTCAGTTTTAAAGACATGCTGTCTCCACTGGAACGGATGACAGGTGGTTTCTTATTCCCACAAAGCTGAGCTAGCAGATGAGAGCTGGTACTTGAGCCATCATATACCTTTAAGAAAACATTTTATTGTTTGTTTGTTTGTTTTTTGGTCATGCCACAAGGCATGCAAGATCTTAGTTCCCTGACCAGGGATCAAACTTGTGCCCCCTGCAATGGAAGTGCAGAGTCTTAATCACTAGACCACCAAGGAAGTTCCAAGAAAATATTTTAAATGTCAGATGATTATGGCTGTAAACATTATCTAAATGACTCTGCAATTTATGAGAAGTGGGGAAGAAATACACAATGATATAACAATAGAAGAGCACTGAATCAAAATATCTTATAAAATTGTACTTAAACATCTATAAAATTGAGCTATGTACTCAAGATGTGACTGTGTATAGGAGTAAGGGAGAGAACCCAGCCTGAAATGTAAAGATTGAAAATAAAGGATTATTACATGTTTTTGAGACCATAGCTGTTATCAGTAGTTTTCCTTGCTTTTTTATTTCATAGTTTATCATTTATGACACTTTAACAAATTTTTTATTTAGATGGTTATTTAATGGAGATGGTGACTTACTGGTACTGTAAAAAGCCCTGCTTTATTGACTTCAGTTATCTTCTTTAATTCAACCTCTGATACAGTCCTAAAGATTTAGTTTTCAATACATATATAGAAATCATGTGGATAATAACTATGATAAACCTCATAACCTCTTTCAGGAGATTTTTAACCATATCTTAACAGTCTATATTCAGTATATTTTAAAGACTTAGTGTACCAAGCCATTCATTAATATATGCTGTACTTAGAAAGGTATTTTCATCAAATTTTCTTTTAATTTTTTATTTTGTTTAAATTTTTAATGTGGATATTGTTTAAATGTTCCCTTTTCCTGAATCTCAGAAATAAAAAAATGATGCATCGATATATACTGGGCAAGATGGGAGCAGTGAAAGCTACAAGTGAAACTTCATACATACAGCCAGATAGTCTTGACTGCAGTTTGGATGATACTCCAAATGGAAGTCTTCAAACTCCAGCAGGAATGGACTGCCATGGCTGGCCTTCAGCCACCAGGAGCACTCGGAGCTGTGATAGTAGGGCATCGGGTAGTTGGGGGACGTGAATGTGCCGGTGGACGTGGTTAGATTGCCCCCACAACCTGTGGGAGAAAGACTGGGGATAACACACAGTCTTTTCTTTCTGTAAAACTGAATTCTCTTGTCTATATCAAACTGGTGCTACTGTTACTCCCCTTAAAACCCAAGTTACAAAACAACCCTGCACCACCAAAGACTAGTAGGCCTAAAATCTCAATTCACATCAATGTACTTTCCTTTTCCCAACCAACATGACCAGCTTGATGAACTATACCAGGGAATATGACATTTTCCCTTACTATGTCTTTCAAAAACAAAAACAAAACAGCTAGGGTTAATTCAGAAATATTCACAATGTTGAAGTTTATTACAAATAGTACTGACAAAATACAGCTGGAAAAAAAAAAGGTAAGAGCACAGCAATCCAAGAATGAAAAATCCAATCAGACTGGACTCTCCAATAAAGTACAAGTCTTTGCCATTTACCTGTTAAGGACCCATCCCAGTAAGCCGAGAATCCAGGTCCAGAGCCAAAGAAGTCACTCTTAAATTTTAACCATAACTTGTTACTGTGGGAGATGATTCTTGGAGGTGAATTTGAGCCACAGTATTGCCCCAGGAGTGGTGAATTTTCATAACCTCCATTCCTGGAACAAAATATAGGTGTGATCATTTATTAGGTTATTAGGTTATAATATAAACATTTAACGTTAATTAACTTTGACATCAAAAACAGATCCATTTGTCAGTCAACCTCTCTCAAAAATATTCTAAAAACAATTCCAAGTTTTCAGTTTTTCACTTTATTAAATAGCATGTGAATAACAATATAAAATCACCATCATTTATTATTGACATGACATTTTATATACCCAATTATAAATGGAGAAAAAGACTTAAATCTTCTCCCTTTCAAATAAAGCGTCTGGCAAATATGTCATAGAACAAAAGATAAAGAAACAAAAATCATTAACAATATAAACAAAAGTTTACAGAGAAACTTGAATGTTTTTCTAATTTGAAAGTTTTCAAAATGTAATATATTTGACATAGTTATGCATAGTTTTAAAAATACTTCCTTCCCTAAGAATTTTGGGGGTCTTAAATCTAGTTTACTATCTATAGTTTATAATCTGAATTTTCCGAGCCTAAAAAAGGATTCACTCAATCAATGATTGCTGATAATTAAGAAAATCATCTTATTTTAGCATTATATGGTGGTGGTGTTCAATCGCTAAGTCATGTCCAACTCTTTGCAGCCCCATGAATTGCAGCATGCCGGGCTTCCCTGTCCTTCACTATGTCTGCTCAAACTCATGTGCATCAAGTTGGAGATGCCATTCAACCATCTCATCCTCTATCACCCCCTTTTCCTCCTGCCGTCAATCTTTCCCAGCATCAGGGAATTGTGATTTATTGTTTAAGTAGCTTACTTTACATCAGAGAACTAAGTTTATTATAAAATAGTATAAGAGTCTAGCCTTTTGAAATGCCAAATAAAAACTTTAACACAGATGTGCAACAAATTATTAGTCTAATTTAACTCAATGCAACAATCTAGAAATCCCATGGACACAGAGGCCTGGTGGGCTATAGTCCACAGGGTCGCAAAAGAGTTGAACATGACTTGGCAACTAAAACAATAATAACGATCTGGGGAGATATTAATATATACTTTAACTCACCTTTACTGCAAATATAACTTTAAAAAACCCGTTCTTTCAAAGCACTACAGAATTAAAGAGAAAAGTCTTGTACTGAAATTCACAAGCCAAAAGCCTTGTACTGAAATTCACAAGCCTTTCTGTTTTCCTACTGTTAAGTCAGGTTCCAAACGACAAACTTCATATCTTGTAAGAAAGAGCATAAAAAGGAACTTCACAGAAGACTTTCTATATTTTTTTCTTATCCTTTCCAAGAAAAATTAAAAGTGAAAATAAATAAGAAAAAAAAGATTATGATGAAATAAAGGTGCTTACCTGATTTCCACATAATCTGCTACACATGTACTACCAATGGCATCCTCTAAGGAGAAGTTTGTGAAGTGTAACGCAATCTGTTGGCTGCTTTCCACTGTGATCCTATAAATGCATTCCAAGTTGTTGGGGTAAAAACGGGGGAAGTTTGGAGAAGTGAAAGTCCCAGATTCTTCTGTGTAGTCATTCAAGCATGCTGTAAAAAGAAATAGATCCCAAGAGAAAAAGTAATTTACAAGACAATACATTTATAAGACATTTAGTTATATACACTTCATTAATTTATGCTAATATATTTTATTTTCAATATGCCATTCTGGGATGTTCAAAGAATGATTTCCTTTCAAAACAAAGTTTTCAAAATCTCAAAGGCAAAAACAATTACTAATAGTAAACCCAAGCTATATGGGGGAAGTAGTTACACATAATCACAACTTTTTGGTTCTTGGAAGTACTTTATTATTTTCTAATCCATGCAAATTATCATAAACATTAAAAACTAGGCTTACCTACAGAAATCACAGGGGAAGGCTTAGTGATAATTCAGTTCTTTCAAACTTTCTTTCAGAATGGTTTTTATCAAAGCATGCATTTATGAGAAATGACAAAGCCAGTACTCAGCCACATGGGGATGAATAGGAGATGAAACCCGGGGATGGGAATGACCTTGAATCAATGCCCAGTTCAGATACCAGCAAGTTGTACAAACTTAGGCAAGTTGCTTCACCATTCTGAGCCTTACCTCGAAAATGGAGATGTAACTATTTTTGAGGGTCAAAGATAATACAATTAAAGGATTTGAACATGGTATAGTTCATGCTTTATTGACTATGCCAAAGCCTTTGACAGTGTGGATCACAACAAACTATGGAAAATTCTTAAAGAGATAGAATTACCTGTCTCCTGAGAAATCTGTATCCAGGTCAAGAAGCAACAGCTAGAATTGGACATGGAGCAACAGACTGGTTCCAAATAGGAAAAGGAGTAAGTCAAGGCTGTATATTGTCACCCTGCTTCTTTAACTTATATGCAGAGTATATCATGAGAAATGATGGGCTGAATGAAGCACAGCTTGAATCAAGATTGCTGGGAGAAATATCAATAACCTCATATATGCAGATGAAACCACTCTTATGGCAGAAAGTGAAGAGGAAAGAGGAGAGTGAAAAAGCTGGCTTAAATCTCAACATTCAGAAAACAAAGATCATGGCATCTGGTCCCATCACTTCATGGCAAATAGATGGGGAAACAGTGGAAACAGTGAGAGACTTTATTTTTTTTTTGGCTCCAAAATCACTGCAGATGGTGACTATAGTCATGAAATTAAAAGATGCTTGCTCCTTGGAAGAAAAGTTATGACCTACCTAGACGGCATATTAAAAAGCAGAGACATTACTTTACCAACAAAGGTGCATATAGTCAAAGCTATGGTTTTTCCAGTAGTCATGTATGGATGTGAGAGTTGGACTATAAAGAAAGCTGAGTGCAGAAGAATTGATGCTTTTGAACTGTGGTGTTGGAGAAGACTCTTGAGAGTCCCTTGGACTGCAAGGAGATCCAACCAGTCCATCCTAAAGGAAATGAGTCCTGAATATTCATTGGAAGGACTGATGTTGAAGCTGACACTCCAATAGTTTGGCCATCTGATGCGAAGAACTGGCTGATTTGAAAAGACCCTGATGCTGGGAAAGATTGAAGGTGGGAGGAGAAGGGGACGACAGAGGATGAGATGGTTGGATGGCATCACCGACTCAATGGACATGTGTCTGAGTAGACTCTGGGAACTGGTGATGGACAGGGAGGCCTGGCATGCTGCAGTCCATGGGGTTGCAAAGAGTCAGACACAAGTGAGCGACTGAACTGAACTGAACACAGTGTGTGCTCAGTAAACGATAGTGATCATCAGTACACTCTAAAATGGAACAGAGAAGAGTAAGAAAGGCAGAGCATAAATACAGTGAATAAATGGTATCATTCATATAAACCTTTTAGATAGGATAATTTTATTTCCTAAATAACTACTAACTTTTCTACTTTACCAGTTTCAATTTGATCTATTCATCTCTTCATGCTCTCTAGTCACTGACCAACCCACTTAATCTCCTATGCCCTCCAAGTCTGAGGTATTTCCAAAAGAAAATCTGGTTTCAATGTATCTTCAACTGTATCTGGTAATAACATAAATCTAGGATCCTGGAGTAAACACAAGTCCCTGATGGGCAGGTTCTGGAGGAGAATAAACTGTTACACTTTATGATGAATAAAAAAAGAAAATGAGGGTTCAGTTCAGTTCAGTTCAGTCGCTCAGTCGTGTCCGACTCTTAGCGACCCCATGAATCACAGCACGCCAGGCCTCCCTGTCCATCACCAACTCCCGGAGTTCACTCAAACTCATGTCCACAGAGTCAGTGATGCCATCCAGCCATCTCATTCTCGGTCGTCCCCTTCTCCTCCTGCCCCCAACCTTTCCCAGCATCAGAGTCTTTTCCAGTGAGTCAACTCGTCGCATGAGGTGGCCAAAGTATTGCAGTTTCAGCTTTAGCATCAGTCCTTCCAATGAACACCCAGGATTGATCTCCTTTAGAATGGACTGGTTGGATCTCCTTGCAGTCCAAGGGACTCTCAAGAGTCTTCTCCAACACCACAGTTAGGTGTGCTATTTTCCCAAGTCGCTGCTGTATAACCACACTCAGAAAAGAAACAAGGAACCAGGTGCACAGAAACACCCCGGGTTCTCCTGTCACGCGCAGCCCTCAGAATAACAAGCACTTACCACATAGTTGGTCATTTGACTTTAAACAGCAAGTGATCAAGTCTTAATGTATTGAAGGATTTGACAGTGATATTTAACTTCAGGGATGAACGTTGTATACTTTTCTATAGTCTGCCAAGATGTTCCTTCAAGGGCCAAAGAATAATGGAAGGAAGAAAAGGAAGGAAGGTCGGACGAAAAGGAGGGAGGGGATAAGAGAAGGAGGAGGGGAGAATGGGAGGAGAGAAAAGGCAGAGATAAAGCAGGGGAAAGCAGGAGCAGGGCTGTGTGTGAAGACGTGGTATATTAAGTATTTCAGATCCAGTAAGGAGTATTATTAAGATGAAAATTCATGGATCAAATGAACATTAAAGGCTGTGAAACAGTCTCCTTGAGCTGATGAACTTATAGACTGACCACAGACTCACTGACCATACCATATTCAGACAGCTTTAAGAATTTAATTCAGAATGCATATTGCTAGGCCTTGAGCAAACACAAAAAGAGATATCATTAAAAAGCCAAATAAGGACATAAAATAGAATACTAAAAATATTCTGAAAACCAAAGAGAAGACAGGAAAGTAGCAACAGAAGAAAGGCATCTATGAAAGGCCCAAACTTAACATCACACTTGGGTAGTAAAGGACTGAGTGCTTTCCTGTCAAGATAAACAGCAAGGCCAGTACGTCCAACCTCACTCCTTCTATTCAGTGTCATAGAAGGTCTCAGTTATGTCAAAAGGCAAATAGAGAGAGACAGACAAACAGATAATGAAAAGGAAAAAATAAAACTTTGCTTACAGATATGATCAATTGCCTATGTAAAATACACTAAGAAATCTACTAAAAGATACTGGAACAAATAACTGAATTTAATAAGGTTATAGGATACAAGATAACTATTTAAAAATAAATTTAATTTTCAAATACTATTCAAATAACTGGAAAATAAAATTTTAAATACCATTTACAATTGCATATAAAGCATAAAGCACTTGACAGAAAACTTAATGGGAAGAAACAAAAATTCTACAGTGAAAACGTTAAAACATTGCTGAAAGATATTTCAAAAGATTTGAATAAATAGAGAAGTAAATGTGATAATGGATTGGAAGACTCATTGTAAGATGTCCTTTGTCCTAAGATTCATCTATATATTCAATCCAATTTTAATCAAATTCCCAACAAGTTTGTATTTTTTGTTTTTTTTGCTTTAGTTCAAATTGAAAAGATGATTCTAAAATTGTATATGGAAGTATAAAAAGCCTAGGATAACCAAAACAATTTTGAAAAATCTGGATGATTTACACTTCCAGATCTTAAGATAAACTATAAAATTACATAATATGAAGTAATAAAGTCTATTGTCATAGGGAAAGATACATAGATCAATGGAATAGAACAGCCATTTCAGAAACTGACCCAAAGATACAGGGGCAATTAGTTTTCAACAGCAATGCAAAGGCAAATCAGTGCAAAAAGGACAATCTTTTCAACAAATAGTGCTTGAATGATTAGATATCATGGATGGCATCACTGACTCGATGGACATGAGTTTGAGTGAACTCCGGGAGTTGGTGATGGACAGGGAGGCCTGGCGTGCTGTGATTCATGGGGTCGCTAAGAGTCGGACACGACTGAGTGACTGAACTGAACTGAACTGAAGCAAACAAACAACCTTGAATATATAACTCACATTCAGTTCAGTTCAGTTCAGTTGAGTTGCTCAGTTGTGTCCAGCTCTTTGTGACCTCATGAATCACAGCACGCCAGGCCTCCCTGTCTATCACCAACTCCTGGAGTTTACTCAAACTCACATTACATAGGAAAATTAACTCAAAGTGGATCATAAACAAATGTAAAAGCCTCACAGCAAAAAACTTGCAGAAGAATGCACATAAAATCCTCACAACTTTAGTAGACATAGATTTCTTAAGCAACATAAAAAAAAAAAAAAAGAAACACTAGCCATGAAGGGAAAAAAGGACATATTATTGCTCTTCAAACAATACCATTAAGAAAAAGAAAGGGCCAGCTACACACAGTGGGAGACAATATGTGTCATACATTTATCTGACAAAATACATAATTTTATGTGGAATATATAACATATGACAATAATAAAAATGAACAAGATGATTTCAATGGACACTTCGCAAAAGAAATATATGAATTGCCAATAAGCATGTAAAAAAGTACTCAGTCCTACTAGTCATCAGGGACATGTAAATTAAAACAATAATGAGGCACAACTATTGGTGGCTAAAATGAAAAGATTGACAATACCAAGGATCGACAAAAATGTGGAGAAAGTAGAATTCTCTTTTATTGCAGATGGGAACATAAAATGATATAACCACTTCGGAAAAGTAGCTGGCAATTTCTCATAAAATTAAACACAGCATTACTATAAGATCTAGAAATTCTACCCTTAGAATTTACCCAAGAGAACTGATAACCTAAGTCCACAAAAAACTTATACATCAATTTCACAGCAGCTTTTTTCATAATAGCTAAAAACCAGAAACAATCCAACTATCCAAAAACAAGTGAATGGATATCAAATTATCATACATCCATTACAATAGAAGACTAGTCAGCAATGAAAAGAACTACTTATAAATGGTATGACATGAACAAATTTCAGAAGCATTATGCTTTATGTAAGAAGCCAGACATAAAAGAATGCACTGTGTGTTCCCCTTCATATTTGCCTTTTGAATAGGCAAAACGAATGCACAGTCATAAGCACAAGGTCTGCAGTTGTCAAGATGGAGGATAGAAGCCCCTATAAAGGGACACTGGGACACCTTCTGAGATGATAAAAATGTTCTATATCTTGCATGGGGTGGTGATGACATGGGTATACACATTTGCTAAAACTATGAATGAATTTTACTACATGAAATTACAAAATAAAAGTCTATGGGTTATTAAAAGGGTGAAAGTTCTGTTCAAAGACAAGGTGAGTTCTCTGAAGGAAATCCAATAAATAATTCAGATATCTAACATTTAATAAATAAAGTTAAAACAGAGAAACAAAAATATTTTTAAGGTACACCTTTTATAAATATTAAATGATAGAATATTTAATGTTAACATTTTTAGTTTTTATGAGATTCATATCTATAATTTAATAGAGAGAAAAACAGTGGTTCTCTAAACTTATCTGTTTCTTAAAAGGGTAGTAAGTGCTGTTACCTAACACTGAAACATGTACAATGTTCTTAAGACAGTGTAAACTGCTCTTTGTAAAATAATATTGATATTGAGAAGTATGAGTAGGCTTATGTTTATAGGCAGTGTAATGAGAATATGCTAGGCTTTGGCTTCCTACTATGCTTAGTAAATAAAGCACAAATAATTAAAGTTAAATATATTCCCATAAAAGGATATTCACGTATTGCCATGATGCTTCTTAACATCAACACAAGATCCAAACATGAAAAATGCCTTTTATTTACATCTCATGTACCCAAAGGGAAACTTATACCCAATAGCAGTTTGCCTTTTATTATGGTCTAACAATATTGACAAACTGATGAAGAAGAAAAGTAGATTTCTTCCGTCTAATATATTCCACTGAAATAGCAGTGAAAAAGAACATCTCTGAAGATCAAAGACAGTTATTAGTAGGCCTCTCACATCTTTCTTTCTGATCAACTTCAAAAAAAGAAGTAAAGGAAGAAAAGAGAAAGTATATAAATGTCTTCCATGGACGACCATAAAATCACAAACATATTTTTCTAAAAATGACAATGTAGGTCTGCCTCTAGTAAGCACTTTTAAATAAGTTTTAGTAACATAGCATTCAGTTCATTATCAAAGGGGAAATTCAAAACATGGATAATCCTCCAACTCAAAAAGTAATGATGATATCATCGCATATGATTTGGGTGACAGGACTAGGATAAACTGATCCTGTGGCTAGAAGAGTGTCTCTCCGAGGGAGACCTAGATTATGAGTAGCTGTTCTACCACCTCCCTGCTTTGTATTGTGAGACAACTAATGTGATTTTGCTGTTTAGTTACTCAATCATGTCTGACTCTTTGCAACCCCATGGACTGTAGTACACCAGGCTTCCCTGTCCTTCACCATCTCCTGGAGTTTGCTCAAACTCATGTCCACTGAGTCAGTGATGCCATTCAACCATCTTGTCCCCTGTCATTCCCTTCTCCTCCTGCCTTCAATCTTTCCCAGCATCATGGTCTTTTTCTAATGAGTGAGCCCTTTGCAACAGGTGGTCAAAGTATTGGAACTTCAGCTTCAGGGTCGGTTCTTCTAATGAACATTCATGATTGATTTCCTTTAGGATCGACTGGTTGGATCTCCTTGCAGTCCAAGGGACTCTCAAGAGTCTTCTCCAGAACCATAGATCAAACTTATGCAATTAGCCAGTCACATTTGTGAGCAACCTTATATATAGACAGAGCTTTCTGAAATCATTTACAAAACTTCTGGGTCTGCATGAATCCCTATGACCTCAGATTTTCTAATTAACCCTGGGACTGTCATCTGCTTCTACTGGCATATTTGGTTTAACAATCCTCAAAATGAAGACCTGAGAGAAGATAAAATTACAGGTTCCATTTCTCCACTAGGAAAGAAAAAGTCTCCCTAACCCAAATCTAACATTCACCTACAATTTTCTGCTAGGTGGTCACAGTAATGACTTCTTTTCCCATGTGATGACCAATTCTAATGAATATGGATACAAGCTGAACCACTAAAGCAGTTATTGTAAAATTGTATTTGAATATCAGCAATTCTATTTTAAATCTGGCACAGTCATGGCCCTTTAGAACAATTATGAACTTTTCACAGAAAATGTCTCATTTTATCTTCCCCAACTATATGAAACAGCCAGACATTCTAACCTTCACTTCTTAGAGATGAAGGCACAGATGAAGGAGCTGAGGCTCAGGGAGGTTAAGCTCTGAAAATCACTTAGTTCAGACAAAGCAAAGATAAAATTCACATCCAAGTCCTTCCTTTCCAAATCCTGTGTTCTTTAAAATCCCTGGTTTCTTTAAGCATGGAATGTCAATTTAGAAATGAAGAGAGGACTTCCATGGTGGTCCAGTGGTTAGGACTTCACCTTCCAAAACAGAAGGTGGGGGTTCTATTCCTGGGTTGGAAGCTAAGACACCACATGCTTCACGGCCAAAATCCCAAAACATAAAAAAACAGAAGCAGTACTGTAACAAATTCAATAAAGACTTATAAAAATAATAGAAATGAAGACGAGTAGGAAACTAAGAATATCACAATTAAATATCTTATTTAGTATTTTCATCCTAAGAACTAAGAAATATAATAAATTAAATAAGATAAACCAGGCTTCCCTGCTGGTCCAGTGGTTAAGAATCCACCTTGCAATGCAAGGGACACAGATTCCATCCCTGGTCCAGGAAGATCCCACATGTGTGGGGCAACTAAGCCTGAGTACCATAACTACAGAGCCTGGTTTCAGAGCCTGAGAGTGACAACTACTGAGCCCACGTGCCACAACTACTGAAGCCTGTGCACCTGGAAGCCATGCTCTGCAACATGAGAAGCCACTGCAGTAGAAGCCCACACACCTCAACAAAGAGTAGTCGCTGCTCACTGCAACTAAAGAAAGCCCACATGCATCAACAAAGACCCACCACAGCCAAAAAATAAAATAAATCTAAAAAAATAACAATAATAAGATAAATCTACTGAGCTGGAGAGTGGTAGGAAACCCATACATACAGCAAAAAAATATTAGAAAATATTGACCAATGAGAAAGTAAATCTTTAAAAGATCAATAAATTTACTAGAAACCTTTTACAGAGGGAAAATATCTGAATATCTCAAAGCAGAAAACACAGAAAGAATCAGAGAGGCTTGTCACTTGCCCAAAGATTTCCAAGTTAGCAGCAAGGTTGGGACCAGAATCAAGGCTCTGCCTATACCTTCAGCTGTCGTTTCACCAAATCATAGAAAATACTTTCCATCATGAGGAGTTACAGCCCAGTCCACCATGAGATCTCAGCTGTAACTCAGCAATTTATGTCGTAAGACATGACTTTCAGAATCTCTGATGAACTGCCATGTTTCATTAGAACCATCTGAATAGAGGTGCTAAAAACCTACCCTAGACCTATGTGACTCAGATTCCCTGGTGGCTCAGAGGGTAAAGAATCCACCTGCAATGAAGGAGACCTGGAATTGATCCCTGGGTTGGGAAGATTCCCTGGAGAAGGGCATGGCTACCCACTCCAGTAATCCTGCCAGGAGAATTCCATGGGCAGAGGAGCCTGGCGGGCTACAGTTCATGGGATTGCAAAGAATCGTACATGACTGAGCAACTAACACACACTCTGGTACCTGAACTTTTAATAAGAAAACCCTACCTCAAGTTTCCAATGAATGCTCGAGTTTGAGAACACTGCTCTACTGGACTGAAGTTTTAAAACAGAAACAGAACACTCTCTATTCATGTCTTCTAAAGAAACCCTTGTTTGCCCTTCTGTTAATCATTTCTTGACTTCTCACTCTTTGATGCCTCTTCTGTGCTCAATTTCAGGGTGATGGATGAAAAACAGCACTAAACACCCGCCCACAAAGTGAATCAACTGTGCATATACAAATATCTACCTTTTCTTAGATTCTTTTCCCATTTGGCTCATTACAGAGTATTGAGTAGAATTCCCTGTGCTATGGTCTATTTTATATACAGTATGTATATATGTCAATCTCAATCTCCCATTTGTTCCATACTTTTAACAAATGTAGGTATCAATCTCATAAGAATATCATGACCCACTAAGGAATCATGACTGTTTCAATGTTTGAAAAACACTAGAATGGACATTACACAGCTTTCAACTAATGTTAAAGTAGAAAGTGTGTCAGGTACATTTCTCTCTTCTTTCTTAAATCCTCTTAAAGTCCTCTCAGTAGGATCATGTTAATGTATATGCAGTAGATGTTAACAGAAAATAAAATTACAGTTTAAAAATTAAAGTTAACTAATCAATTATATTCTCTCAGAATTAAAATATTTTGTATTTTAAATTAGCAAACATTTAAAATCCAGTTTCATAAATCAGTTGCTAAGATATCCTTAAGGATTTCTATCCACAAATATTTTCTTGTTAGTTCTTTGTCTCTCTTAGCCCAGGCACATCTGGATTGAGGCAGAAACAGTGATGAGAGAAGGAGTCAAAGTAATGACCAGAAGTCAATCCCTTTCCGCCCAAACACATACTTTGGGGCTGACATCATAGCCCCATGGTACGAACTACAGATGGGAAAGTAACTGGATTCAAGTTAGGAAATTTAACTTTTATCAGATGAAGACAGGAAAGACTTGAACAGAGAAACTCACACCTGTAGTGCCGAGGGACTAAAAGACAACAACCCAACACCATCATGATTGTGATTGCTCTAAAAATAACTTTTGCTAAAGCAATAAATAAGATGAAGACCACCAACTGAGCTTCCATTGACACTTCTCTCTGGTACTGTTGTACCCTGCAGACAACATCAAAAATAATATGATAGTTGAAAAGAAAGCACCCTACCACCTTGCTGTTTCCAGGTGGGCAGCTCACTCGGACTCCGGCTGCCTGGACCCCCAGGTCAGTGTCCCGACTCCAGACCTTCCCTGAGCAGTCCTGCGGGGGCCCCTCAACAATTCATGAGGGCCAACCAACACACCCTCATCTATGGGAAACTGAGACGGGCTCCAAACGGTAAGATGAGGGGGCCATATGGCTTCCTGGATACAATCACCAGGTTGCTCTTTAGAATATTTGCCTGTGGGAGTCAGACCGATGAAATCATCCAGCAAAAGGCAGGCACACAGCGACCAGCCAGGCTCAGTCAGGCTCAGCCAAGGGACAGAAAGCCAGCACTTCCTTTCTGTGATTTCAGCCCTGTCTGGACGCAACAGCCAAGGTAGTGATTACCCCACAGGGAGGCCAACCAGAGTCTGCAGAGTTAACCACGCCAGGACGCTCTTCTCTTTCCTCACCTGTCTTTCCCTTTGTTTATCAGTTTCCTGTTCTGTCCAGCAGGCTTCTTTCCTTTTTCACAACCTTCTTATTTTATCTGTCTCTTCTCTTTCTCAATTAAAATGTATCATCCTCACTGCCAGATTACCCCCATTGCACTAGATACTGCTTTACAAACCAGAGTGATTTTTAGCAGAGCTGTGTTAGTCACTGCAGAGACATTGAGCTGTTACAAAGATTTCCATAATATTTTAGGAGGTCCCACCTGCATCGTTTGTTATCTAAGTTATAGCTAGTTTATTCATGCAGCAAATTAAACTTGTGTTCACAGTTGATTAAAGGCAGAAGACATCCCAAAGATCATCAAATACAATCCCTTAATTTTACAGATGAGAAGACTATGGCCCAGAGAGTTCAAGTGATTTGCTCCAAATCTGAATCTAATATTCAGCTGCGGTTTGGGCCAAATATATGAGGCAGATAAAACCACAGAAGTATGGAAAATTGTGTGCATACTAGGATTTCTTGAGAAGCCAGTTTTGGTCAGTGGATGTTAAAAATCTGAACGAAGTCCAGTAAATATGTCAATCATATAATGTAACCTACTGGAATTGCTGCTGCTGCTGCTGCTAAGTCACTTCAGTCGTGTCCGACTCTGTGTGACCCCATAGACGGAAGCCCACCAGGCTCCCCCGTCCCTGGGATTCTCCAGGCAAGAACACTGGAGTGGGTTGCCATTTCCTTCTCCAATGTGTGAAAGTGGAAAGTGAAAAGTGAATTGCTAGATTTCTCAGGTGCTGGAGCTATATAATAAACTGTCTTGAGAGTGGGACCCACAGCAGACAAAGGTGTATAGCTTTCTCACAGTTGGGATCCTGGAGAAATCTAAAGCCATGCTTCCAAAACAGAACTTGAACTACTAGAAGGCAGCCTGAAATGAAGAATCACAGTCAGATGCTCTGAGAAGAAACAAGTGAGAAATTGAGAGGGACTCCAAGTAGATTAATTTACCTTTTTTTTTTTTTTTAAGGGAGTGGGGGTTTAAAAGATGAGAGCCTGGGGTTTCTGGATGCAAGAGTGTCAGCAGGAGCGCATATGTCACAATGAAACGCTCTCAGTACTTTCTTAAGCAATGAAGAATTGCATGCTTCTGGGACAATTCAAAGGTGTGAAATGCTTGGGAAACTTAGTCACACACCCCCATATGTCATAACTGCACAGTATTTTGGTCCATGAGCTATCTTTCTAAATACTACACAAAAGGAAAACCCAGACTCCCTAAAAATGTATATATCCCAGTGGCAATATGAACCTAAGAAAACACGTTTATTGTTGCTGTTTGGTCGCTAAGGCTTGTCCAGCTCTTTATGACCCCATGGACTATAGCCCGCCAGGCTCCTCTGTCCATGGGATTATCCAGGCAAGCACACAAGTGGGTTGCCATTTCCCCCTCCAGGGGATCTTCCTGACCCAGGGATCAAACCCACATCTGCTGCATTGGCAGGCAGATTCTTTACTGTTGAGCCACCAGGGAAGCCCTAAAACCCATAGTTTCTGGGACTGGCTAGGAATATCTCTGGTTTACCTATGACCTCAAAGACCCTGCTGGCAAATGGTACTTGTTTCCTACATTACATTGACAAAGAGCAAAGTAATGATGAGAATTAACTAATTGAAAAATATAATAAAAGGAATAAATGCTGAAAAGTTTCAATTTCATCAGGTCAGATTTAGAAATGTATATCCTAACAAGAAAACTTTCATTTTCTGCCATAGAATTCCATGTAGTATAGTGGTTTCTTACTCTGTTTTTGTCCTTTTTCTAATTTCTTAAATTTTTGGTCTGTTTGGTAACATTTAATTTTGATAGAAATTTAAATTCAACAGAAAAGTTGATAGGAATAGTTCCCAAATTCCTTTCACTTAGATTTACTACATACATATATTTTGCTCCCATTGCTTCCTTATTCCTAAAAACATAAATATTTTCTTACAAAACCGTAGTACAATTGCCAAAATCAGAAGATTTAACATTGATAAAATACTCATCATTACTCTATATTTAATACGAAAGGCACTTAAGTCACTACACTTTATTATAAAAGCATCTTTCTTTATATAGTACAAATTTTGGCATGAAGTATTCTTATGGTACTATTTTGTGAGAAAGTAAGTGAAACCAAGCATACAATGCTATTTTCTTACCTGCCGATGCATCAGTTGCTTCATAGTTTATTAGAAAGCCTTCGTAAGCAAGGTCAGAGTCAGCCACAAATGTAAGCATTAATGAGTTGTCACTACTGGTAAGAGAGGGTGGGATGGATTTTCCACAATATCTATTTGGAACCAAGAAAGAACACAGGTTTTAAAATTTTCAGGATGCTCAAAGCGACATACCCCAAATTAGGACCTGTTAAAAAAACACAATAATAATATCCCATATTAACCTTAAAAAACAAATTTATTTCAAGCACAAAACATACACAAAGTTGCTAAAGATCATCCAAACTCACAGTTACTTCCTTTAGATGGTTTTATGTATGTGCCTAAGTGTGTGACATGTCATATAACAGAATTTTAATGAAATTAGAAATTCTGAGCTACAGTAGGTCACTATATAGCATATTAATGAACTTATTAATAGAAATATAATAAACATACAACAAAGGAAAATCATGTATTATAAACTCAGCACAGACTCTAGAGTTAGCTCTATCCCTTAGAGGCTTTATGATTTTGGACAGATGTCTCAGTTTTCCCATCTATAAATGGGGATGGTGATATGACCTACTTCAAAGAGTTGTCCTGAGGATTGTATGAGTTAATACACTGTATATAAGGAACTTAGAACAGTGTCTAGAATAGTTAGCCTTATACAGGTGAACTCTACTGTCTTTACAACACTGGTCCATGCAGAGATAAGAGTTTGATTGCTGATCCATGCCAAATTTTTGCTGAAGAAAGCAATTTTACTCAGAAAAACTATTCTAGTAAGGCTAGAGGTTGCAATATAAGACATCATGTTGTGAGCTCTTATCTAGAAACACTTGTGAAAGAAGTGACTAAAAAATCAAAATCTCAATTCAAAGAACACTTGGTAAAAGCAAAGGAATGACAGGGTGAAAAAATAGAAACCAAAATAAGACAAAGTATTAAACATGGGAAATATATGAGTTAATTTCCGAGGCAGAAAAAGGGGAAAAAATGGTGTATAATACCATTTCAGTGTAGAAATGATTTAATATCTTTAACAAAGCAAAGGTAGATGAATTAAATTCTATATGTCTCTCTTTTGAACAACAGTAATAGTTTATATCATTCAGCAAAAAATAGGTAATTTTCAGTGATTAGGAATCAAGCACCAGCCATAAAAAAGAAGGAATTTTAAAAGTTTAAAGATTAAGACAAGGAAAAGCAAAAAATGAAGAGGGAGAATAAAGTTAGGGGCAAAAATAATTTTAAGGAAACAATGGATAAGGAAAAATATGTTTAAATGTTTAAAAAATGGATGAGGAAAAAGAAAATGAAATACAAAAAAAGGGAAAGAGGGAATCAAGAGGTATCTATGTCCAACAAAGATGTAATAACAGGGGCTAGATTTACATAATCTTTTTTCTGAAACAAGTGAAAATCTGGACAAAACAGATAAAACAATGGTTCTCAAGACACTAGATATCAAGCAGTGAAAGACAATAACTCTTCAGAGACAGGAGACAAGATGACTGAAAATGTCTGTCATCCTATCAAATATTGTTGTTCAGTCGCTAAGTCGTGTCTGACTGTTTACGATCCCATGGAGTGCAGCATGCTGGGCTGCTCAAATTCATGTGCACTGAGTCAGTGGTGCCATCCAACCATCTCATCCTCTGTTGCCCCCTTCTCCTCCTGCCTTCAATCTTTCCCAGCATCAAGATCTTTTCCAATGAATTGGTAATATCAAGTATTACCAACTATGAAAAGAAGGAGGAAAGCATAACCCATAAGGAGAAGAAAAATTCATCAATCATAATATAGCAAGAGGGACTGAATCAGCAAAAACATAAAAATATTTATAACTGTATCCCACCAATTTAAGATGCTAGAAGGAAAAAATTAATATGTAAAGTAGGGATGTGGAAGATACAAAAGATGGCCTCAGATGAATTTCCAGAAGTGAAAATTACAATGTCTGTGATGGAAAAATGTACTTGGTAGGATTGATAGCAGAATAGACACTATAGAAGAAAAGATTAGTGCACTTGAATACAGAGCGATAGATACTTTCCAAAATGAAATGCACACAGAACAAAGACAAACTCAAATGAACAGAGTATCAGTGAGTTGTGGGACAATATCAAATGGCCTAAGATAGGTGCAAATAGAGTTCCAAGAGCAAAAGAGACTAAAAAAGCTTTTCAAGAACTAACAGCCCCAAATTTTTCAGATTTCATTAAACTATTAACCCTCAGACTAAAGGAACTCAACAAAATATGCTGACTGAGAAAAGTCAGATAAAAAATGAGTACATACAGCATTCCGCTTTTATACAATGTCAGATATGCAAACTAACTTACAGTGATAGAAAGCAGTGCAATGATTTCCTGGGGTTGGAGAAGAGGGGCAGAAATGAAGACTTACAGGAGGTTTGAAGGCAGGAAGAAGGTCTGAGTGTGATGGATATGAGCATTATCTTGATTTTGATGATGCCTTCATGGGTATATCCTCATGTCAAAAGGTAATTACTAATGCCCAAGGCTACACAGCAGTGAATAATGATATAGAAAAGGTCACGGAGAAGTGTGTTGATCTCACTTAGTTTTTATAACACAACATGGTGGATTTTAACATCTTTTACAGAAGGAGGAACACAAGAAAGCAGGAAACTTTCATGTTAAAAAGCAAAAAATAAAATATTTTCACCTCCCAAGAGATGTCTGAGAACCAGTGTCATAAACTTCTAGATAGTCCTTTGTGCAATTGTAATGAAACTCCAGATGAAATTCTCTGAATCTCAGATGAATCAGGTGACCAGGTTGGACCATGATATGCCAGGTACAACTGATGCCATGAGGGTAGATATTTGGATGGCCAGGACTTTGAATGCTTCCGGTTGACTCTGTAAGAACTTTTCCACATGCTGTTGAAATAAAAATAATAATAATTATCCAAATTATTTTTAATTCTGATTAAACTTAGAACCAACAAGCTACCTGGAATTCCAAATAAAATAATCTGATCATAACCTCTTGAAAGGTCAAAAAGGAAAAGTTTCCTTTTGTGCCACCTAGGATAACCTAAATTTTTCTCTTATTAATAGGCATCAATAAACCACTGAGATGTGCTGATTAGGAAATATATATTTCCTTTGTCTTTAAGTGTACTTTAAAATTTTTACAGCATAGGTGACTACACACCTACAGTATAGATTAATTTTCTATAATAATATATTTCCATTGTTCACTTATTCTGATACAAGCCCCAAAGGCAAAGTAGAAGAATCACTTACCCAAAGCTGCACTACTAAATTCAGCCACAAAACCACGGTTTTCAGTAGAAGAACTTTTCACAAATATGACATGAAGAGAATTGTACACGGATGTTATAAACGAAGGGATGTCTGTGCCACAATGCTTTTCATTTTCAGAACCCAAAATGGAACTGCTACCAATCTAAGTAAAAAAGATATGTTCAAATTTATTCTCTTAGATATTTATTTTGGAAAACTGCTTCAAGAATAATTTTTTTAATAAAATCTATTAATATAGTAAAAATCAATTTGAGAATATTTTCAGTTCAGTTCAGTCTCTCAGTCATGTCCGACTCTTTGCGACCCCATGAATCACACACGCCAGGCCTCCCTGTCCATCACCAACTCCCGGAGTTCACTCAAACTCATGTCCATCGAATCCGTGATGCCATCCAGCCATCTCATTCTCTGTCGTCCCTGTCTCCTCCCACCCCCAATTCTTCCCAGCATCAGACTCGTTTCCAGTGAGTCCGCTCGATGCATGAGGTAGCCTAAGTATTGGAGTTTCAGCTTTAGCATCAGTCCTTCCAATGAACACCCAGGATTGATCTCCTTTACAATGGACTGGTTGGATCTCCTTGCAGTCCAAGGGACTCTCAAGAGTCTTCTCCAGCACCACAGTTCAAAAGCATCAATTCTCCGGCGATCAGCTTTCCTCACAGTCCAACTCTCACATCCATACATGACCACGGGAAAAACCATAGCCTTGACTAGACGGACCTTTGTTGGCAAAGTAATGTCTCTGCTTTTTAATATGCTATCTAAGTTGGTCATAACTTTCCTTCCAAGGAGTAAGCGTCTTTTAATTTCATGGCTGCAATCAGCATCTGCAGTGATTTTGGAGCCCAAAAAAATAAAGTCTGACACTGTTTTAGTTGCCCTAAAAGAAACTCCATCCCCATCAGCAGCCACTCCCCATCCCCCTCAAGCCCCAGCCCCACAAAACCATTATTCTGTTTTCTATTTCTATAGATTCCCTCTTCTGGACATTTCAAGTAAATGGAATCATACAATATGCAGTCTTTTGTAACTAGCGCCTTTCACTTCTCATAGTGTTTTCAAAGTTCATCCACGTTGTAGTGTGTATCATTACTGCATTTCTTTTTAATACCATATAATATTCCATTGCATGGATATATCACATTTTATTAATCCATATATCAATTGATGGACATTTAGGTTGTTTCTACTTTCTGGCTACTATGAATAATGACTGTAGTCATTCAGGTACAACTTTTGTGTGAATGTATATTTTCATTTTCCTTCAATGTATTCCTAGAAGTGGAATTGCTGGATCAAATGATAACTCTACGTCTAACTTTTTGAAGAACTGTCAATTGTTTTCCATGACAGCCATACCATTTAAATGTTCACCAGTGGTGGGAAAGTGTAAAAGGGTTCCAATTTCAACACTTGTTATTATCTGACTTCTTGATTATAGTCATCCTAGTGGTTGTGAAGCAGCATCTCATTGTGGTTTGATTTGTATTTCCCTGATGATTACTGATGTTGAGTATCTTTTGTATATCTTCTTTAAATAAATATATAAATTCATATTCTTTGCCTATTTAAAAATTAGATTATTTATTTTTAATTTCAATGAAGTTCAAATTTTCCAGTTTTTCTTTCGTTGTATTTTTTGTGTCAGATCTAAGAAGGCTTTGCCTAACCCTAAATCATAAACACGGACTCCTATGTTTTCTTCAAGAGTTTCATGATTTTAGCTCCCAAATTTAGGTCAGTGATCCATTTTGAGTGAATTTTTTTGTATGGTGTAAGGAAAGGGTCCAGTTTCCTAATTTCATATGTGCATATTCAACACTACTGGAAAAAACCATTTCTTCCCATTGAAAGACTTGGTGCTCTTTTCAAAAATCAATTGATCATAAAGATACAGCAATTTATTTCTGGATTTTCTGTTCTGTTCCATTGCTCCATATTTTTATTCTTACTTGAATAATACATGTAATATCCTTACTTGATTATTATAGTTCTGTTCTAAGTTTTAAAGTCATAATTACGACTCCTCCAATGTTGCTCTTTTTCAAGAATGCTTCTGGTTATTCTGGTTCCCTTGCATTTCCATAAGAATTTTACAATCAGCTTATGAGTTCCTGTGAAAATTCCCACTGGGACTTCAGTAGAGACTGAATTGAATCTTTAGATAAATTTAAGTAGTATTGTCATTTTAACAACATTAGGTCTTCTAATCCATTAATTTGAGATGTCTTTCTATTTATTGAGGTCTTTAATATCCTTCCTTTGTAGTTTTCAAGAGTATAGATTTTAGATGTCTCTTTAAAGCTATATTCCTCAATGTTTATTCTTTTTTATTCTATTGGAAATGAAATTATTTCCTTGATTTAATTTTTCAAATTGTTCATTTTAGTGTATAAAAAAGATATGACTATCATATTTTGATCTTGTATCCCACAACCTGCTGAATTTATTAGTTTTGATATTTTATGTGTATGTGTGTGCATTCCTTAAGATTTTCTATAGACAACACTATCTGTGAATTGAAATAATCATGTTTCTTCCTTTCCATTCTAGATGCATTTTATCTCCTTTCCTTGCTTATTGTCCTAACTAGAATTTTCAGTATAATGTTGAAAACACATGGTAAGAACAAACATCTTTGCCTTTTTACTGACAACACAGAGGCAAAGTATTTAGTGTTTTATTATTAAAAGTGATGTCAACTTTATATACTGCTGGATTCATTTAGCTAGAATTTTGTTAAGAATTTTGCATCTATATATGTTTTAGAGATGTCCTTTATCAGATTAAGGAAGTTACATTCTGTTCTTGGTTTGTTGAGTGTTTTGTCATGAATAGATATTGAACTTTGTCAAATGCTTTTTATTTGCATCTATTGAGGGAATTATGTGGGGTTTTCCTCCCTTTTGCAGCTCGGTTGGTAAAGAATCTGCCTGCAGTGCAGGAGACCTGGGTTCGATCCCTTGGTTGGGAAGATCCTCTGGAGAAGGAAATGGCAACCCAGTCTAGTATCCTTGCCTGGAAAATCTCATGGACAGAGGAGCCTGGTGGGCTGCAGTCCACGGGGTCACAAAGACTCGGGCACGACTGAGCGACTGACATTACTTCCCCCTTTATTTTATACTGACTATTTTTGGATGTATAGCAGCCTTGCATTTCTGGGCTATATAATCCTCTTTATATGCTGCTGGATCCAGTGAGCTAGAATTTTGTTGAGGATTTTGCATCTATAAACTAGTTTTGTTTCATGTAACTGAGTGAGGATAACATGACATAATATTTTTAATAACATCTAATCAAATGCAGATATTCAAAAGTGTTTTACTCTTACCTCGATATAATCTGTATCACAGTGGGCAGAACCTCCCATGTCAAAGGCAGTGAAGTTGAGAAGAACCACTTGACTTTGGGGTTGGCGGATGGTCCACATGCAGACCCTTTCTCCTGGATACACATTAGGGTAAAAGGGCGAGCGAATGATCCCTTCTCCAGTTAATTCTCCTCCACAAGCTGTGAGTATGAAAACAACAGTAGTATTTGTCCAGAGATAAATGACTGTTGCCCTCAATTTTATTGCAGAGTTTCACTCTGCATATAGATATAATGCAACATGACCTTACTATTAGAATTTTCCCCTTACCACTGGAGGGTACAGAATGACTGAAATATTTCAAGAAATGAAAATGTTACAATCAGGCAAATGAGACATTTAAAAATTAAATTTTCTTACCCACTTGATAAACAGCACTGAAACTAGCTCTGACAACAGAAGCATCCATTTTAAGCCTGATCCAGATACTGTTAGTAATGGATTTAATGTGAGAGAGGGTTTCATTGCCACAGACTTTTCCAAGTAAGGTTTGATCATCTCGAACCTAAAGAGAAAAATAAAATTGATCTGTAATCCTAATCAAGAAACCTAATCAACAAAGAAAAAGAATAAAAAAAGAAAATGAGCAAAAATACAAAAAATTTAAAATGACAAAGGTGATACAAATACACAGATTCTGAAAAACGTGTATAATAATTTTATGTACAATGCTATGTTAATATAGTTGAATGTTTGAAATGTTTATCCCCAGAAAAATCTAAATTACTAAAATTACTCAAGAAGGAGAAAAATAAAATCTGAGTAGATAATAAGTCATGGATAAAACGGAAAATATTACAAATAATTAGTTTCCCCCAAAAAAAACCTTCTAGAAGATGTTCTACCTGGTAAAGTAAATCAGACATTAAAGGAAAAGACAATTCCCATACATAATTTGTTCTAAGGAACCCTCAAACATGGAACAATTCCCAAATAATTATTCTCAGAATCATCTCACCAACCCCAACACAGATAATACAAAGGAAAACTATGAGTAGATATCATCTATTAATACAGATACAAAAATCCTAAATACAGTTCAAGAAAAGTGAATTCACTCTCTTTGTAGGCTTATGTATCAAAACAAACATGAGGATAAGAGTGATGCAAGGACTATTAGAAACTATAAATTAAACTTGCCAATAGATCCAATAAGCTAAACTGTTTTATCTCTATAGATGGCAAAAAGTGTCAGCATTTCTATTTATTAGAAACAAAACTCTTAGAAAGTCAGGAGCAAAAGGAAATGTCCATCATATAATAAAGACCACCTATTTTAAATCAACAGTCAGTATCTTATAGTGTGGTGGCCATGAATCTGGTCTATGGAGTCGCAAACTGGATTCAGTTCCCAACTCTGTCGCTGACAAACCTCCACACTTAATAACTTTGAACAGGTTACTAAATCAAAGCCAAACTCAAGGAGTTGGACCAAATAGATGAAACCAACATGTGAATTCCTTAGCAAAATGCCTAGTACTAGAAAAAGTGGACTAAAGAATAACTATTGCTATTCTTGACCTTTCAGAAGTTTCTCATTCAAATCAGGAATTCTTCTATGAATATCAGTTCAGTTCAGTCACTCAGTCGTGTCCGACTCTTTGCGACCCCATGAATCACAGCACACCAGGCCTCCCTGTCCATCACCAACTCCTGGAGTACACTCAAACTCATGTCCACAGAGTCGGTGATGCCATCCAGCCATCTCATTCTCTGTCGTCCCCTTCTCCTCCCGCCCCCAACCTTCCCCAGCATCAGAGTATTTTCCAATGAGTCAACTCGTCACATGAGGTGGCCAAAGTCTTGCAGTTTCAGCTTTAGCATCAGTCCCTCCAATGAACACCCAGGATTGATCTCCTTTACAATGGACTGGTTGGATCTCGTTGCAGTCCAAGGGACTCTCAAGAGTCTTCTCCAGCACCACAGTTCAAAAGCATCAATTCTTCGGCGATCAGCTTTCTTCACAGTCCAACTCTCACATCCACACATGACCACGGGAAAAACCATAGCCTTGACTAGACGGACCTAGGTTGGCGAAGTAATGTCTCTGCTTTTTAGTATACCATCAAGGTTGGTCATAACTTTCCTTCCAAGGAGTAAGCGTCTTTTAATTTCATGGCTGCATTCAGCATCTGCAGTGATTTTGGAGCCCCAAAAAATAAAGTCTGACACTGTTTCCACTGTTTTCCCATCTATTTCCCATGAAGTGATGGGACCAGATGCCATGATCTTTGTTTTCTGAATGTTGAGCTTCAAGCCAACCTTTTCACTCTCCTCTTTCACTTTCATCAAGAGGTTCTTGAGTTCCTCTTCACTTTCTGACATAAGGGTGATGTCATCTGCATATCAAGGTTATTGATATTTCTCCCAGCAATCTTGATTCCAGCTTGTGCTTCTTCCAGCCCAGCGTTCCTCATGATGTACTCTGCATAGAAGTTAAATAAGCAAGGTGACAATATACAGCCTTGACGTACTCCTTTTCCTATTTGGAACAAGTCTGTTGTTCCATGTACAATTCTGACTGTTGCTTCCTGACCTGCATACAGATTTCTCAAGAGGCAGGTCAGGTGGTCTGGGATTCCCATCTCTTTCAGAATGTTCCACAGTTTATCGTGATCCACACCGTCAAAGGCTTTGGCATAGTCAATGAAGCAGAAATAGATGTTTTTCTGGAACTCTCTTGCTTTCTCCATGATCCAGCGGATGTTGGCAATTTGATCTCTGGTGCCTCTGCCTTTTCTAAAACCTGCTTGAACATCTGGGAGTTCACGGTTCACATATTGCTGAAGCCTGGCTTGGAGAATTTTGAGCATGACTTTACTAGCGTGTGAGACGAGTACAATTGTGTGGTAGTTTGAACATTCTTTGGCATTGCCTTTCTTTGGGACTGGAATGAAGACTGACCTTTTCCAGTCCTGTGGCCACTGCTGAGTTTTCCAAATTTGCTGGCATATTGAGTGCAGCACTTTCACAGCATCATATTTCAAGATTTGAAATAGCTCCACTGGAATTCCATCACCTCCACTAGCTTTGTTCATAGTGATGCTTTCTAAGGCCCACTTGACTTCACATTCCAAGATGTCTGGCTCTAGGTCAGTGATCACGTTATCGTGACTATCTTGGTCGTGAAGATCTTTTTTGTACAGTTCTTCTGTGTATTCTTGCCACCTCTTCTTAATATCTTCTGCTTCAGTTAGGTCCATACCATTTCTGTCCTTTATCAAGCCCATCTTTGCATGAAATGTTCCCTTGGAATCTCTGATTTTCTTGAAGAGATCTCTTGTTTTTCCTATTCTGTTGTTTTCCTCTATTTCTTTGCATTGATCGCTGAGGAAGGCTTTCTTATCTCTCCTTGCTATTCTTTGGAACTCCTCATTCAGATGCTTATATCTTTCCTTTTCTCCTTTGCTTTTCGCTTCTCTTCTTTTCACAGCTATTTGCAAGGCCTCCTCAGACAGCCATTTTGCTTTTTTGCATTTCTTTTCCATGGGGATGATCTTGGTCCCTGTCTCCTGTACAATGTCACGAACCTCCATCCAGAGTTCATCAGGCACTCTATCTATCAGATCTAGTCCCTTAAATCTATTTCTCACTTCCACTGTATAATCATAAGGGATTTGATTTAGGTCATATCTGAATGGTCTAGTGGTTTCCCTACTTTCTTCAATTTAAGTCTGAATTTGGCAATAAGGAGTTCATGATCTGAGCCACAGTCAGCTCCTAGTCTTGTTTTTGCTAACTGTATACAGCTTCTCCATTTTTGGCTGCAAAGAATATAATCAATCTGATTTCGGTGTTGACCATCTGGTAATGTCCATGTGTAGAGTCTTCTCTTGTGTTGTTGGAAGAGGGTGTTTGCTATGACCAGGGCGTTCTCTTGACAAAACTCTATTAGCCTTTGCCCTGCTTCATTCCGTGCTCCAAGGCCAAATTTGCCTGTTACTCCAGGTGTTTCTTGACTTCCTACTCTTGCATTCCAG
Source organism: Moschus berezovskii (assembly GCF_049115385.1). Lineage (NCBI taxonomy): Eukaryota > Metazoa > Chordata > Mammalia > Artiodactyla > Moschidae > Moschus > Moschus berezovskii. The sequence goes on along the minus strand of NC_142474.1, from coordinate 53,241,776 downwards.
TCCCCTATAATGAAAAGGACATCTTTTTTGGGCGTTAGTTCTAAAAGGTCTTGTAGGTCTTCATAGAACCGTTCAACTTCGGCTTCTTCAGCGTTACTGGTTGGGGCATAGGCCTGGATTACTGTAATATTGAATGGTTTGCCTTGGAAACGAACAGAAATCATTCTGTCGTTTTTAAGATTGCATCCAAGTACTGCATTTCGGACTCTTTTGTATATACATAACTAATTTTGTTCTACAGAATTCTTTTGGAAGAGCTAGCTGTCCAAACATAGCTCCATTCCCACAGCTAACATTATCAAGGTATCAACAAACACCAGCACCTGTGCCTGTGCGTCACTGTGAAAGAGTCACTACTCACAGGAGCATACAACAAGCAAGTGCACTTTTTTCCCCCCAAAAGCATGACTGTCATGTTTGAGAATGTAGAGCATGCTGATATTGCTTAACACAATGATTCTCCATAGGTACCTCAATGAAACATTCTGGAAATCTGTGAAGGCAATTTTTGGCTTTGTTTTAATTACTAGCATGAAGGTGGCTGGGGTGCTATTGACATTTAGTGGCTGGGGATTGGAGATAGGAAACACCCTGAAATGTGAGAGACAGTCATACACAACAAGGGTTCTCCTGTGTCCTGTGTGTCCTTCATTGCAGTGACAGTTATAAATGTAAAATCTCCCTCTATTTTATATACCAGATGCAAAATACTTCTGCTCAGTTCTAATATATACCAGATTTTCCAGCATTACAAGTAGATTGTAAATCAAAAGAAGTTATTTCTTATTCCTGGAAATCTGCCAAAAATTGGTCACCATTTCAGAAAATTCATTTCCAACTCACAAGGCCATGTCAGCTAGCATTTTTAGTGTAGCATTCATATGGTTCAGGGAGCAAACAATTTATGACTTCATTCTGTCTTCAAGTGCAGCTTGCCTAGGCTTTTTAACACACTGACATGATTTCTTTTACTTTGCTTTATTTCTCCTAAATCTTACACTTACAGATTTATTTACTTAGTGTATGTATACAATGTGAACTGATATCGTCCATGAATTTCATTTCAGAATAGTATAAGAGTCACACTGGAAGGTCTTGAAGTGTAGAGAACCACTGACTTAACCAAATACTCTGAACTCCCACAGAAAATTAGGGAATATTTCTCAGCAGAAATAACTTTTAAACTGAAACTTGAAAGAATATCCAGGTCAAGGGGAATGGACAGTAAAGGGAAGAGCTTACAAGTACGATAAAGCTGGTGGAGATATGGTAACATGTTATTCCCATCAGTAGCTGGTGGGAGTATAAATTTCTGGAAAGTAACTAGACAAATGTATCAAGAGTCTTGGAAATGTTCATAGTTTTGGACCTGGTAACTTCACTTCTAACACTGTCATAAAGAAATCATTCAAGATTCAGACAAAGACACACAAGGTTCCACATCAATATACTCTGTAAACATAAGAATCGAAAATATTCCAAATGTCTAATAATAGGGTGATTAAATAAATCATGGTACAGCCATATGATAAAGTCTTACACAGATGGTGGAAATTGCATGCCTTTCCACTGACTCATCCCAAACCAGTTCCTTTCTGTGAGCTGTAACGTAACTTTCACATACTGCCATTAATTTATGTTACATAGGTCTCCAACCAAACAGCAAATCTCTTAGGGAAGAGAAAATTCCTGTGTCACCTTCGTCTTCTAACACGAAACTCTGCTAATAGGTATCTGATGGACGCTTGCTGATTTTTTAATTTTAAGGTGTGGTATGATGGTTCAATTTTTGTTAGAGACATACTACAGTGCTTAGAAACCAGAAAGCATGAAACACAGAGTAAGAGATCTTCCTGCTCTGGAATCCTCCAGGGTGCCATTCGCTTCTGCTAAGACTGCAGCGAATGTCTCTCTCTTCTCTTTTGCCCATTAGAAGATGACAAGGGGGAAGAAAAACAGCCAAATAGCAGCAGAGCTAGCTAAAGTGGGCCATTCCCCTGGGCCTCACTAATGAAATTCAAGGACTTCAGCAAGGAGAAAGGCAGTTGCAGCCCAAATGTTTTAAGAGGAACTTATAGGGCTCAAGGGCTTTAAAGCTAGAAGGTACAATTGATTTTGGCTATGTTTCGCTCTCTGTGGAAATGAAACCTTATTAATTCTGAAAGTCTGTATTCTCCCTGGGTCCTAGGCATGGCGATACTATAGCTACAACCCCTGAATGCTCGAGAGTGATACTAAATGCACATCTTGCATTCAATATCAGAGGACTCGTGAATTTGCACAACATCACAAAACCCTTTATCCTCCAAAAAAGTTTTTGTGATGCTGTTTTTTGAAGTTTCTTTTGTGCTTGTGCAAGGGGACAGAATGTGTTATTTTTCTAATTACTCACATCCCTCCAGAAAGAGACTGAATATCTCACAAACTCATTGCCTTATGACTTGCGCTGCTTCCCTATGGCCATTATTAAATGGCTTTGACTTGTCCTTGTCCTTGACTCTGGGCTTGGCCACAGGGTTTGCTTTGCCCAAATGAATGTGAGCAGAAGTGATGTGCCTGTTTCCAAGAACAAGCTTTGGGAGTCACTGAGTGATTCAACCACCTTTTCTTTTCTGCTCTCACAAGACTAAGGGCTGGGGCCCCAGGGACAGATGGGACAGGGGACCAGACCAGCAGAGCTGCCCCTGACCCCACACTGGCACGTTAACATGTGTGGAGAATAAGCATATGCTGTTGTAAGCCACAGAAATTTTCCATTATTGTTTTTGATTTTATTGTTGTTGACTTTTCATTATTGAAATCTAAACTAGAGAAAGATGACTCATATTTGAGCCTGGTTTGAACCAAAAAAATAGCTTTTTTTTTCTTAGGAAGTCAGCTGGGCGGAATGGGGCAGAGGAAGGAGACTCAAGACAGAAGGAATGTATATATATATAATTATGACTGATTCACGTTGGTGTATAGCAGAGACCACCACAACATTGTAAAGCACTTATCCTCCAAAAATAAAAGTCAGCTGAAGTCATGCCATGGTCACTTGCAGAGGCATCACCACACCAAATCCATTCTTTACTGTAGGTCACATTTGCAAAGAAATGACAAGGACCATTTCAGATTTTACTGTTCTGTGGATGAGGCCCAGATTTTTCATTGATTGTGTTATTTAGCAAACACTGACTTTTTCAGGCTCAGAGATCGAATTTATAACCTGTGACCTATGATTTAACCCTACAGGACAGCCCAAATGGCTTCTGGTTTTTACCTTCAGCAGATGGATCTAGTTCCTGATGACAAACTACTCATACAAAAGTGTGTTTTTTAATTTAAAAAATTAGTTCTTATAAAGAAGCTATGTCTTGGTGACCTAAATAGAAAGGAAATCCAAAAACGAGGGATTTGCTTTGCTGTACAACAGAAACTAAAACAACCATACTACAATAAAGCAACCATACTACAATTAAAGTCGATTAAAAAAAAAAAGAACCATGTCCTATAGAAAGAGTGAAAACTAATTAGGCCTAAAAATACAGTTTATATGAAATTGTAGGTGTGTCTGGGGCCCAGTGACAAGTAAGCTTTAACATCGATAATGGATCAGGTCCCAACGCAAGGTCTTAATATATGTTCTCATTTGTTTGTATCTGCTATGTGTCCAGATTTGTGTCCAGATAAAATGATTTTGAAAATATGGTTAAGGATCACATCCTAATTCAAAGCAAACCAAATATGTTGTCACTTAGGCTTGGTCCAACTGAGAGAGCTAAAATCAGAGCCTTACTAACCTTACTATACAGTAGCATTTAACATGTGTCTTCTAGTGATGTGAGCCTCAAGCTGAAATGCCCCTTAGCTAAGTAAAGACTTGATCTTGGAGACCAGGCTTTATTCATCTGGAGGGGAACGGGACCCCCTTCCAAATGATAGATTAAAGGGTGAGGGGTAAGAGATGACAGAAGCCACAAGGACTAAAAATTATTTTCTTAAGTTATTATCTTTTACCATTATTATGTTTTGTGATTTCATAATTAAATTTTTAAAGCTTTTTATGCCTCTTGAAATAGTATTGCTTTTAATATCTCTACCAATAAAGTAAATTTGTCCTTTATTTGTTTCTTTAATCTGCTTTTCTAAAACATGGAATACATGTCTAGTTTTACCTAGAAGTGTGTTCCTACATGATTGCAAACTCCAGTATGTCAGCTGCTGCCACCCTCTCTCCTCTTCCCATTGTCATCACTGGAATCACCGTCATGTTAACTTTCATTTCCTGCTGTGCCAGACACTGTGCTAAGAACATTCTAATAGTTTCCCTTTTCAATACATTTACACCCATGTACAAAGCCCTGCAAGATTTAGTTCCTGTATAACTCCTGTTTCTTTCTACATCTCCTCTGTTGACTCTAGCCACATAGTCTATTTTCAATTCTTCATATTTGTCAAGTGTTTTTTTTTTCTCAGTTCCTCCTTCTCCTGGATCTTTGCATTTCTAATCCCTTCTCATCCATTTTCAGACTCAAAATATGACATCCTTAGGAAAGCTACCTCTAACATTCAACTAAAGGCATCAGTCCTGTTATTTTCACTCATGTATTTCTTTCCTTCATGATACTTTTCCCACCTTGAAAGTATGTAATTGTATGCTTGCATGTTTAATTTCCCTGTGCTTTATACACCCATCCCCAACACAGTACCTGTCATGAACGTTGTTTGGTTAACTATGCAGAGAATGAATAGATAAGTGAGTGAATGACCTCTTCTAATTACTCTACATAATGTTCCTATTATGGATGAAGAAGCTGAACTGAGTTTCAGTTCAGTTCAGTTCAGTCACTCAGTCGTGTCTGGCTCTTTGCGACCCCATGAATCGCAGCACGCCAGGCCTCCCTGTCCATCACCAACTCCCGGAGTTTACCCAAACTCATGTCCATTGAGTTGGTGATTACATCCAGCCATCTCATCCTCTGTCGTCCCCTTCTCCTCCTGCCCCCAATCCCTCCCAGCATCAGAGTCTTTTCTAATGAGTCAGCTCTTCACATGAGGTGGCCAAAGTATTGGAGTTTCAGCTTCAGCATCAGTCCTTTCAATGAACACCCAGGATTGATCTCCTTTAGAATGGACTGGTAGGATCTCCTTGCAGTCCAAGGGGCTTTCAAGAGTCTTCTCCAACACCACAGTTCAAAAGCATCAATTCTTCGGCGCTCAGCTTTCTTCACAGTCCAACTCTCACATCCATACATGACCACTGGGAAAACCATATCCTTGACTAGACGAACCTTTGTTGGCAAAGTAATGTCTCTGCTTTTTAATATGCTATCTAGGTTGGTCATAACTTTCCTTCCAAGGAGTAAGCGTCTTTTAATTTCATGGCTGCAATCACCATCTGCAGTGATTTTGGAGCCCCCCAAAAATAAAGTCTGATGCTGTGATAGGACCAGATGCCATGATCTTAGTTTTCTGAATGTTGAGCTTTAAGTCAGCTTTTTCACTCTCCTCTTTCACTTTCATCAAGAGGCTTTTGAGTTCCTCTTCACTTTCTGCCATAAGGGTGGTGTCATCTGCTTATCTGAGGTTATTGATATTTCTCCCAGCAATCTTGATTCCAGCTTGTGCTTCTTCCGGCCCAGCATTTCTCATGATGTCCTCTGTACATATCTGATGTTAAATATCTTGCTTTTAGTGAAACAGAGAGTCAAAGTCCTTTCTCATGTTTTCATGCAATATTGTTCCATGTATACCAGAAAGCGCTGGCCATCCTCTTGATCTGCTCCCATAGTTTGGAGCTTTCTTTCTTTTTCTTTCTCTTCCTTCCTTTCTTATTATTGACTGTGCTGGGTCTTTGTTGATGCATCTGGGCTTTCTCTAGCTGTTGCAAGCAGGGGCTACTCTCTAGCTGCAATGGACAGGCTTCTCATGGCAGTGGCTTTTCTTGTTGTAGAGCACAGGCTCTAGGACACGTGGGCTCACTAGTTATGGTTCCCAGGCTCTAGAGCACAGGCTCAATAGTTGTGGCTCATTGGCTTATTGCTCTGTGGCATGTGGGTTATTTCTGAATCAGGGATCTAACCCACATCTCCTTCATTGGCAGGAGAATTCTTTACTACTGAGTCACCAGGAAAGCCCCTGGAATTTTCTTGATGACCTTGATTTCCATAGCTCCTCTTCTCACTCACTGCTCTCCATCTCACTAGTCCCGTTGGGTTTGTGATCTCCACATAAGCACACAACTCCTCTACACACAGGAAGGATTCATGCCATACAGTCCCTTGAAACTCCAAAACTAGGTGGTTCTACCATCTCAGTCTATTTCCTGGCTCCCACCTTGCCAATGGGTAGAACTGTTTTCACCTGAACAATAGCATATTTTATCACTTCATTAAAAAGCATCAGGATGACAAAGCAATTTTGGAAAAACTGTGCTGACAACAAAAGTGCTAAGAAACTAGCCAAATGTTTCTAGTCTCTGCCAAAACTCCAAATCCAATATGCTCAGAATGCAAATTACTGGACATCGCCTGATGTCCTCTTTCTTTCTGCCATCTCTCGAAAGACACTTCTTTGAACTAAAATTGATTTCAACCTGTGCTTCACTAGAAAACGGTGCTACTCTGGTGGATCTGCTTGCTGCAGCCACATTCCAGCTTCATTTGTCAGAGGACTTGCTCTTTCTCTGCCATTTGGGTTTATGTCCTTAAGGACTTTTCTGTGAATCATCACAGTCATGAGGCTCTGACCAACACATCCCCTTGAGGGCGCCCAGTGAACTGAGGCAGACGGGAATCCTGAGGCTGGAGCTGAACAGCTCTGCTGCCTGACAAAGAGCAAAAAGAGGTCCTTTGTGAATCTGAAGTCATCTCAAGACCTGTGGGGAGTGGGGAGATCTGTGCAGGGCCCAGCTGGGAGCAGGGGGAGTGGAGGAGAGGAAGGAGGGAGGGAGGAGGTGATGAGAGGTCAGAGGGAAGACCGGTCTTCAGTGTTCCAGCTGACTGTGCTCTCCCCCTTCTCCATTTATTTTATTCTTTCTTTAAAATCTTAGAGATTTTATCTGGTTTTGATATGTAGCACTTTCTTTTTACTTTCTACGTTGTCTTTCATTTTACTTTCTATTTCCTTCCTTAACCCAGTAATTACTCAGGAGAGTGTTTATAGGTTTTCAAGAAGTCGGACATTTAAATTTTTTAACAGTTATTTCTACTTGCATCTCATTATAAAGAGATATACAATTTCTGCATTGTGAATTTGCTGGGATTGGCAAGAGGTCTAAAATATGATTAATCTGTCAATCAGTGAGACTTGTAGAATGGGTACACATGCCCCAGATTTCAGAAGCCAAATTTAATGTTACTTACTTCTCCCTGTCTTATTAATCATAGTTTGTTTTTCTTTCTTCTTCTAAGAAGGAACAACTTCCCCAGAAGGCTCCTGCTTCCCCAAAAGGCTCCTCTCCTCCCCCTTCCCTTTCCCGTCTTGGTGGGGAGGGGACAGATGATGTGGGATGGGTCAAGGAGATCTAGTGAAGTGAACAGTTGTATTCATTTCCTTCCATACCCCATTTCAAGCCCTGCCGGCAGCATCACACAAGCTTCTGAGATTATTATTCAGCCTAGTACTTACATTCTCTGGGATTAAAATTAAACTTTCATTACTACCTTATGTGTCATTCACTCAGAGTTCTAATGACTTACATCACTTATGGAATATTAATTACGTGCTGCTTTTCATTCAGGAAAGATAGCTCTGTCTCATTTGCTGAACTAGTCTCTACAATTTAAAAGCTCTCTTAACAAAAACAGGGGCACTAACAGTTGATCTATTCTTGCTGTACTTATTCTTTTGTTACAAGCCACATCATATTATCCGTTGGCAACATACATTTTTAGAAGTGGAAACTTTAGCTGAGAGAGTGATATAAATCCAAGAACTGAAATATAAATGTGCGTTTCTTGTTTAAAAAAGAAGAAAGATATGCTACACTGAATGTGGCAATACCACATTTATGATCCTTTGCAGTTAACTTTTATTCTCAAATAAATGTTTATGGAGCTTTCTTACTGAACACAAAAGTCTTTCCAAACCACACTACATGTGAAAGAGACATACTAGAGACTGACATTTTAATCTACATTTAAAGGACATAGCCACATGGCAACAAGACATCTGGAATTGCAAAATGAGAAGATTTGGGATTCTTAGAAAAGCATCTCCATTTAGTTCAGTTGCTCAGTCGTGTCTAATTCTTTGGGACCCCATGACTGCAGCCTGCCAGGCCTCTCTGTCCATCACCAACTCCTGGAGTTCACTCAAACTCATGTCCATTGAGTTGGTGATGCCATCCAACCATCTCGTCCTCTGTGTCCCCTTCTCCTCCCATCTTCAATCTTTCCCAGCATCTATCCCCACTCAAAAGAAGACTTCCTATAATCATTCTCCCACACCTATCTAGAATTACCTTTCTGTTCTTCATCCTTTCTAAAATGTTGGGGACAGGGGTGGTGGTCCTTGTCTCTCTCACAAATAGAGTTAATAAATGGAAAAATCATCCTTCCTCCAAACCAGCAATGTATCTTAAATACTACACTTCCTTGTTTATTCCTTTGATTAAACATGTCATTTTGAGGTATACTTTTTAAAACTAAAACCAACATTTAGGGGAATAATATATTGAGTCATAATAATGTCATTTGAATTTGGTTCCTGTATCACTTTAACCACTGTCTAAAGCATATGAAAAGTATTGGATGTACTTTTCCTAAAAGGGCTTAGTTCACAAAATTTCCCAGTAGACAGATATCATTAAAGGTCAGAACTTTGATCTAAGTCAATATACATCTATCTAGAATACTACATGTAGGTACAGCTAAATCCTGTTCCAACAATAACTAGAATTTGATCTTTGTGATCTCAATTTTCTCATTTATAAAATTAAGGATTTTTATTAAACGACTTCTGAGACCCTGCTGGTGCTAAAGTTCTATAAATCAATTGGCTATATTCCTATAGGACAGTCAAGGTTATATAGAAAAGTCTATTCAATTATTCAAATCACTGTACATGACCTGTCCTTCTGATAACAAAGTTCTTTTATTTTTTCCATCAACAACCCTTGAAGGACATTTGATCAAGACTCTGAGGTTATTAGTGCACATTAGAATGTTGATACTTCAGTGGCCAGCTATGAAAGGGTCTCATCTGATGATGTCTCTGAACTAATGCGTTCAAGGCAGGAGTCAGAAATTTGACCTGAGAAAGACTTGCATTTGTAATGTTTTTAATACTACAAGCTTCTTTTTTTATTTATTTCCTTGATTTATCCTTAAAGTGTAGGAGGAAAGGTAGGGCATCTTACAGAAGTAGGAGCTCAAGTATGTAGATAAAGAATTGTCTAAGGCTTCACTAGTGGCTCAGATGGTAAAGAATCTGCCTGCAATGCAGGAGACCTGGATTCAGCCCACCTGGAAAAGGGAATGGCTACCCATTCCAGTATTCTTACCTGGAGAATTCCACGGATAGAGGAGATTGGCAGGCTACAGAGTTGGACACAACTGAGTGACTACCAGTTTCAGTATACAGTCATCACATGACTGAACTAAAATAAGAACTTACAGTGTGTTGGGTGGAGATGGTGGACTAGAAAGACCCAGAACTCAGTTCCTCCGATGGGGACACCAAATTTACAACTATTTACAGAGCAGCTATCAATGAGAACAACCTGAAGACTAGCAGAAGAGATTCCCCACAACTAAATATGTAAATAAGGAACCATAATGAGACAGGCAGGAATGGCAGAGATGCAATATAGTCAAGACCCATAACACCAGGTAGGTGGCCCACAAATGGGAAGATAATCACAGTTGTAGAAAGTTTGCCCCAGGGAGTAAGGGTGTCTAGCACAGTAAGTACTCTCTAAGTGTGAACTATTTTTACTATTTTATCAATTAATAAAAAAAGATATTGGAAATTTAGTTTTTATTTATATAACAATGCCTAAAATTGCTTCATAATGAAAAACTTTAATGTACTTTATGAGGGACTTTAGAAAACATAAACTAAATGAATATACACATTTACCATCTGAGTTTAAAGCTTCTAGATTAAAAATAAAATATATTATTGTGGTTTCATTGTCAATGTACTTGTTCATTATTAAGTCCAGATCTTATGCTAGAATTCTATGCTTCTTCTCTCTACATGTGGAGGAAGGAAGAAGGTAAGAGGTTACTTGGGTTTTTCCTGGAAAAAAGAACTGGTCTAACTCACATGGGCAAACATAATTGTCAATGCCTCCCTGAGTTTATTGAAAATGATTGTACCCAACAAAAAGTATTTTGTTTCTCTTACTCAACACTTTAATTTGTGGCTTGACCAGTAGTTAAGCAAGTGAAATACCAGATGAGGCAAACAAAAACTGCCTTTTTGTCTCAGATAGTCTTCTTATTACAACAATTACACACATTTAAATCAGAGTTAAAGTTTTCTGCATGAGGGCAAGCAGAACTGATGAAGAAAAAAAAATCCCTAAACTCTAAAACAAAGATTATTCAATGCTTTAACTTAACTCTCTGCCACTATCTAGCTCACCCAGGCAAATCCTTTTACTTCTCTGGGGTGAGTTCCCTCCCATATAAAACTGTCCTGTATAATCTCTGAATTCTGTATTCTATTAGTAAATGCTATTATTTTATTCATTTTCATTCACCTTAGTTATTAGGGTTCAGTTTAGTAGCTTGTGGACTTCCCTGGTAGCTCAGACAGTAAAGAATCTGCCTGCAGTGCAGGAAACCCAGGTTGATCCCTGGGTCAGGAAGATCCCTTAGAGAAGGGAATGGTTACCCACTCCAGTATTCTTATCTAGAGAATTCCATGGACAGAGGAGCCTGCTGGGCTACAGTCCATGGAGTCACAAAGTGTCAGACATGACTGAGTGACTAACACTTAATAGTTTGTAATTTAGCACTATTATGAATTTCTAGTCTCAGTTTTCATTTTTGTCCTTTGCTATTCTACTCCCCATCTCCTGTTTCATCATCTGTAGATCTATTTTTGACAAATTCTTTCATATTCTCTAGAACAGGTGCTACACCCTAGCCTGCATCAAAATCAGCTGGCTGGGTTAGGGGGCAGGGGAATCTGTTAAGGCACAGATTGCTGAGCCGATTCCCTAGAGGTTCCTATTCAGGAAGTTCAGGAAGTCTGGGACAGGACATAGGATCATATCACTTAACATTCAGATCATCCAGGTGATCTGGACACTGCAGACCCAACAACTATTTGAAGACCTTGGCTCTACAGAATATAAAAAACGTTGACAAACATTATCTAAGGGTCACTCAGTAGCAAAGGTTACCTCAATGTAACTCTGAGAACAGCCACTTTGGCCTTCCAGCTCCACAAGGGTGAAGTTGACCTGTATTTGCTCTCCTGGGGGCTGCTTTATGGTATAGATGCATTGTCTGTCGTGCGTGAAAGGTCCAGACAAGTCAGCAGAGAGAAGACCCTCTGGGTCTGTGTAGTTCCCTCCACATTGTAGGTCCGCTAAAGAGAGCACAGAAGAGAAGGGAAAGGTCATGCAGCCAGACATTCCTCCAGCTCCCAGGCATGAGACACAATTTTTTAAAATTATACACACATACACACCATCATACACCCACTCTAATCACCCTGAACAGACTTACACTTTTCATTACAAGATTTTTCAGCTTGACATGTATTTGTGGGACAGCCTAAAGAAAGGCCTACAGAAATGTGTGATCTAACTTTCAATCTGACATCCTTCTAGATAAATTGCTTTTCAAATGCATTTATGCTTTCCTGCATGCCAAAGAGATTTGAGGCAGTTTATAAAACACATGCAACAAAATAAAATATATAACTAGAAAAATGAAACAGATTAAAGGAATAATGAATACAGAATAGCAAGATATGGTTGGAGAAAAGTTGGTATGCACAGAAAACAGGTATGGGCTACAGAAATTACAGAAAGTCAGCAGCAGATTCAGCCTGAAGCCAAAATAAATGAGGAAAGAAGACTAGTGAAAAGATGTTTCTTGTTATTTTTCCTGATATTGAGACTTAAAAGGTGTTTCTCTTATGAATTCTCATCAGGGCACGATGATGTATGTGAAGAACAGAATCCTCTACAGACCTAAAATAAAAAATAAAATGATGGAGCATTTCACTGTTTTTTTTGTTGTTGTTGGTTTGCTTTAAGGTATCAATGCAAGTTAAAGGTAAAATAGCTATAAATCTGATATATCTCAAGAGAGACTTAATTTCCCTTTTGTTTTTCCAACAACACACCCAATAACAGCTAAGGAACTAATGTATGAATTATTTAATTTTAGGGGCCTCACACATATTTACCATAATGTGGATCCCAGAATTTAGGGGCTAAGGAGTATTATAGCATTAATAATAGAACACTGGGAAAACAAAGAAATTTGTAGCAATGAGAGAAATATTTATAAATACACATGATCAGTATGAGTAAGTCATCCTCAGCCTCACAGTAAAATACAGAACAGCTATGAGCATAGCACTGTCCTTCAAGTTGATATTAAGCTCCCAGTCATCAAGGTACTTACAAGGTGATGTTAAGTAGGTGATAAGAAACCCTTGGTCATTAATCTGGTTGTCAGAATGGAAATGAATCCTGGCAAAGGGACCCGTAGTCTGGAGTGGGGGCGCAGAGAGAGTGGTGCAGAATTTCCCAAGAACAGGGTCCTGATGCAAAGGACCATCTCGAATCTAAAACAAGAGGAGGAGTCATTACATTCAAAGTGGTCAGATTTTAACAAGCCTAGCCATTCTGTACATTTAGAAAACTTGTCTTTTAAGTGATGGCTCTGGGAGGTTCTCCTGTCACCTGTGAACCCAGCACACAGTTGCGGTTCAGGGAAGGATAATCTCTTCCCTTTATTCAGATGCCTTACCTTCTCTCTGAATTTTAACTCTGAGGCTAAATGTATACTCTGAATTTGTCTCATGAAAAATTTTCAGCATTTTCTTTCCTGGGTTCCCCCAACCCCAGGGTTTGGTTTCTTTTAACTGCTCATTCATTCATTTATGGTTAGGCCATGCAGCTTGTGGGATCTTAGTCCCTGGACCAGGGATGGACACTCTGCAATAAAAGCACCAGGTCCTAACCACTGAGATGCCAGGGAACTCTCCAGATGTTCGTTTTGAAATGATAAATGCCTAATGATCGAGAAGAAGAAATGAATATAGGCAAAGAAAACAGAAGAAGAAGGAATGCCAGCAATATCCACTGACGCACAGCTTAGTCTAAATACTCAGGAGGATCAGAGATGGGAAAGGAAGTAATGTCAGATTAGATGCAATATAAAAACAGTTTTGTGAATTTAAAAAGTGAAACTTAATAGTACTTAAGTACTGCACTAATAATGACTGACCTTAGGAAATCTTTTTACTGGCTGGATTTTAATCTCTTAAATAATCATGCCAGCCATTCTATGATCCTGTTGTAATTGCAAATTCTGTACTGCATAGAACACCAGGGCACCAATGAACTAAATCATATTTTAATATGACCAATTTTGTCCACTCAAATTATTTGTTCTACTGGTAGCGAAGTTATAGGGCAGCATTCCTTTATTCCAGTAATTTAACTAGCTCCTTGAAATATTCTTGAGAAATGAGAGGCATTTCAATATTATTGGAATGATTGGTCTTTTCCATTACATGCATATCCAGGAATTAACATGTAGGAATGAAAAAACTGTCTCTAATTTGATATTAATAGAATATATTGAAATTAACTTCAAAAAAATGTACTTTAATGTCAACATCTATAGGATTATCTTGCCGAGATTTTCCAGTCATTCCCAAAGGTTTCAAATCCATTACATGTGCTAAATTACTAATGACTTCAGCTCATGGAGATTCCTGTCTGACAGCCATACACTTCCATTTTTATTAGTAATTTCATTATGCTCCATTCTTCCTAATGGACTTGGGAAACCATATTATCTTTTATCACCGCTGCAAGGGACTCAGAGACTTATGGTGGTAAACAAGATGGGAACAACATATGAATTCAATCTTCTCAGTGATCTTTTCAGTTTACAAATGGAGAGCCATGTTTTTGATAGACCTACATGCTTATAGCATTTGAATATAACAAATGCCACATGTGTCCTCTTTTATATTTTAATTTTTTATTAATAATAAACTGGAGGGACAGAAGGTGACTTCTTTCTTCCCAGTGACAATATCAATACAGCCAGTGAGGCACACTCTTCAGCAATCCAAACACAACTGCTATTAGGTTATGTTTCTTCATGGAACCCTAGAGTCAAATTGTGAAACATCTTGGCAGTTTATAGTAGACAACTGAAGATTTGAATCTGCTATGAAGAAGACAGCCGTTCCTGGGTGTTGATTTCATAAAATCTGCTATTCCCATGGGAAGAAACTGGGCTTCTGGGGAATGACAGGGGAAGCCACGGCAGTGTTTCCCACATTTAAATGGAACCCATAAGAAACAACAAGCTGGCACAACTAAGAGTGGAGAGTTACCGAGAATTCCCTGGTGGCCCAATGGTTAGGACTCCACACTTTCACTGCTGACAAAATAGGGAGTTAGCAAGATCTAGCTGTCCATCAGCTACCTATTGAAGAATAAATACATCTAACTATTGCTAACAAATTTTGGTCATCCAAGGGCATCGTCAAAAATAGTTCCCTGAGTTCTAATCATATCATGATAAATTCTATTTAAATGCAATTGTTGAACTTCTCTGGTGGTGCAGAGGATAAGAATCTGCCTTCTAACGTGGGGAACAGGTTCAATCCCTGGTCTGGGAAGATCCCACATGCCAGGGAGCAACTAAGCCTATGTGCCACAACTACTGAGTCCATGCTCTAGAGCCCCTGCTTCACAGCAAGAGAAGCCACCGCGATGAGAAGCCCACGCACCACAACGAAGAGTAGCCCCAGCTCTCCGCAACTAGAGAAAGCCCGCACACAATAATGAAGACCCAGAGCAGCAAAAATAAATAAATAAATACAAGTATTTTTTATATAAATAAATAAACACAATGGTCTACCTCAAGATAATCTTTGCTACAGTCATCATGGTGCTCCAGGCTCAAGGTCCCAAAAGTAAATGTGATCAGGAGGTCAGGACTAGTCATCACCCTCCAGACACAATCTCTTCCTGGAGGATACTTTCCAGGATACCCCGGAGACTTAATAGAACCGTAAGTTCCAGTCAGCATACCTCCGCACTCTGAAATAAGAGGAAAAAATAACTTTACATTTGTATGCAACTTACAATTCATATAGAATTATCATAGCCTTTAATGCAAGAAGAAAGGCTTTGTATAAATAACTATGTGCAGTTTTGGACACCTTCATAAATTAAGCATGACCTTCTGTGTTCCAGTTTGATAAAGTTATAAAACCAGGAGTACCGATGGATAAATAAATGAATCACCCGTGTATCAAGCTCCATGCTTATTAGCCATCTCATGGTGATATGATTTAAAATGCAGTGCTGAACTGTCTGAGTGATGAATAATGGGATGACAGATTTATTTTTTCACTTTGAAAGAGAATAATTCCTGTACATTAACTCTATTAATATTCAGTTGATTTACAATATTAGTTTCAGGTATACAGAAAAGTGATTCAGAAAAAATATATATATACTCTTTTTCAGATTTTTTTTCTATTATAAGTTGTTATAAGATATTGAATATAGTTCCCTGACCTTAACAGTAGGTCCTTATTGTTTATCTATTTTATATACAGTAGGGTGTATCTGTTAATCCCATTCTCCTAATTTATCCCTACCCTTCCCTTTTGTGCATTAACTCTTAAAAATTTCTGGAACTTCTGTCAGCCCCTAAGTCTTTCAACAAACTAGGTCATTTTATACATTAGAAAAGTTCAGCCCTATGTAATTTTCATTTGAGATTAGCAGTCTTAACTCTGAGATACAGACCATTCATTTTATAAATGAAGAAATTCACACATCTATAGGTGGTTGAACCACCTTCCTAGGAATGGAGTTGGGGAAGAATGGCATCTGGCTTTCTGACACCCACTCCACCACCTCACCGCCACTATACCCCACTAACCCCCTAAAATTGCATATCATCTGTGGTGGCTATTGTATGTTACTATAAAAATAGAAAAGAAAACAGAAATCTAGATACAAATGTAGACTGGAGTAAATATAAATTAGAAAAAAAATAAAATAAAGTGACATTTCACATATACAAGTTGTGAAATTCAGTAACTATGCAGGTTATTAAAAAAATTTTCTACCAAGGCCAAAAGTGAAACAAATTTAGTTACATGATTCTCATTGTTTCTAATGGGAAAACATCTCAGTTGCTCAGAGGAAGAAAAGCTTTTTTAAAACTTAGTATTTAAAAAATTATCATATAATTAAAAATAATAAAGAAAGTGCCATAAGCAAAGCAAAATATTAATAGAAAGCTAGGGAAAACATAGTATATAATACAGTGAGTTAATATCCCTAAAATGTGAAGAGCTTCTAAAAAGAATAGAGATATAAACAAAGAGTTCACTGAAAAGTGAAAAGTACCTCCTGATGTAATTATTTTTGCAAAAAAAGAAAAACTGAATTTGATCAAACACTCCCTGTGTGCATTTCTCAACCTGCAGTGCAGGGCAGTGGGGCCCAAACAGCAGCAACAGCAATATTCTTGCTGGTGAAAGAAATGAAACTAAGATTGTTGGGCCACGAAAGTGGCTGGGACTTGCGAACAGAGTATTACAGAAAAGGCAGCTGCATGAAAATAGCATCCAAAAAAATGTGTCTTTGGGTCCTTAGCCAAAGCCTAAGCTGAAAACACAAAGGGGAAGACTGCAGACCAACAGGAAACAGGAGACAAAGCCCAAACCTCTGTGTGTAATTTGAAACCCAGAAGGAGAGAAGGGAGGGAAAAAAATGACAGAAGCAGAGGAGAAAATCATATCTCAAAAGATTTAGAAAAAGTATTTAATGTTTTAGCATCCATTCATAATAAGCTGGAAATAAAAGATGATAGTTGAAAAATGTTCATAAATTATTTGGCACTTCTCCCATGGAGAAGTAGGGTCTGTGGCTCTTCCTCTTGAATATGGGTGGGCTTATGACTGCTTCAAACAATTTTTTTTTCTTTTTTATCTTTTAACCACACCACACAGCTTGTGGGATCTTAGTTCCCTGACTAAGGACTGAACCCACATCCTCAGCAGTGAAAGCACAGTCTTTCTTAGCCACTGGACCTCCAGGATATTCCTGTGACTGCTTCAGCCAGTTAAAAATATAGCAGAAATAACACAATATGACCTCTAAGGAAAGGTCATAACAGTTATGTGGTACCTGCTTGGTCTTGTTGCAATGAATATTCTGAGAGAAGCCAATGCTGGAAAGAAGTTTCACTACAGGGGCTTCCACTACTAAGACCAACACAGGAGAGGGGCTACAGGTAGGCATTCAAGTCAACAGTCTGGTTGAATTCTCATCCAGAGGCCAGCAGCAGTTGTTAGCCAAATGACTGAGTCATATTGGATTTCCAGCCTCATTGAGCCTTGACTACAGTCCCAGCCAATATCTGATTGTAACTGCTTAAGAGGTCAAGTGATTATTGCCGTGCTGAGCCCTTTCCAAATTCCTGGTCCACAAAGTCAGAAATATAATAAGATGATTAATGCTCCACAATGCTAAATTTGTACATCATATGTTATCCAGCCATAATAATTCAGTGAACTTCCTTAATGTGATAAAAGTTATTTATAAAAACTTAACAGCTAAAACATTACATTTAAAGGTGGAATACCGAACATTTCCCCATGAGGTTGGGAACAAGACAATGATACTGACTCCATCACTTTCATTCAGTGTTATATTAGAAATTCTGGCCTAAGTCAAGGAAGAGAAATAACAAAGATTGGCAAGAAAGTAGAAAAACAGGTTACATAACAAATTCACAGATAATATCACTGTGTATGTAGAGAAATCCAAAAGACTCTACTGAAAAATGGTTCGAATTAATGAGTGAATTAGCAATACAGCTGGGTTCAAAACCGAATATTTTAAAATAAGTATACACAGGATACCTCTATATATTAACAACAAATGAAAAAAAAATTTAGAAAAACAATATCATTTAAGAAAATATTAAATAGCTAGGGGAAAAAATTAATAAAAGCTGTGGGATACTCAAGCATGGGAATCTACTAACCATTGCTAAATTAGAAGAGGACTAAGTAAATAAAGAAATAGTCCATGTTCATGGATTGTCAGGGTTAATAATTTTAAGAAGTCATTTCTTCCCAAATTCATTATAGATTCAACATGACTTGAAGCAGCAGATTGTTGAGGGAAGTTAACAAGCTGCATGTGGAAGGATCTAGCATATTTTTGAAGAACAAGGTTAGAGGTGTTACACAACCAGATTTCAAGCTTCACTACTAAGCCAATGGGGCACAAGGATAAATAAACCAATAGAAAAGATGAGAAATTTCAGAAATAGATTCACAAATTTATTGATGAATGAACTGGAGGTTTAGTGTGCTGTTCTCACTGTTTTATATGTAAAAAAAAAATTCATAGTAAAAAAGTTGAAAAAATAGAGCACCAAAAACAAGCTAACCACAAAGGAACAAATCATGATATGACATGAAGATGAAAAAAAAAAAGAAAAGTACTAAGTGAAGGAAGAGGCAGAGTCCTCAGTAACACCCCTGCAGTATTTACTAGTAGAGATTATAAAAATGCTGTTTAGTAATTTCATAAGGGACCCTTTAAGACTCATGCTGTTTAAACTCTTTCAGTTCATCTAAATTTTATTATTTCTGAACACCAAATGGAAGGCCACTGCATTTTAGGGTTTTTTTTTAAATTTTAAAATAATTATAGAAATTATATATCACTAGATCTCAAAACAGCTAACGTATCCAAAAGTCTAATACTGATCAACAATTTCTGTAGCCTCAAGAGCTCGCTTTATTTCTCTCCATGTATACACTTACCTGGTACCTGTGTTTCCCATCTTATTGTAAAGCCTCTTTCACTTCTTAAATGCTCAGAATAGAGATGAAAATAGAGGGCGTTGTCACTACTGAGGAGCTCGTGAGGGGGGTTGGAGCCACAGAACCGTCCAAGCTGATGTGCTGCAGAGGAATCTCCATCGTGAATCTGAAGAAACTCGTGTGGACAGTTGTTTGTGGGTTCTAACTGAAAAAAAGTGAAAGTGATCCGCAGTACCTGAAAAAAGAAAAAAGGTCATAAGAGATTATTTTCCACTTCTATGTTAATTCTAAAGAATTTCTCCTACTAATTGGAAGCATTTCTATTGAGTCCCTTTCAAGAGACAGATCTATAATTTCCTATTACCTAATTATCCAGAAATATGCATGACAATTCTATATATTAAGTGAAACTTGTGTTAAAAATTGCTTAGACCTAACTTCAGCTAATATCAAAAATCTCAGTATTAACAAGATAGATTTGTAATGGCTTTACTGAGGTACAAGAACTGTACATATTTAATGTGTCCAGTTTGAGAAGTTTGCAAATATGTAAACACCTGTGACACCATCAATGGAGTCAGTATAATAGACATAACCAACAGATTCCAATTTCCTTCTCTCTCTCATTTTTTTCTCTCTCTCTCATTTTTTTCTCTCTCTCTTTCTTGTAAAAACACGGCACACGGCATGTGATCTACCTTCTTATATTTTGAGTGCACAATGCTGTATTGTTACCTATAGGAACAATGTTGTATGGCAGATCTCTAGAACTTATTCACCTAGTGTAACCAAAACGTTTTACCCATTAAGTTATTGTTCACTGGGTTAATGAAATAGATTTACCTAGATTTCATTAATCATAAAGTTCATTAAACAAAGTCACTCCAAATGTATAGCTAACAGTGCTTCCAAATCAGTAACATATAATATGAATATCTACCTTGAATTAAATATAACTGACTAATAAATAGCCTGAAGCCTACTCATAATTCATCAGTGACCCCCAGGGATGCTGATTCCTTTGTTGTTGCTCAGTTGCTCAGTCATGTCCAACTCTTTGAAACCCCATGGACTGCAGCACACCAGGCTTCCCTGTCCATCACCATCTCCCAGAGTTTGCTCAAACTCATGTGCATTCAGTCAGTGATGCCATCCAGCCATCTCATCCTCTGTCGTTCCCTTCTCCTCCTGCCTTCAATCTTTCCCAGCATCAGGGTCTTTTCTAATGAGTCAGCTCTTCCCATCAGGTGGCCAAAGTATTGGAGTTTCAGCTTCAGCATCAGTCCTTCCAATGAACATTCAGGGTTGACTGGTTTGATCTACATGCAGTCCAGTGAACTTTCAAAAGTCTTTTCCAACATCCAGTTTGAAAGTATCAGTTATCTGGCGGTCAGCCTTCTTTATGGTCCAACTCTCACATCCATACATGACTACTGGAAAAACCATAGCTTTGACTAGACGGACCTTTGTTCGCAAAGTAACATCTCTGCTTTTTAATATGCTGTCTAGGTTGGTCATAGCTTTTCTTTCAAGGAGCAAGCGTCTTTTAATTTCATGGCTGCAGTCACCATCTGCAGTGATTTTAGAGCCCAAGAAAAGAAAGTCTGTCACTGTTTCTATTATTTACCCATCTATTTGTCATGAAGCAATGGGACTGGATGCCATAATCTTAGTTTTTGGAATGTTGCCTTTTAAACCAGCTTTTTCACTCTCTTCTTTCAACTCCATCAAGAGGCTCTTTAGTTATTTGCTTTCTGCCATAAGGGTGGTGTCACCTGCATATCTGAGGTTATTGATATTTCTTCCGGCAATCTTAATTCTCACTTGTGCTTCATCCAGCCCAGCATTTAGCATGATGTACTCTGCGTATAAGTTAAATAAGCAGGGTGACAATATACAGTGATGTACTCCTTTTCCAATCTGGAAGCAGTTCATTGTTCCATGTGTGGTTCTAACTGTTGCTTCTTGATCTGCACACAGATCTCTCAGGAGGCAGATAAGGTGGTCTTATATTAGTTTATTGTGAATCAAAGGCTGCAGTGTAGTCAGGGAAGCAATAGATGTTTTCTGGAATTCTCTTGTTTTTTTCTGTGATTTAGTTCAGTTCAGTTCAGTCGCTCAGTCGTGTCCGACTCTTTGCAACCCCATGAATCGCAGCATGCCAGGCCTCCCTGTCCATCACCAACTCCCTGAGTTCACTCAAACTCACCTCCATCGAGTCAGTGATACCATCCAGCCATCTCATTCTCTGTCGTCCCCTTCTCCTCCTGCCCCCAATCCCTCCCAGCATCAGAGTCTTTTCCAGTGAGTCAACTCTTCACACGAGGTGGCCAAAGCATTGGAGCTTCAGCTTCAGCATCAGTCCTTCCAATGAACACCCAGGATTGATCTCCTTTAGAATGGACTGGTTGGATCTCCTTGATTGGACATTGGCAATTTGATCTCTGGTTCCTCTACCTTTTCGAAATCCAGTTTGAACATCTGGAAGTTCACAGTTCACATACTGTTGAAGCTTTAGATTGGAGAATTTTGAGCATTACTATGCTAGCATGTGAAATGAGTGCAATTGTGTGGTAGTTTGAACATTCTTTGGCATTGCCTTTCTTTAGGATTGGAATGAAAATGGACCTTTACCTGTCCTGAGGCCACACCTGAGTTTTCCAAATTTGCTGGCATATTGAGTGCAGCATTTTAACAGCATCATTTTAGGGTCTGAAATAGCTCCACTGGAATTCCATCACCTCCACTAGCTTTGTTCATAGTGATGCTTCCTAAGGCCTACTTGACTTCACAATCTAAGATGTCTGGCTCTAGAAGAGCAATCACACCATTGTGGTTTACCATTGTGATAACCATTGTGGTTATCTGCATCATTAATATCTTTTTTGAATAGTTCTTCTGTGTATTCTTGCCACCTCTTCTTAATATCTTCTGCTTCTGTTAGGTCCATACTTCTTCTGTCCTTTATTGTTTCCATCTTTGCATGAAATATTCCCTTTGTATCTCTGATTTTCCTGATGAGATCTCTAGTCTTTCCCATTCTATTGTTTTCCCCTATTTCTTTGCATTGAGCACTTAGGAAGTCTTTCTTATCTCTTCTTGCTATTCGTTGGAACTCTGCAATCAGATGGGTATATCTTTCCTTCTCTCCTTTGCGTTTCGTTTCTCTTATTTTCTCAGCTATTAGCAGTCTCTGAACCTCTCAACTGATACACAGCCTGGATGGATGGCCTATGGTGTAGGCCTGTATAATGGGTATTCATCTTTGGTGTTTGGATGTCATTAAGGGATGAGAAGTACCAAGAGCAGACATCAGGGGAAAGGTACTATGAAGAGTTCTGAGTATGCAAGTAGGTGAGAATAAACATATACAAATGGCTCCAAGTTAAAATGTTAGACTGCTCAGACTTGAATATAGTAATATGACTAATGAAACATAAAAGATTTTGTGCTGACAATCTCATCTGAAACAGCCAAACTATCAGAAGGTGGTTCTTAAAAGAATCTAATTTATGATCTAAAACCACCACAGCATTCAGCTCATGAAAAAGGGAATCAGGATGTTTTTGAAATGCTATGCTAGGGTACTTTTAACATCCTTTACCCAACATTACATCATTTTTGTCCTTGAAGCAATTTCAATGAAAATCAAATAAATGTTTATAAATTGAAGTATCATTATTTCAATATTATATAAACTGCATTATGTAAACTGTGATGGAGATAAGAAAATTCACAATAATCAAGAAAAAAAGCTTAAAGTTTTTTTACAAGTTCACAAGAAAAGCATTAAAATTTTTTCACAAAATGATTTTTTCTTGAAAGAAACATGTTTTCAATGTCAGGAAACAGAATTCATGAAAACTAAATGGAAGGAAGGAAATTCACATAACATACCCGCTGGGAGATCAACTTTGGAGTTTACTCTATTGTGGGATCACCAGACCCCAAAGAATCCTTGCTCAAGGGAAAAAATATTTCTGACCTTGACAATGACCTCTGCAACATTAGTTTGCTGGGAAAAGTTAATAGTATTTCAAGGGAAAGCCTTAGCTAGTCAGACACATAACTTAACTTTAATGAGTCCATGAGTTGGTTGAGAAATAAATATTTGGAAAAGTCTGAGTAATGCTGGAGATAAAGGCACTAAAAACCTTGGGCTAGGATCTTAATTTGAAGACCATTTGCCCAGCAGTCCAGTCACTGGAGGGAGTCGAATGGCCTGGGTTCAGGTCCCTGCAGGCCACTTAAAGACCTCACACCCCTGGACAGACGTCTCAGCTGCTCAAGGGTAAATGAGGTGATGGGAGTTAAAATGCAATAATTAAACATATGTAAAGCAATGAACATAGCACACTTGGAGAGTGTGCTATCAGAGAATACTTGGATAAGGAAACCATCTTAACAGCAGTCCCCATTTTGGCATAATGATCAACATAACATTGAATGATCACTACCAGTTCGGTAACAATATGACTTAACAAATGGCTGACTTGCCGTCAGTCAACCCATGTAAAGAAGTGTCTGTACTGGACAAAGCACAGTCTTTAAAAGACAAACTTGGTTTTAAAATCCAACTAGTCAAATTACCAGCTAGAGTGTTTTTAAAAACACTGCAAAGCGCACAGTTCAACTTCTTTTCCTCTGCAATGTTTGGAGAGTCCCTCTCGAGGATGAATGGAAGCTTTTCCAATTACTTAGCTTCTCATAGTTTCCATTATTTCATCTACACAAATGAGGATACCAATACTTGAATTAAAAGAGTTAGTGTAAGTTTTCGAGAAAGGTATACAAAATACTTAACCCAAAGCCTGATATGATACTTAGAAAGTCCTCAATATTTTGTTGCTATTGTTCAGTTGCCAAGTCATGTTCGACTCTTTGTGACCCCATGGACTGCAGCATGCCAGGCTTCCCTGTCCCTCACCATCTCCTGGAGTTTGCCCAAGGTCCTCAATAAATGATAGTTGAATTATCATTATATGTAAAATAATGTAATATATACATGTAGTACATATTCATACATATAAATGAAACACAATGTGGCTGGGAGACGCTGTATTTACCTTTCCCTCTTCAGTTTGGATAACCCAGAAGCAGTTAATGTCATGAGCATAAGCAACATCAGGGCTCACAAAGCTGAAGCTTCCATTCATCCCGGAGAGGGACTCTCCACACACTGCAGAGGAAAAGAAGTTGAACCGTGCTTTTCAGAGACTCAAAAGGAAGAGGCCAGGCAACTCCCACTCTGCCCCTGAAGCCTTTAGAGAGTCTGAGTAATTCATGTTGGAGACAAAAGCCTGCCATTCTTTCTTCTCATCGGTCTCCTTCTTCCTTCAACATCCACTCAATTCCCACCTTGTGCTGAGTCCAGCTTACGTGTCCTCGTCTCACCTGAGTTTCCCTGCCTCTCAGTGTTTCCTCTGGCCCTCATTCCCTCTGCGTCGGTGACACCTGACCCCATACAATTTAATTCTTATCTTTAATTCTTGTCTCCCCTCTGCCATATCAACCTTGTCTCCTCAACTGAAAGAAAAGCTGAAAGTAGGTGAAGACGGTTTTATTTTCTGTTTCCTTATCTTTCCACAGGGTCTACCAGAGTCCTAAACACACAATAAAGCCTCAGTAGATGTGCTGATTCAAAATCAGGAGGAATGAGGGAGAGGAGGAGCGGTCAGAAGAGGTTTATGGAGAAGGCTGAATACAAAGCCCTCCTTGGGGGACAGATATATTCTGATGGGAAGCAAAGAAGGAATTTGGAGAGGTTTGGGGAGAGAAATTTTCCAAATAAAGGAACACAGCAGAAATGTGGTGGCAGATGGCATCAGGAGATAAGGAAAGCTGTCTGGCTTGAAAGGGCATATTTTTAGGGAACTAGTGAAGAAAAGTTTAGATGGTTAGGGTGAGGCTAGATTGTAGCGGATGATTGAAAAACAGTCTCCCAGGTTCATTCATAGTGTAATATTAACTCTCATTCCACTAGATGATTTGCATGTTGTCTAGTAACCCTCAGTACCTTCATCTGGCATTTGGAGGTATTCATGGTTTTCTCCATTTTATAAAAAAGAAAACTGAAGTTCAGATTTAAGCTACTTCCTTGAGACTGTGGCTACTAAATGGAGAATCTGAAAAACCCAGAAATGCAGTTCCAAAGGTTGTCGTCTTTGTGCTATAATTCACTCTTTTATATCATTTTCAGTTCAAATGTCTTTATTCCACAACTAAACTCCTTGAGGGCAAAAGCTCTTTTATATAGTTATAAGAATATATACATATATATTTTTTCATGTATACTCCTTTTGTATTCCTCAGTATGCTAAAGACATTTTTTTATTTTAAACTTAAAAAGCAAACAAAACAAACAAAAAAAAATCTAGTCCTGATCTTTATTTAACAGGCAAAAGGGAGCCACTGTATATCCTAGAACAGGAGAGTGACATGAGTATTTGTAATATTCCATGGAAATGAAATGGCTGCTATAGAGAAGACTCTCCCTTAGAAAACTACAATAACTTAGTATATTTTGCTTTCAAAAGGGACATTATGAAAATGGAAAATATTAATGTTTTCTTTAATGAAAAGATTTGTATGGCTTAAGTCGAATTTACTTTATCTTACCTTGTGAATTTCAAACCATTTCTGCAAGGGAAGACTTAGTTCTAAGCCTCTGAGCAACTGAACATGAAAGCAGGTTGTTTAGTGGAGAAGCTACAGCAGGACTCACTCAAGGATGACACTTCTAAACTGTGAGCATCTGTGGTATAAGAGATACTGAGCATACCTTCCTGGGGAATGTGACAGAGAAATCCAGTCCAGAACTGTGTGCATTCACAACTGAAAGCATTAACGCCATCCACACAGGTTCCCCCATTCAGACAGGGGTTGCTCAGACACTCATTGATGTTTTCTGTGCAGTTGACACCAGTCCAGCCTGATTCACACTTACAAACATAACCAGAGACTGTTTCCTAAGGAAAGAAGAAACACCATGTCACAGAATTGAGGGACAGACAGTAATCATGACCCAATCTAAGTAATAAAGAACAGCATGCTATGTATTTCAAGGAGAAGGTGTTGAACCACAAGCATCTTCCAGGAGCCTAACTACTAATTCATTTAAATGGTAATTCCAAAGAATAAGAAATTAGATGTATTTGGGTCAAACTGTAGGCTTTGTTTTACTGCTTTGTAAATCACTGAGAGAAAAAAATGAACTCATTGGTTTTTTCCTGGGAACTAAAGTCATTTCCTACCTTTTATCTGAAAGCTATTGACAACTTTTTATCTTAAGCTGAATCATTACCTTAAAACTCATAAATCATAGAAAACATATTGCACAGAAGTGAACTAAATTTATTCTCCAGCACTCAGTTCCCTTAGAGAGAACAAAGGACTCACAATGCATCGTCCATTTACACAGGGCTGACTCAGGCAAATATTACTGAGTTGCACACATCCATTTGGCCCATAACCATTTCCAGTATATCCCGGAAGACAAGTGCAAAGAGGTAAGGAACCTATTTGGAAATAGAAATGGAAATGTAAGTGCAGGGCTCCTTCACTCAGGCCCAGGAACAAAACTCAGGCTCTGTGGTCTAGATGAGGAATCCTCAAAGTCTGTACATACCCTGGGGCAGAGAAGGCAAAGTGTAAGGTGAAAAGATTCAAAATCCTTTTTTCCCCTAGTTTTTAATCTTAAGAATAAGAAAGACAGGACACATTATCAATACTTTATTTACAGATTGATACTGGTTCTGTCAGTCCGTATGTCATAGTCCTGAATTGTAAAAAAAAACGTGAGGCCCAGCAAGGGGAGAGGGAGTTTCCTATCAAGGAGGGGTTGACAGCAGGAAAGAGCGTTCCTGCAATGACGGTATCTGTACACATACTGAGCCCTAGAAATACATACGATTATAAAATCTCCGTTTACAGATGAAGACAAAGCACAGAGAGATTAAGTGCCTTGATCACAGACCCATAGCTAGAATATGGTGGAGCCAAGGGAAAAATAAAGTGCAATCTTCTAGAATTCAACTCCTAACCACTTCAGTAGGATGTTAATCATTTAACAAACACTTAAATAGTCATACATATATATTTAATATGTGCATACATACACATTTATATTCTCTCATATATATGTGAGATATATGTGACGTGCATATACATGACAAGTTAGTAAAATAAAGGCAGTATTTTGAAAGAGATATGATATATAGTTCAATAAATGGAGTTGGAGACACCTATTTGGACAAAAACATCAAACTAGATTTCTATTTGATGCTATAGATAAAAATAAATTCTGAAAAGATAAAATATTTTAATATTAAAAATAAATGAAAGTAAGAAGGACCATATGTCAATACTTGACTTTCAAAGAGTTCGGTAGGGAAGGCCAAATTCTAAGAGGAGAAATGCTAAAATGAAAGATTTACCTTTTTGACCACATAAAGATTTTAAACTGCTAAATAGAAAACACTACCACAAAATTAAAATAAAAACCACATGCCAAGAAAAATATATATAAAATATAAAATAATGAGATAATATCCTCATGGTACAAAATGAAATTTCATAGATCAGTAAGATAGCAGATGAAAAAAGGACGTTAAAAAAAATTAAACGGCTAGTAAATATGTGAAATTTTTCATTATTTAATTAGCAAAAATCAGAGTTTTTTGACTTAGTCAAAATTAAAATAATGAGAAGGCAACTTTTGCCTATAAAATTGATGAAAATGAAAACTCACTGTAGTACCCATATTGTCAAGGGTGGGGTAAATGTACATTCGTACAGACTGTTAATAAGCAAATAAATTATCTATTCTTGCTTAGCCACCTCACTCAGTCAGGCCAAAGGCCCAGAAAGGGGAGTCCTTAGAGACAACTGACATGTTCTTCCTTTCTCCTCTTCTCCTTGCTGCTGGAATACAGTCATCCATCTATCTGCTGGCTTAATTATCTTGGGAAATACTTGCAAAAACTAGAGTAGATCATAAAAAGTCCAATTGTATAGTTTTATAACATGGATTGATTTTTGGTTTGAAGACCAAAGTAAGAATTTTGGAAATAGAGGATTTTGATTTTAAAAGGTCGATTTGCTTTAGAAGGTCATCCTAAAATACCCCAAACCAGAGGGAGAGATGAGTTATTACCTAGAGCCGAGGAGCATGACGCCTGTGGGTGGCAGCCTCCGTTATTGACCGAGCAGGGGTCTATAAGCGAGCAGACTCTCCCATCGCCCTGATACCCTGAGCACAGCAAGAGCAGGCAAGTGAAAAACAATGTCAGCAACATGCAAGAAGAATCCCGATCTGAGAATCAAATATCAGGACCCAGACCAACCAGAGATCTTCTATCATCAAAACAGAAAATGTAAATAAAATATGTCATAAATAAAATTACACAGTTAAGAAAATGGACAAGAATTAGGAACCTAATTTTGGAAACAATGTTGAGGGTTGTTTCTAATGACAAAAATAAAAATTAAAAGATATGAAGACTATGGAGAGACTTAAAAAGTGCTGACTCTAAGGAAGTGACATTTTTCAATCACATTGACTTCAAAGCTTTGAGCTGAATTATTTTAAAAGTCCAAAGTACTGCTGTTTCACATTAACAAAACATACAGGGTTTCAGTTTGCCCCATAGAACTCCCTGAACTTCTTGGATAGTAACTCAATTTAGATTAGAAAACAGGAGTCATGACTTCTTTCTGGAAGAGAAAGGAAATGCACATGTATGACATGCCTACCATTAGGTCTGGTATTTAGTAAACTTTATATGGAAAACATCTCATGAATCCATTATATTAATAAACTGTGGGAACAATACATCTGTGATCCACAGAGAAAACCTGGCAAGTTCTTCATTATTTCAAGAGGCCATCTCACAGTTGGTAAAGGATTATTATTTTCCATTGATATACAAAGTAACTTTTCTTTCTGTCTTATAACACATACTAAAAATGAAACTGAACTTAATGTATCCTGGATCCACAAGTCAAACTTTTTGCACTATTCAGCTTGCTTCCTTAGACATAAGTCGTATTTAAAATGGAACACAAGATCCTGTTTTCAAATGCACGTTGTGCCTGTTACAGATCAGGAACTTTGGTGTAGCACCTGGTGGACATGGATAACAGCGGTAAGATCCAGGCGTATTCACACACTCCACAAGTGGAGCCACAGAACAGCCGCCATTGTTTATCGCACATTCATTGATATCTTCGCAAACGTATCCATTTCCTTGCCAGCCTAGAAAAACAGAAGGTTTGAAAAGTTAGTTAAAAACACGTAAAAACCTGCTTAACTATGTAAAGAAACACAGGTTAAAATGGTATATATTCTACCTTTCAGATCGGCAAAAGCTGCTTTAAATACTTATAATCAAATTCAGGCAAAGAGGTAGGCACATCGGGTAGTCTTACATGCTATTAAGAGTCAGAAGTTAGATTAATTAAACCTATTTGGAAACAGATCTAGCTGTGTTCATGAAAGATTTTAAAATACATAACTTTTGACTAACAATTCCACTTCTGAAAACTTATTCTACAGTGATAAAATTGTCATCAGTTTTTATCTGACAGCAGATAAACTATCAGTTTATCATTTACAAAGATGCAGGTAAGTCTACCACAGCATTGTTTAATAGGGAAATAAAAAACTCTCAATGGTCCACAGAGACATACTGAATATACTATGACTCATCTATACCAATGGATGCTAAAAGCTATTTTTAATAATATGTACACACACTGAAGGATTTTCTCATATATATTTTAATGGAAAATATTGAATTCTAGAAATGTATGCAGAGCTATGATCACAGTTTGGGGAAATAATTTTTTTTAAAACCTGCATATTGGTCTGTGTGTTTGTATAAATGAAGGAAAAGGTAGAAGAGGAGAGAGACACAGGGTTTTCCGATGACATACCCAGGTGAGGACTACTAGACTCTAGTTGAAGGAAAGTTACCTGGCTCAAAATAGCCTGGAGTTAAAACTCCCCTCTGGGTCCTCCCTGCCATTCTATGCAAAACAAAGAACTTTCTCACCCAAAGAAAACAACTGGACATTAAGGTTGATTACGCCCAGCTCCCAATGGGTCCCAGCCTCTGGCCGATCTCCAGAATTCCTTGCCCCAGTCATGTAAGAAATAAATACTCTGAACAACCTTGGAGAAGAACAGGCCCCCTTAAGACAGTATATTTCCACGTATATGCCTATATATACTTACTGTTTTCTTGGGTTAGTGCAGCAGCTCACTAATCTGACTGCTGCCCCTTCTCGCCTCATTAAAGGTGATCTGTTCCTGTGAAGTGCCGGGCTCATGTTTTTTCCAAACCTTGCCTTCTCTAACTCCCTTACCCTATGCTAGTGAACACACTCAGAGATCAAACAATTTGCCCAAGTTTACAAACAGCTGGCTTGTATGAAAGGGGGACCAGAGCACGTGTCTTTTGATCTCAAATCTAATCAAGGTCACAGACACAGCAATAAAATGACTGACCTCCCAAACTCTACAGCTAATCCTGGCCCTACCATTTAACTCTACCACTCTTTGGGACAAACCACCCATTTCTTTCATTAAACTGCTGCAGCAGTTAGATGGTCTGGAGTGGGATAGAGCGAAATGGGACATGAAACCGGATTGGAAGGCATCCTGAAAACAGCTTTCTTATCCCTCGGCAGTGAAAGGAAATTGTCCTGCCATCTTGCTTGACTGGCATGGGGAGCCTGGCACCTGAGCCCAGGAGGGGACACACCCACGTACCTGTGGGGCAGGCCCCACAATAGAAGGAGCCCGGGGTGTTGAAACACTGCACAAGTTCTGAGCACGGTGCAGGCCAGAGGTTGCACTCATCTACATCCAGCGTACAGGCCGTGCTGTTCGATGGGGCCTTCCACCCAGCATCACAGATGCAGCTGTACTCAGGCTGGAGGAACGACAAAGGTGTGAAAGCAGGCAGTCAAGAGAATGAGCAAGAATAGCCTTTGAAAAATCTCACTGAGCCCACAACAGATTCCTCCTCTAATGTTCATTTCCATGAGACCAATCGAGGGGCTTCTCTTTTTCTTCCCACATGATTAAGCATTTAGACCAGACCATGCAAAAAGAGAAATGGCTTTATTTCAGAGTAAGGGAAACCTATAATTTGCCCCCAAAGATGCCTGGGAAAAAGCAACAACAATCAAGAGCTATAAGTCAATATAATTAAAGTCAATCAGCTCAGCCTGCTTTTAGAGGGAAAAACATCCATGGAGTCACAGACCTTGGAAAATCAATTCTGTTTGTTTCCTTTTTGAAGGTCACACACACCCCACCCTCCCACCATGGCTGGAAGGGAACATTTTTCCATCACATGGGCAGGGAAAAAACAACAACAACAACTAAAAATAAATACCTGAAGGTCTCAAGGAGGGCCAATTGGGCCAGGGCTGGATGACCTTCTGGGTCAGGAATCAAGGTCAGCACAAGGGATACTTAGAGAAGTGGGCTCAAAGGGGCTTAGGGGCCAGGCTCCTTGAAAATGAATGTCACAAACAAGGGCAGGACTTTTGTGTATCCATATCTTGTCATTGTTAAAACTCATAAGGCCAAGAGAAGATCATATCTCTCAGCGAGAGTCATGGGCAAATAATAAAAATAAAAATATGAGTAATTTAATGAAATCAGCCTCTGGGTCCTGTTTTCTGCTTACTTATGGACAACCTTCATCACCTTCCTCATCTGAGCCCAGCTGAAGGGCAGGACGTGACTCCCCTCTGCAGCCCCACAGGGTTCTGTGTGTACACACACGGCTACAGAGAATGAGGAACTAATAACCAGCCTCCCCCTCATCCCCAAGGGGGCCCACCCTGGAAGGAACCCACCTCTCCAGCCTTCACTCGGACCAGATCCTCGCAGATGCCATGGACGCAGCGTGCCTTGGAACCCCCCTCACAGTCATCATATTTGGATGCACACTGGGGACCGTGGGTCTCAGGTGAGCAGAGACAACTGTTGGTCACACAAAGCACAACTCAGGACCTGTTTCTCAGCATCAGTTAAAAAATTAATAATAATGCTGATTGCAGGTCAGTGATATGCATATAGAATCATAAACCAGAAAACCAGATTTACTGGCTGGAGTCTTAGAAGAAAGTCACTCTGCTCTTCTTGCAGTGGCAGATTGAGTAAATGTGCTGTCATATCAAATACGAGATGAGAGGGCACAACTACCTCTATAAATTCTTCTGCTATCAGGTCAAACAGCACTGTCAAAGGACAAATAACTATGAATTAAGGGGGATAGAGTTCATTCAGGATGGTAGAGATCATCAGGTCCATTCATCGGCCACCCACTGGCTCCTCCAGTAAGCACAGGTGACCTTGACCAAATGGGTAAATTCTCGAATATATTCTAGGCTTGTATACCCCCATGGACAGTGGTATATCCACATATCAGAATCTTTGATGATGATAATCATATTGCAAAGGCCACATTTCTTCTCTCTACAAGAGATAAGTTAACATAGTAACAGTTCTTTCATGGCCACTCACAAGATGTATTTATTACATAACACCTAAGCTAGACTTGGATGTGAGATTTGGACTGTGAAGAAAGCTGAGCGCCGAAGAATTGATGCTTTTGAACTGTGGTGCTGGAGAAGACTCTTGAGAGTCCCTTGGACTGCAAGGATATCCAACCAGTCCATTGTAAAGGAGATCAATTCTGGGTGTTCATTGGAAGGACTGATGCTAAAGCTGAAACTCCAATACTTTGGCCACCTCATGTGACGAGTTGACTCACTGGAAAAGAGTCTGATGCTAGGAGGGATTGGGGGTGGGAGGAGACGGGGATGACAGAGAATGAGATGGCTGGATGGTATCACTGACTCGATGGACATGAGTTTGAGTGAACTCCGGGAGTTGGTGATGGACAGGGAGGTCTGGCATGCTGTGATTCATGGGGTCGCAAAGAATCGGACATGACTGAGCGACTGAATTGAACTGAACTGAAGTTAGCCTGTTTTGGTCTAAGATTTCAACTCAGTAATAATCAAACAAGCAAGGCTTGCTCCTTGGAAGAAAAGCTATGACAAACCTAGATAGCATGTTAAAAAGCAGAGACATCATTTTGCCAACAAATGTCCACATAGTCAAAGCTATGGTTTTTTCAGTAATCATGTACAGATATGAGAGTTGGACCAAAAAGAAAGCTGAACACTGAAGAATTGATGGTTTTGAACTGTGGTGCTGGAGAAGACTCTTGAGAGTCCCTTGGACAGTAAGGGTATCAAACCAGTCAATCCTAAAGGAGATCAACCACGAATATCCATTGGAAGGACAGAAGCTGAAGATGAAGCTCCAATACTTTAACCACCTGATGCAAAGAGCTGACTCTTTTGGAAAAGACCTTGATGCTAAGAAAGATTGACAGCAGGAGGAGAAAGGGGATGACAGAGAATGAGATGGTTGGATGGCATCACTGACTCAATGGACATGAGTTTGAGCAAACTCCAGGAGATAGTGAAGGACAGGGAATTCTGGCATGTTGCCATCCATGGGGTCACAAAGAATCATACACGGCTTAATGACTGAACAAAAATTGCTTTAAACCATCACAATCTTAAAGTTGCTAAGTTAGTTTTATATCTCCCCTGCAGTTTCAGAGGGAATATGGATTGTGTGAGACAGAAGCTGGGAAAAGGAGAAGAGGCAGAGAAGTCACAGAGCTCATTTACACATGTCTGAGCACAGCTGACAGGGTGAGAGCCAGGTCTGGTTGGCACCGTTTGCCTGACTTGAACTGCGTTGGCCACTGGGGCCAAGGGTCAGAGTCAAGGAACAAGGACCTGTGTGGCCATGGACTGTGAACTAGTTTCTGAGTGTTCTGGAAAAGGGGTCACTCTACCAGGTAAAGAAGCTCTTTTAGTGACATGTGTTAAGGATTTCTCCCCAGTGGTTAAGAATCTGCCTGCCAAT